>NC_081292.1:194014712-194315571 GCF_030435805.1 Mustela lutreola
GGCCCTAATTATATCTTGGAGCTCCTCTCCCCTATCAAGGATCTCAAACATAACCAGATGCCATTATCTCATTAATCTTTACCTATGGCTGATGAACATTCAGTTTTAATTTAGAAAGGCAGCCGGGAGGAGAGATCACTTACCCAAGACAGAAGACAAGATACAAAAGTGTCTTTAAACTCTGGTGGCATATTAGAATCTCTTGGGGGAGTTTAAAAAATACACGAATAAATACATGAATATTACCCAGACCAGTTGTTCCAAACATATTTAAAAGTTTTCCACTAACTGAATTAAAACTCTCTCAGATAGGGGCACCTGGGAGGCTCAGTGGCTTAAATGTCTGCCTATGGCTCAGGTCATGATCCCAGGGTCCTGGGATCGAGTCCTACATCCGGCTCCTTGCTCAGTGGGAAGCCTGCTTCTCCCTCTGCCCCGTCACCCCCCTGCTTGTTCTTTCTCTGACAAATAAATAAATAAAATCTTAAACAAACAAACAAACAAACAAACCTCTCCAAGATAATTCCATTAGTGCAGCCTTCAGTTAGAACCAGTGTTGGGAGGCACAAAATTTAATACCCCTTCATTTAAAAATATCTATCTGTGTGGGTAGGCTAAGCAAGCAGCCTTCCATGAACCCACCAGTAAGTACCACAACATAGAGGTAATAGTCTTAGGTGGCCTAGGTGTCTTATCATCCAAGGTTCTCCTCTCTGGCTGCTGAGGGGGAAGAGAGACCTGTGTTCATGGATTGCTTACTCTATGCCTGGCACTCTGCGTATGAACCCATGTTGGTCTTTATAGCAACCCTATGAGGTGGATGTAATGAATCCAACCCTACCTATGGGGAGAAAATGTGAGGCTTGGGGTGGTTACCTTCTTGCAAGGCAGGGGGTTGGGTAACATGGGGGATTGGAACCCAGGTCAGAGTCCACCGAAGCAAAGTTGGAAATGTGTACTGTTGTCCCCTTCATGTGAATGGAACTGCCTCCAAGCCTCTCTTCTGATAGGGATAGAAAGGAACACATTTGTCAAATCAACTGCCACATGACAGGGAAGGAAGGCACCATTAATTTCTAGAAAAGAAATTACACCTGACACGATGGCTGCATTTGGGGTCTCTACCTGTTGAGTTTGTGGTAGTCTGTGGTACTCTAGGTTCTGTCTGGTTTTTGCAGGAGCAAGACCGCTGAGTCAAATGGAGATATAATTGGAACCACAACCTTGGCTTCCTTTAGATCAGGGCTTTCCACTGTGTAAATGATATGAGCCACATACGTAATTTAAAAATGTTTAAGAGCCACATTAAAAAAAGGAAAAAGAGGCAGTGAGATTAATTTGAGCAATATATTTGATTTAACTCAATCTATTAACAATATTTTAATATATAGTAAACAAAATACTATTGAGATATTTTACAGTCTTTTTTCGGTGCTAAGAGTATCTTATATCTACAGCACATTCCAATTCAGATGTTAAAGCTTCATCAGAAATACTCGATCTATATTTAGATTTCATAAAATTTACAGTTGAAAAAGTAGCCTCATTATACTCAAGTTTTTCCAAACATATTTAAACGTTTCCCAACAACTGATTTGAGTATGTTTTAAAATTCTATTAATCACAATTAAATAAAATAAAAAATTCCATCTTTCAGTTGCACTAACAACATTTTAAGTCCTCAGTAGCCACGAGTGGTTAGGGATAAGAATCAGGCAGTATAGTTTGAGATCTTTAAGAGAGGAGGTCCCATATTTTGGTATATCCCCTTTGGCATGATTTTATTTTTTTTTAAATTTTCTTGTCTGGGAGGTGGCAGGTAGAAGTTTCTCCACTAGGACAGCTCATACCACTCAGTCTTGAAATGCAGGGTAGGGGCGGTGCTCACCGCGGACAATGTCTGTGCTGATTACACATTTGGGAGCCAAAGAAACGACCGCCAGATTAGTCTGCAGACTCAGCAGACCCACTCTTGAATTGAACTTTGCCCAAGATTCTATTTGTTACCTCGTTTCCACAGGCCCCTACTGTAACAGGCCTCTAGGTATCATCATCAACCTGGATCCTATGTTGAACAGTCTTCAGAATGTTTGGGTATGCCGCCTTGTCTAACCTGAGCAGTTACCAACCAAGTAGTAGAAGATCCCTTTGAAAAAGGTCGGGGGGGCGGGGAGCAGAAGAGTGTGTCCTTGCTGTGATATTGTGGGGTCTCTTCCTTGGGGACCTGGCTTCTTCCTCAGTCATTGGGTTCTGGGTCATAACACTAGGCGAGAGATTATGATACGAAAATAACCACCCTGGTCACCTAACCATCTGTGTGATCTCTTTAGTTGGTACAAGTTGTGTACTTGTCGGATGCCTGTCTCTTTTGCTCCTGATGCTTCATGTTTTATGAACCATCAGCAGAAACTCTTTGTAGGGCAGCCTCCTCTCTCTACCTCTCTACTGTCTTGCTGCTCATTATGACAACTGAATTCACCTGGACCCTAAGGGTTAGTGGGTGGCCAACTTGCCTCTCTTATTTTGGTGTCCTTTCATCCCTTTATTATCAATGAGTCTAGTCATACAATGGCCTTTCCTACTGTTAGCCTGGGCCTAGAGGGGAGAGCTACCACTGTATTTCTCAGGGATACTGGTGCCACTCCTACTAGAGTCTTCAGAGTCATCTTGTAGATTTTCTGGACTTTCTTAGTATATCTGTTCTAGCATCTCCACTTTTCTGAGACTTCTGCTCCCTTCTTCCACCATGGCCTTGGCAGTTCTAGCATGTCGACCTCACTTAACGTGAGCATTGTTTTTCGCATTCTTCCAGCAGCCATCTTGTAGTGAGCTTACACCATCTTCCAGGGTTCCTGCCAACATGCTAAATCTTTCATCCTGGGAGAGGATCTCAAATTGACAAACTCTTATTTATCCAATCTTATATGCCAGCCTTCTTGATTAAGCACCTCCAGAATATAGTTCCATGAATACTCTCCCAGCTTTTGCTGGTGCATGCTAGCTAGGTCTTGGAGCGCCTTAAAAATAGAGCTCATTTGGGGCATCTTCGTGGCCCAGTCAGTTGAGCATCTGACTCTTGATTTCAACTCAGGCCTTGATCACAGGGTTGTGAGTTCAAGCCCCACGTAGGGTTCCATGCCTAGCCTGGAGCCTCCTTAATACACACACACACACACACACACACACACACACACACACACACACACGTAGAGCTCCTTTTTCCATAACAGGCATGGCATGTCCTCAGTAGAGTTATGTTATGACTTAACTAAACCTAGTTACTAGATTAGTAATCAGTAAGGGAAGTGGGGGTAGTTCTTGAGTAGGACACTTGTGGCTTGGCAGGAGTGAAGACGTTCATAATCTCGAATCAGTGATGGAGGATTGTTTCTTCTTAGGAGGGGGTGGGACACTTCTGTAGGCTCAGAATTTTTAGGGAATCCATAGATTCAAAATCTGTGGTGAGAGGAGGGGAGTGGAAATAACTCAGCCATTCCCACCCGTGTCAGGGTTTTCATCTTATTCTAACCACAGCCCTGACCTCGACAGAACAGACCTTCCTTGGTTGGGAGTTTATAGTTTGGGCTCAGATATCCTGACCATTGTGTTCTGGTCCTGGCCTTCAGCCTTTTCTGCCATTGCCCTGCATGAGATGAGGTCCTTTTTATATGCTACCAAGGAGGTCTTCTGGCTTTCATACTTAGATTTCAGTTGGGATTAGTCCTCTCAGCTTTTTCTTACATTTTTTCAGGGTATCAATGAAGCCTAATGATAGCCAACATTGTTGTTGTTTTTAATAAACGTATTATGTATTACTAGCCCCAGGGGTACAGGTCTGTGAATCACTAGGTTTACACACTTCACAGCACTCACCGTATCATATACCCTTCCCGATGTCCATAACGCCACCACCAACATTGGTTTTATAATTACTATTACCACCATAGTTCTCAAACGCCTGCTACACTGCAAGCTAATGTATCCCCTTCCACTGGTTTTCATCTCAATACACCCCTAGTAGCTATTTTTTTTTTAAGATTTTATTTATTTATTTGACAGACAGAGATTACAAGTAGGCAGAGAGGCAGGCAGAGAGAGAGGGGGAAGCAGGGTCCCCGCTGAGCAGAGAGCCCGATGGGGCTTGATCCCAGGACCCTGAGACCATGACTTGAGCAGAAAGCAGAGGCTTTAACCCACTGAGCCACCCAGGCGCCCCCCCCCCCCACCCCGTAGCTATTTTTATAACAGGACTGGACTGCTCTGCTTTGCCAGGGGATAGCAGTGCTCCCAGTTCTACCAGTGAGTGATGGGGTCTCTTTGCCAGCCAGAATGGAAATGAGGTACTACCCTGGCCCCTAATGAATCCCCTCCTTTCTCTTACCACTTGTTCTGCTAATTGTTGTAGGTTGGGTTCCTTGGAAGGGAGGCTCTGAGGTTGAGTTTGGCATTCAAGAGGTTTATTAAGGAAGACCCTTGGGAGGGGAGTGGAATGAAGATGTGTATGCAGGGAGAAATCAAGCTTCCATGTAGGTCTAGCACAGTCACAGCTGAACTTTTGGTAATCTCTGCATCTAAGCGGCTCTTAGACTTAACTAGAACTGGTACGTGGTGGCTGCTGGGCCTCTATACTTGTTCACTGCCCAGTCATTTGATGAGGATTATGAGAAGGGACTGGTACATGGAGACTGTCTGCAGTGGTACTTAGTACTGGGGCAAAAAGTCCTGCACTGATGGAGGATCTGGGTGGTGTAACCTATGTCCACCATGATGTCCAATCCAGAGAATCTTTTTCTTTATTGAGGTATGATTGGCGTATAACATTAAACTAGTTTCAAGTATACAACATAATGACTCAATATTTGTATGCATTGTTAGGTGATCACCACAGTCTAGCAAATATCTGTCACTGTACATAGTTACAATTTTTTTTCTTGTGGTAAGAACAGAGATTCTTAAACTTGTAAAAATGAAGAGATATTGTATGCCTTCTTTCATGCACTTCAATTGGAGTCAGTGGCTTCTAGAATTAGAATTGATTGTGTGTTTCTCTGTTTACCACTAAACTGAATTCTTTGAAGGGAGGAATTCTGTCTTCTGTATTCTGTATCTTGGGTCTTGAGTAAATGGCAAAAGGCCTAGGTTTAGACACATAGCAGGCATTTAAGACATTTTTGTTATTGAATATTGACTGAAGGTTTATGACTGATCACGTTGTATGGGCTACTAGGCTTTTGGAAGTGAAGTTGTTAGTTATTAGAGTTCAAGTCTATAGCTAAAATACTCTTTCCCATTGGCAATCCTGGTAAATTAATTCCACAAATGTTAATGAGCATTTGCTCAATGCCAGGCATGATTCTAGATGTTATGAGAGATAAAATGATGAACATGACATCATTCCCGCCCTCAATGGGGTGATGACTTCGGCAAAAGGGGATTGGAGATCTATGATGTCATACTTTCAGATTCATTGGTAGGTTTTGATCTTTGACTGGGTAACTCTGGGCTGATTCTTATAATTCTAACTGAGTGAATTCAGGCCAGGTAGGTGTGATGGGCTAGACAAGAAGAATGTGTACAGTTCAAGCCTGCATAGTAATGTCTTTGATGGTATTAAGTAGCAGCATACTGAGGTATAATATAGGGTTGTGCATAAAGGTTTACACCTGTGCTAATACAGTGGCCACTAGCTGCATGTAGCTATGTAAATATAAAATTAAAATTAATTTAAAACTAAATAAAATTATAAATTTAGTTCCTCAGTTGCACTAATCACATTTCAAGTACTTAATAGTGGTATGTGACTAATCGTTACTCTATCGGGTAGAACCAATTTTAGAACATTTCCATTCCTACAGAAAATTCAACTGGATGGCAATGGTTTAGACTATCGCTGACTTACAGAACATTAGAGCAGAAATTGCTTTTCTTATTTATTAGATAGGGACACTGGGACCTATAAAGCTACCAGGTCTGGGATCACCTGAGTCTCAGTCCAATGATTCTTTGTTTACAGATTTCTTTCTTTTTTTTTTTTAGATTTTATTTGTTTATTTGACAGACAGAGATCGCAAGTAGGCAGAGAGGCAGGCAGAGAGAGAGAGAGAGAGGAGGAAGCAAGCTCCCTGCTGAGCAGAGAGCCCGATGCGGGGCTTAATCCCAGGACCCTGAGATCATGACCTGAGCCGAAGGCAGAGGCTTTAACCCACTGAGCCACCCAGACGCCCCTACAGATTTCTTATAGTTCATAGGCTTGTGAGAGCCTCTTAAATAGCCCAAGACACCTAATATAATACAAATTATCCATCCATCCATCCATCTGTCCATTTCTCCTCCTATCCTCCAACATACTCTACTTCTTCTTCTGCCTGTACTGGTTGCTGAATCTATAGCAATCAGTAGGACACAGATCCTGCTGAGAAGGTCATTTTACAACTTAGCAGAGGAGATGAAAACATGATGATGCAACACGGTTAGTGCTACAGTGGAGTAGGAGTCAGGTGTACAGAGCCCAGAGGAGGTAGGATGAATTCTTCCAGAAGGCTTGGGATAAGCATTACATAGGAGGTGACATTTAAATTGGGTCCCAAAGGATAACAAGAATTTATCTGGCAAGGAGGAGGAGAAGACATTCTAGAAAAAGGAAAGAGCATGTGCCATGGTATGAAGGCATAAAGTGCACTGACCTTGGGCGTGGTGAGTAGACTTTTGTGCTTCCAGTGTGGCTGTGGGAGCCATGGCAGGAGGCAAGGTTGGATGAGTAGGCTGGGCCCATCTTTAATAAGAACTTGCATGTCAGGCAGAGAGGGATGGGCTTTGTCTAGCAGACAATGGAGGCCTTTGGAGGTGGCTAAGGAAGGGCAGGATATGACTGGATCTGTGTTTTTAAAAGATCAATCCATGGGAGCATGTAGGGAATGGATTATGGGTTCAGTTTTTCCAGCTCTCTGGACTTGTCCAAGGTGGAGTGAAGTTCTCGAACCTAGCAGAGTAATGATACTGCTGCTCTCTTCTTGGGGTTAAATAATGGTTAACATTCTTCCAACTAAGAATTTTCAACATTTCCACCCTACATTTGCCCCCATACCCGTCAGTCTCCTACTAACCTACATTTTCTCCAGCATTAGATCACACAGAAGGGGGTGGATGGAAATATGAGAGAGGTACCAGGAAGCAGCCACGCCCACCACCTGAGCTACTCGAGGCTTCTGCAGCCCTAATGCCCCCGTGTCCCTGGTTTCCTTCACAAACCTTGTTGAGAGATGCTGCTCCCATGGTTGCATTTTCCCGGTGGATTCTGAGATGATGGAGAGTCGTCCTGACACCCGGGTGGAAGAGAGTTGAGGTTATGCACAGAGATGAATGGAGCCTTCCTTTGATTTTCTCCAAGAAAACTAAAGGCAGGGAGCTGAGAGGGACTTAGAGAAACCACTTACCCAGTGGGAAAGGATTAGGCAGGGTCCCCATGCCCTTCTCCTCAGAAGAGAATGCTTTGTTGGGCTAACAGTTATGTTGGACTAAGCGCTATGACAATATGCAATTAATAGTGAGTTTCTTTGTAACAGATAATAGTCAAAACATCTTGAAGCCCATTCAGGGAGACAACTTTGAAGGGCGCCTCGGCTGTCCACACACACATTGAACACTGTCATTAAGCCCTCCTGGGATGACAGCAGCTATAGTTCTTCATCCTGGGTGGTGGCTCTGGGGGGACTCTATTCTTTAAATTTTCTTTGGGAAAAAAAAATGTCTTTTAAAAGTTAATTTGCAACACAACACAGACAAATAAATGGAAAGAGATGTGGTCTGGTGATTCATGAAGGAACCCAAAGCAGGAGGGGCTGTGCTCAGTTTCCGACAGCTGAGTGATTTATGGAAAAAGGACTCTCCCTCCCCCACTGGCTACTTTCACTGGCCAGAGGAGTAGGAGAGTTTCTCCATAGGTTCTTAGGTAAATAAGATTAAGTCATGTCTCTACCTATGGATAGAAAAGCCCAAACATATCTTTTTAAAACTTCATTTATTTTTATGAATAAGAACAGGCTGGTCTTCTAATTTTGATCAATGTCAAGCAATGTGGCTAATAATCCAACGTCTATTCTGTCCTTCCTCCTTATCAAGGGACCCTACTTTGTTTGGGGCAACCATGTGCCTAGTTAAAAATCTCTGCCTTTCCCACATGGATTCCATTCCTCAGAGGTTGGCTAAGTAACTCAGCTTTGGCCAACAAACTGCTGTAAGGGTAGCTTATTGGGTGGATATTTTAGACTTGACAGATTTTTTTTCCCCCCTGATAAAAGGGGGTGAATTTAGCTAGCACATACCTTTTTTTCTCCTTATCTTTGCTCCTTTTTCCTCATCATGCCTGAAAACATGTGAGATACCCAGGGTGAGGCAGCCAAATGGTAGTGCTCTGCTGGGTGCTGGGCATATCAGGGTAAAGAAGAGGGTTTCTAGTGTGGCACTTCACTGGGGGTGTGTAGATGGGAGGTCACAATCCAATGTCCTGAGTCCTAGAACAGGAAAGGGGCATGTGAAATATGAGGTTTGAACCATAAAACAAACAAACAAACAAACAAAACAACAACAAAAAAAAAACATTCCAAATTTACATGGAAACCCCCAGATTATAAAGTTGATGACTAGGGTTAGAACATCATTCCTCACGCTTATCTAAATCCTGGGAGGGGCGCCTGGGTGGCTCAGTGAGTTAAGCCGCTGCCTTCGGCTCAGGTCATGATCTCAGGGTCCTGGGATCGAGCCCCGCATCAGGCTCTCTGCTCAGCAGGGAGCCTGCTTCCTCCCCTCTCTCTGCCTGCCTCTCTGCCTGCTTGTCATCTCTCTCTGTCAAATAAATAAATAAATAATTTTAAATAAATAAATAAATAAATCAATCAATCAATCCTGGGAAAGAGGAACCTGGAGAAACATGGCCAGGCAGTCCTTTGTGACTGAGAATAAGCATTCAGGGGGAAAAGGCCCAAGTGTGGGGCAGCTGGATTTGCTTCTTCAAAATACTAATCGAGGTTCCTGCGTGTGTCAGAACTGCGCTGAGCTCAGCTTGGATGTGGTTCTAGGGAGCATGTGAGCCTTGGCCCTTAGGAAATGTCTCTTTTGAGAATGATTGAACTGCTATACTCACCTAGGAAAATGAGTGGATTTGACAGCTCAAATTGGTGCAAGAAACAGTTGGACCAGCCCCAGGCCCTGCTTGGGCACTTGCCAGCTGAAGCGGGCATGACTAATCACGAAGCTCATTTGGTGGCATAAAAGGGACAGTTCCATTAAGGTCAAGTGGGGAGCCTGGGGAATATTCCCAGGCATGTGCTTCCCAGAATCAAAAGCAAAATGACTTTATTTATTTATTTTTTAAAGCAATGACAAGGTGGGCTGCGTGATCATTTTCACCACTGTTCGTTTCTTTTTTCCTCCCGTTCTCAGTTCCCAGAGGGGAGCTTGGAATATATATAACCCTCAGCATGGCAGTGGGGCCAAATCCGAAGAGAGGTGGGGTGTGCCGTGGACGGGCCTCCCTGCAGGCCATCTCTGCGTTGTCTTTGGGCTTCTTCCTTAAGGGCTCGTGGTGTGTGTGTGACTCCCAGAGCACACGGCCGTGTGCCATGTTTCCAGGACACATGCCCGCTGCCTACTAAACAGCTGTAAACCAAGACAGAACCCGTGGTGCGGGCAGGTGGCTCGGTCGCTATGTCTAAGGGGTGTCCTGTGAACCATGAACCCTGCCAGGTGGTGTGAGAGGCCAAAACCCTTTTTCATGATCAAACAGACTTGGGGAAATGCCTCATCTTCTGTTTTGTCTGGGTGATCCACCATGAACATTTAGGGGCTAATAGATTTGAGAAGTCTCACAAGAATAAAACTTCTTCAACTTCGATTTACCAGCATTTCCCACTCTTTCTCTCTCTCTCTCTCCCTCCCTTTCTTCCTTCCTCTTTCTCTCTTTCTTTCTTAAATCATGGAGTTTTCCTGCTCTCCTTCACCCTCAAAGAACATCTGTCCTTGGAACAAACTTTGGCCGCTGTCCTCAGATACATAAATAAAATAAAAGCAATAAGACAAGATATAAATAAATAGCAGAAGTCCGTAACCAACTGCAAGTCAAGAAAACATCTATTTTCACACTGGATTTGGGTTGTGTATTTAAGGTCCCCATAATTTCCTGCCCAACCAGCACCTTGACTGTTCAGCTAGAGGCAGTGCTCTGGTTATCCATTTCTGAGGAACAAATAACCCCAGAGCAAAGTGGCAGTAAATGATGTTATAATGCTTAGGATTTGGGGGCAGTTGGGGACTAGGATAGGGCTCAGTGAGAACAGCACATCTCTGTGTCATGATGACTGGGATGGTTCACATGGCTGGGGACTGTTTGACCCATTCAGCTGGGTTCATGTATCTGAGGCTCTTATTTCCGCTGTCAGCTGGCTTCTCAGGTTTTCTCCATGTCACATCTGCTGGGGATGAAATGTCCAAGATGGCTTCTTCCCTTCCACGTCTGTCTAGTGCCCAAGCTGGAATGACTGGAACGTGCTGGGCTGGCCAGGTGTGGTGCCATCTTTGTTCATCTAGCTGTGCAACCTCCCAGGACGGCCGTCCCAGAGGAGGCAGACTGTCATGGTGGCTGACTGCTCTTGGATCCAGTGTTCTAAGAGTCATGGTGGAGGCTGCGAGGCTGCTCGATGACCTAGTGTTGGAAGTTCTAGAGTGTCACTACCTCTGAATTCTATTGGCCACGCAAGTGATGGCCAGCTCAGGTTCCAGGGGACAGGAGCTACCCTCCCCATTCTTGATGGGAGCAGAAGCAGAGGACTTGTGGTTATCTTTAATTTACCGCAGGCGTCATACTGGTTGGCTCTCTGGGGCATCAGACAGCTGAGAGGTCAGTAGGGTTCCACCTGGGCTCAGATTTATATTAAGCAATGTCTGGAAAATTCTTTTAGTTCAGGATGCCAATTAGAGAACTTAGGAAAAGGAGATGACCAACCCATCTAGACACAGAATGAAAAACAGTAGTTTAAATGTTATAAACACAACAGACCAAACTGCTGTTGCACATCCCTCTGGTGTTAACGCCATCATCCCGTATGATGGACCTTCTCGACCATCCTAACGTGCTGCTCTCATCTATCTTTTTCGCTGTGATCTTCGTGAGTTTGGGCTAGTTTGGTCACATTTAAGGGTTTTATATAAACTTCTGAGAGTTCTCAGTTTTTGCCTAGAATGGGTATTTTTTTTTTTTTGAGGGAAAAGGAATACAGAAATTTACAGAGAATATATAACCAACATCCCTATTCTCACTTCCTAAATTTACAAATATCAACATGCTAATCAATTTTCTGTGATTTTTGTCTGAAATAAAGGAAAAAGCAATTAGAGAGAACGTTGAAGTGTCTTTTGGTCAAATTTTCCTCCCC
This sequence comes from Mustela lutreola, assembly GCF_030435805.1. NCBI lineage: Eukaryota > Metazoa > Chordata > Mammalia > Carnivora > Mustelidae > Mustela > Mustela lutreola. The sequence continues at coordinate 194,026,139 of NC_081292.1, forward strand.
TGCCTCCCAGAGGCAACTATTATTATGAATTTAGTGAGTGGGATGGTATTTTGAGAACAGTGTTTTCATTAGCTGTTGTACAGTTCCATCCATTGTTCCCTGTTTCTAATTTACTGCTCTGCAGATATGTAGCTGAAATTTAATTCAAAATTCTCTGTTGCTTTATTATTTGTGACTAGCTTCTCTCCAGATAGTGTGCCAGTGAGAGGGTTCTCCCCTAGGCTTTGGTGGATGAGAACTAATTCTAGGAGGAGGCCCCCTGCACGTATCCCCCAGACTGAGCAAAAATAATGTTTTGTCCCATTCTGTGTGGACCAGTACCCTCACCGTGGATGTTATCAGCTGGAATTTCATACTCAATTATTTCAAGGACACTAAACATGTAAGTGTGAAGCTACAGGTATGGAAACCACAGAGCCCTATCAGACAACAGGTATAAACAACTCGGTCCTGACCAGTACTTCTTGTATCAAATGTCATCTTGTTTCCACAGTTGCTGAGTGATGGCCTTTCACTGATGTGACTCAATGATACCGAATGCTTATCACATTGAGTGTGGTTAACATTTGTCACCATGCAGAGTTTTTATGATATTATTGACTGTATTTTTGATGCTGTACTTTTCCTTTCTGTGACTTATGTATTTTATAACTGGAAGTTTGTATCTTGTAATCCATTCACCAATTTCACCCATCCTCCCCCCAGTAATTCCCCTCTGGCATCAGTAGTTTGTTCTTCGTATTTATGAGTTTCTTTTTCTTCCTTTCTTTCTTTTTTTAGATTCCACATACATGTGAAATCCTATGGTGTTTGTCTTTCTCTGTCTGACTTAACCACTTAGCATAATACCCTGTAGGTCCATTCATGTTGTCACAAATGGCAAGAGTTCATTCTTTTTTATGGCTGAGTAATATTCCATTGAGTAAGTGTACATACCCATCTTCTTCACCCATTCACCTATTGATGGACATTGGGTTGTTGCATATCTTGGCTCTTGTAAACAATGCTGCAATAAACATGGGGAAGCATCTCTTCAATATCTCTTCCAATTAATGTTTTCATTTTCTTCAGGTGAGTACCCAGAAGTAGAATTACAGGATCATATGATATTTCTCCTTTTAACTTTTTGAGGAACCTCCAAAATGATTTCCACAGGAGCTGTACCAATTTACATTCCCACCAACACTGCATGAGGGTTCCCTTATCTCTCATGCTTATTATGTCTGGTCTTTTGATAATAGATATTCTGCCTGGTCTGAAATGATATTTCATTGTGGTTTCAATTAGCATTTTCCTCTTTTTTTTTTTTTTTTTTTTAATTTGTCAGAGAGAGAGGGAGAGAGAGCGAGCACAGGCGGACAGAATGGCAGACAGAGGCAGAGGGAGAAGCAGGCTCCCTGCCAAGCAAGGAGCCCGATGTGGGACTCGATCCCAGGACGCTGGGATCATGACCTGAGCCGAAGGCAGTGGCTTAACCCACTGAGCCACCCAGGCGTCCCAGCATTTTCCTCTTGATGAGTGCCTGTTTCATGTGTTTGTTGGCCATCAATATGTCTTCTTTGAGAAGATGTCTGTTCAGGTTCTCTGTCTTTGTTCTAGTTAGAAACTGACTGCTTAATGCATACAGGGTTCTCTTTTGAAGTGACCAAAATCTTTAAGAACTTCTTTTCGGGTTCCTGGACCCAATTCAGTGTGTGTGAGACTCTGTGTGTGTGTGTGTGTGTGTGTGTGTGTGTGTGTGTGCTTCCCCACACCAATAAAGAATTCTCCAACACCTACCAGGGTCTGAAAGTCAACTCTGCTCTGACGCCTATCTACCTAAGACAGTCTCAGATACCACAGGTTAAGGGTTCAGTCCTACAAGATTATCCACGCAGCACCCTCCCGCTGCCTCCCACCTTCTGAACCTTGGCACACGTCCAGGTTATCACTTGTGTTTCAAGCCAACTGGCTAGAGACTGGAGGTTCCAATGACTCCGTCCTTGTACGTCAGATGCTCGTTCCAATCCAGGTTGCTCTCGGTACATCTGACAGACTGGCTATGAATCTGCAGCTTCCTTGACCCCCTCCTTGGGTTCAATTAATTTGCTGGAGCAGCTCACAGAATTCAGAGAAATGTTGTACTTACGATATGACTGGACTCTTATAAAAGGATGTAACTCAGAAATAGCCAGCTGGAAGAGATATAAAGGGCAAGCAAAGGCACAGGGTGTGGAGTTTCCTGTCCTCTGAAAAAGTGTGCCATTCTCCCCGAATCTCCACGTGCTTACCAGCCAAGAAGCTCTCTGAACCCCATCCTTTTGGGTTCTTACCGAGGCTTCATTTCAGAAGCACGCTTTGATTAAATCTTTGGTCATTGGCAACTGTTTTAACCTGAAGCCTCTTTCCCCTCCCTGGAGGTCGAGGGTGGGACTGAAAGTTCCAACTCTCTAATCACGTGGCTGGTTCTCCTGGTAACCTGCCCTTAACCTAGGTGCAGCCCCAAAGTCGCCTCATTAACATAACACTACTGTTGCTCTCAATCGCTTAGGAAATTCCAGTGGTTTTGGGAGCTCTGTGGGCAGGAAGACCAAAAACACATACATATTTCTCACTACAAATCACAGTATCACACAAGTCTGGAGGACAACAATGTAAACCCACATTTATACCATTTAGGGTGCTGATTTGTACACTGGAAGACGGCTGATTTATGTTATATGAATTTCCGCTCAATAAACAACAAATAAAATAGTACAATCTCCCCTAGGTTTACACACTAAGTGCATTTTCAGAATTCAGTGAATATTAAAACCATGCAAAAAATGCTTGAGGTCTATATGTAAATCCAAGTTAGGATCCAGACTCAGCTACATTATAAATAGGTTTTTCTCCTACACGATTATGTGGAGAGATATTCAAAAGCTGGATAGGATGTTGTTGCGCAGGACAACCCCTTCCACGGCAGAATGTCTAGAGTCCACATCCCCAAAGCAACCTCACACGTTTCTGGCATGCACCACCCAGGGGGAGGGAAAGCTGAGGCCCGAGGCCCAGCGGTGAGCGAGAGTGTCCTCTGTCTTTGTCCTTCCGCAGTCCGGGATGCACCTGCCAGGTCTCTGTGTCCAATGCTTACGTGCTGCCTCACTGTCTTGTTCCAGGAATGCTTAAAAGGAACCACCATGAGACCCCGGGGGACAATGTTAGAAACATTATATCCTCTCCTCATTCTAAAAGAGAAAGCCTTGTGCTTTATTCCTGTGCTGACAATCTTAGTGCTGTGAGTAGACCTTTGGCTTTGCGATGTTGTTACATTTTGATTTTATTTTCAAAAGCCCTAGTGCCAAAGCCATGGTGCTTGAATCCAGTTTCTTTGGCTCCGTTTCTCTTTGGCTCTGGGGAGAGATGCTGATGCTAATGCTGTTTGGCTTGATCTGGCCGCCTGGTCTTCTAGAAACCACTTGCTCTTTGCTTTTCCTGCTTTACTCCCCTGAGTGTACCTTTTGGCTAGCCTTTCTCTGGGGTCAACGGCGAGGCAGCCTACTGACAATTCGGCTCTGGTAATGTCACCTTATTTAGACACAGATATTTGGGGCAGAGAACAGCCGGGAACATGGAGGGTCTAAGTGGTCAGGTTAGGGTACACCCTTAAGAGCTCTCTCCCCCAGTTCCTTTGTCCAGCTGTTTGTCCGAGGGGCCCTGGGAAGGGCCAGGCTGGGAAGGGCTGGGCACAGGAGCATCTCTGGAGGACAGGAGCCTTGTGTTGTTTCCTTGGGACCAGATCAAGGGGACCCTGGCTTGTGGAGAGCATGCAGTCGGGAGAGGACAGTAGGGATGGAGGACCCCAGCCCAGCCCAGATCCTGCTGGTGCAGCATGATGGAGGAACCTGAGGAGGACCACTTCGAGACATCTGGGAATGATTTCCTCCGTCTGTCAGAATCAATGCATGTCTCAGATGTTTTTACTCCGAGCGCAGCTTTCTGCCTCTTGCCATCAGTCTCTTCAGATGTTTACCAGGAGCTCTAGGCCAGCCACGTGGCAGCAGCCTCATTTGCTTTTATTTAGTTCATATGAATTTGAGCTGTTTTGCACATAAAAAGAACCAAAGGAACATTAACTGCTAACCACTCATAACCCTCCATGTGCACGTTCGAGCTTCGTCTGCGCACACGCTCGTGCTGTGGGAACAGACTGTGTGGGGTTCTGCTTCATTCATTTTGCATCATTTCATGTACACCTGGCTTGCGCACTTGCATCTTGGCGCCCAGGTAGGGCTCTTTCATGAGAAAACATCACAACCCGGCCATTCATGTATTGCATGCTGCCTAGAGATACCAAATTTCCTTTCACATAAATAACAAGTTTTTAACCTTCTCTATCATACTTTTTACGGATATTCCTCCCAAAAGGAATTGCCAAGTTCAAGGTTATGAACTCTGTGGCTCTGTTTACATGCTCCTAGATTATTTCAGGATGATAGACCCAATACTCACTGCTCTCAGGGAAGCAGGATATTTCTTTTGTGGCCATTACTCCATCATTCATCTGGCATGGGTGTTTGCTGTGCACCTGCCGGGCGCACCACCGTGCCAGGCGCTGGAGAAGTGGTAGCCAACAAGTCACAGGCCCTGGTCCCTGGCCTCATGGCGCTCCCAGTTTCTGTGGCTTCTCAAGGTGTGGTCTTGGATCATCACCTTGGAATGGACCACACACAGGTCCTGGAATTACCTGGGGCGGGTGCTTATTACAAATGCAGACCCCTCGGACTCGCTCCCAACTACTGAATTAGAATCTTTAGGTCCAGCCCCCACCCCGGTTCCTGCATTTCCAGTGAATTCTCCCAATGCACATCACATGTGAGCCCCACTGATCTTGGAGAAGGAGTGTAAGTTCATTTTTGCTTAGAAGGAAACATGAAGAACCCGGGAAGGAGTGTGGGAGACTGGCATGATGGGCCAGCCGAAGCAGGGAGATGACAGAAGGGTGCAGGTCTTCTTGCCAAAATGTCACCTCCCTCGGGATACAGACCAAGCCACCGAACCCAGGATAGGCTGTGACTAATGAGCAAATCAAGTAGATAATTTTTTGCTGCAGCTGAGCAGTTCCCTCCCACGGGTGGAGCAGCCTGGGCCACAGAGCAGAATTAGAGCATTTTCTGGTGTCGAGATCACTGTTGCAAATTCGTTGAGTGAAGCCAAGCAGCTGGGGAGGGAGCATGTGGTTCTGCTCTGGGAAGGAGCCATGGGAGGCATGCGTGCTCGCCCCTTACCCGTGAACAATCCTCCCAGGCGTGCAGAGCAGACAAGTCAGCTTGTCCAGAAAGATCGCTGTGCTGGTAGGGACAGAGAGAGAGACGGACAGCGCCGGCTGAGGGACATTGGGCTGCTCTGCCAAGTCAGGGAAGGGTGTGGTTGTGGGGAGGTGGAGGCAGAGGGCCGGGACCAGCTGTGCAGACCACAGAGCAGGACGGGAGGTCTGACTGCAGGGGGTGGTTCTGGGACAGAGGAGATAGAAACGTGCAAGTGTCAAGTGTGTGGCCCCAAGAACTCCCCCAGGCTTGTGATGTCTAGTGGTCCGAAGCAAGGTGTCCTTTGTCCTTTCTGGGGATAGGGTGGACCTCCGACATAATATACCAGCCTGGAGACTTGGTGTCTCCCATGGCACACAGCGTGGGTCTAAATGTCCAACATTCCTCAAGCATTTTCTTGGGTGCGGCCATTGTGGGGTGGCCCTGGGCCCCCTGGGGGTCTCAGCTCTTATTTGGTTCCCTATTTGGGACAGTCTCCTGAAGGTGGTGCAGGCATGTTCCCCCAAATCAAAAGTAGGCTGGGGCCTTATTGTGTTGCCTTTGGCCTATGCTGATGTACTCTCTATGCACAAACCTCAAGCCAGGTTCCTGCCCTTGCTCCGAGCAGTGGTCAGTTGAATGTACATTTTCATTAAGGCCTGAGTCACTGCATGCGTCGTAGTTCAAGTCCCTATTTGGGAATGCTCCCAGTGTGACTCTATTTCTTAATTCAGAAAAATGTCCCTTGATCACTTTTTTTTCTGGCCTGATCCCATAAAGGCAAAAAGAGTTGAGCCAGCACAGGTCAGTCTTTGGATGATGCCAAAGTGGCTTCTGAGTGAGTCAGCTCAGGGTTGAAGGTGTTCAGTGAATAAGCCCTCAAGACCTTTCTACCGAGCCCTGGATGGAGGATATCGCATCACTGGATGGAGGACATCTCGTGTTTTCCAGGACTCAGGATGTTGATGGGGAGTAGCGTTGCTATAGAAAGACCACACCGAAATGCAAGGAAGACTCTGTGACCTCATTTATAGGAGCTCAAACTGCTTACCATCTGTGCTGGGAAATCGGACAGATGCGCATGCGTGCACGTGTGCGTGCGTGTTTTGTCGAGAGCACAGCTGTAGTATTTGGTGGAAGAGTAGAGTACAAAAGCAAACAGTTGGGGAAGACCATCTATTGATCAGCCGCAATGCTGTATTTGGTGTCGGCTTGAAAAGAATCATTCATCATAAGTCATCAAAAAGAGAACAGAAGAGAGAGCAAACACTTCCCACCCTTAAATCTCTCACTGTTGCCTTTCACAGGAACAGTTTCTCACGCAGAAAAATCTGTTTTCAGTTGGACTGAAAAACTGCCCCGTGAGTCATAAACGTCTCTATATTTGTAAGGCTCTTCACAGTTGACAAAGCATTTTTGCAAAGTTTTTTTCCATTTGATCCTACCCACAGGGGTGGAGTGACTAATCCAAGACCGCACAGATAGAGAATGGCACAGTGGGGCTGGGTTCTGACTCCAATGAGGCTCATTAAGTTCACGGGGAAGCTGGATCTCAAAGCCCAAGGCAGCTGCGATTGCGGAGGGGCTGTTGAACTCGACGTAAGAGATGTTTATATTTTACGTGTTCTACATCTTGCCCTGATTTGGGGTCTGGGGAGATTCTCAGCCTCATTTTACCTCCCAGGCTGAGGGTGGCGGCATGGATCCGTCTTAGCAAGCAGAAAGGATCAAGTGGGTTTTCTTACCCTACAGGGAAAGGGATTGTGTAAATACCAAAAGAAGAAAAAAATGGATTCCCGGAATTGTTTTTAGATACAACCACTCATCTAACTCATTGCTTTCAGGAGCAATTCTGCTTCCCCTCCCCAAAGGTGGGTTACCCCCCCCCCCCCAGACCTGATAGCTCACACAGAGAGGGATGGGATGAGCCCCACCGACCGGCACAAACCAACTCTCAGCAGATTTGCTTTAGCATGGATGTTTCGTTTTTGAAACGTTTTTATTTTAATTCCAATTAGTTAACATATATATTAGTTCCAGGCAGAGTGATTCAACAATTTTGTACATCACACGGTGCTCATCATGATAAGTACAATTCTTAAGCCTCTTCACTTATTTTATTCACCCTCTCCCCAACCCACCTTCCCTCTGCTAACCATTAGTTTGCTCTCAACTGTTAAGAGTTTGTTTCTTGGTTTGTCTCTCTCTTTTCCCCCCCTTTGTTCATTTGTTTCATTTCTTAAATTCCACATATAAGTAAACGATATGGCATTTCTTTCTCTGACTGACTTATTTCGCTGAGCATCATACTCTGTAGCTCCATCCATGTCATTGCAAATGGCAGGATTTCACTCTTTTTAATGGTTGCGTAATATTCCATAGTAGATAGACACCACATCTTCTCTAGCCATTCAGTAGTCAATGGAAACGAGCTGTTTTTTAAATTTGGCTGATTTAAATAGTGCTGCTATAAACATAGGGGTGCGTGTATCCCTTTGAATTAATATTTTTGTATCCTTTGGCTAAATACCTAGTAGTGAGATTGCTGGACTATAGGGCAGCTCTATTTTTTTTTAAAGATTTTATTTATTTATTTGACAGAGAAGGATCACAAGTAGGCAGAGAGGCAGGCAGAGAGAGAGAGAGAAGCAGGCTCCCCGCTAAGCAAAGAGCCTGATTCGAGGCTCGATCCCAGGACCCCAAGATCATGACCCAAGCCGAAGGCAGTGGCCTAACACACTGAGTCACCCAGGCACCCCAGGCAACTCTATTTTTAACTTCTTGAGGAAACTCCATACTGTTTTCCAGAATGGCTGCATCAATTTGCATTCCTACCAACAGAAGGAGGACTCCCCTTTCTCCACATTCTTGTCAACACTGTTGTTTCTTATGTCATCGATTTTAGCCATTCTGACAGGTGTGATGTCGTATCTCATTGTATTTTTGATTTACGTTTCACTGAGGATCAGTGATGTTTGCATTTTTTCATGTGTCTGTTGGTCACCTGGACGTCTTCTGTGGAAAAATGTCTAGTCACATCTTCTGCCCATCTTTTAATTGGATTTTTGGGGGGTATTGAGTTTTATAAGTTCTTTATATATTTTGGATACTAACCTTTTATCAGATATGTCATTTACAAATATCTTCTTCCATTCTGAAGGTTGCCTTTTAGTTTTGCTGATTGTTTCCTTCATTGTGCAGAAGATACTTATTTTGATGTGGTCCTAATAGTTTATTTTTGCTAGATAGGGGACCTATCTAGAAAAAATTTGCTACATCCTATGTCAGACAAGTTATTGCTTGGGCTCTCTTCTGGGACTTTTATGGTTTCAAGTCTCACACTTAGGTCTTTAATCCATTTTGAGTTTATTTGAGTTTATTTTTGTGTCTGGTGTAAGAAAGTGGTCCAGTTTCATTCTTCTGCATGTTGCTGGCCAGTTTTCCCAACACCATTTGCTAAAGAGATTGTCTTTTTCTCATTGGATCTGGGAAATCTGCTTTGTTGGAGATTAATTGACCATATAATGGTGGGTTTATTTCTGGGTTTTGCATTTGGTTCATTGATCTATGTGTTTGTTTTTGTGCCAGTACCATACTGTTTTGATTACTTCAGCTTTGTAATATAACTTGAAGTCTGGAATTATGATGCCTCTAACTTCACTTTCATTTTTCAAGATTGCTTTGGCTATTCAGGGTCTTTTGTGGTTCCATACAAATTTTAGAATTATTTATTCTATTTCTGTGAAAAATGTTGCTGGTATTTAGGTAAGGGTTGTACTGATTGTATAGATTCAGCATGGACACTTCACAGTTTCTAGGAGATAATTGCCATCCCTGGGGCACAGAGGTCATCCTCAGAAACATGGAAGTTAATAATATGAATATAGACATGAATATGAAGGAAGGGCCTTTATAAAGTAGACCAAATATTTTGTTGTTTCAATGCATTTTGATATTAAATGAATAAGTAATGTGAATTACATCTAAACCACCCAAATCTGCAAGTCAGCATCTTTTTTTTTTTTTTTTTTAAAGTCAACAATTTGAGCTTAAGATGACTATTAAAGGCTACAGACATGGTGTTTTTCTGTGCTTCAGTCAGGAATGTAATCTGAATTTGGCACTATTTGCCTTCCTATGACCTGATATTGGCTTCTTATTTGTATGTGTGTTCAGTGCCTGTCATCTCTGGACACAAGTGAGCAGCTAATGTTGCTGAGACTATCACTCTGAACAAACTTGCCAGAGTTTCTTTTGGAAATAATTATGCTAAATTTATATCAATTATCTCTCCTACAGATCCCTGAATTTTCTTGTATAGAGCTGAGCTGATATAAGGAAGTAGACAAGAGAAACAGGTACCTTTTTTACTTCTTGTCTGGCTAAGTGTGCCATAGGATACCGCAGAGGCAACCAGCCATACAGGACATAGAGTACTTGACTGTGGCATGTGCACATTCAGCTTCCTAGCGTTGACTTCCCCACTGTTACCACCGATGGTGAACGCCTCGGCAGGCGAGAGGAGCAGCCCCCCTTCACACACAATCAGCACCAGCTGTAGTCCAATTAAACTCAACAGTGAACAGGTGTTCACTGTAATGACTTCCACACAAAAGCACACTTCCATTTAATACTCTTTACATCTGATACACTAACAGTCCCAATGAAAGGGAGTAGTAGAAAAAGAGATGGAATTTGGTGGAGGAAAAACAGCAACCCCAAGACTCCTTCACAATCAGCATCAGAAGCCCCAATTAGCCTCAACATTTCACAGGTGTCCACAGGAGGGTATTTTATGCAGAATATACTCAAGTCAATTGTCTCTTAAGAACTTCTTTGAAGACATTTTGAAGTTTTTCAAATTCAGGCAGCTTGCTCATATTACTGTTACTACCACTATTTAATGGCTTTGAGGATTTGACCCTGCTAGACACGCATGGGCAGAAATATTAATCACACTTACATAAATTCTAAAAATGCTTTTGGCCCATTCATTGCCCCCCCGATTAGTTTACATTCGAGGTCCATGCCCTGTTTGAAACAGAGAAATCTAGAAAGCACTTCTTGGGAGTCAATGCCTAGTAGTGTTATTATTTCTATTGTGTTGTTCTAATCAGTTATGGAATGTCCACAGTGTGCACTGTTAGGAAGAGAGAAATGACAGGGACAACTTTTCTGTGCAGGGAATCAATGCAGGATTGGTTAACAGCTTAGGACCCAATCAGAGTCACTCCTGTGGCTCACCCCAGGCTCTGTGGAAGCTGACTAATTACCAGGGGACTCTGGTAGATGAGTTGGTGGCAGACTGTCCAGACCCCTCACTCTATAGTATGGTGCCACCAACACTACCAGCTGGCCTTTCTCTGACTTTGCATTTAACAGAGATTCATTGCCTTTGTAGTCAGTGGAGATAAGGGGTGAGTAGGTCTGAGGCAAGGACTTTAGAATTCTGCCTCTCAATTCAGTCACAGAGTAAGGTACCTTCCTAAATATACCATACCTTATAGTGCAGAAAACCATTTTTTAAATTTTACCCGAACCAATTTGATAATTCACACCAGAAAGAAACCTAAGTAAAAACCAATCCCAGATGTGGAGCACATGTTGGTGAAGGTGTCAGTTGGTAAAATTACACCAGAAAACCAGTGGATTTCCATAACTGAAGCTGGACTTGTGAGCAGACAACTCTAATCCCAACAGAAATTGCGGTAGGCAGATACTAAGATGGCTTCCAATGAACTCCTCCTCCTGAGATTCATGCCCTTGTGAGATCTTCCCCCCACTTGAGTGTGAATGGGACCTATGACCTTCTTCTGACTAAAAAAATACAACAATTATGATGGGATATGACCTCCATGATTACATTTCCTAAAATTGTAACTTCTGTCTTGCTAGCAGACTCTCTCTACTGCCTTCTTGGCTTCCATGCTTTGATGTTAGAGAGTCTTCCATGGGGAGGAACTAAATTGGACTTTGGCCAATAGCCAGCTAAGACCTGAAGGCCTCAGTTCAACAGCCTTCCAGAAATTGAATTATGCCAACCACAGTGGGACTTGGAAGTAAATCCCTCCCCAGTTGGGATGTCAGATGAGACCCCAGCCCTGGCTGACACCTTGATTCTGCCTTGTGAGGGACCCTGAAGCAGAGGATCTGGCTAAGCCATGTTTAGACTCCTGACCCACAGAAGCTGTATGATAATGTGTGTTGCTTGGATTGTGTGGTAATTGGTTACACAGCAATAGATAACAAATTCAGAAATGTTTACCAACGTGCACCCAAAGACATGTGTAAAAATTTTCATAGCAGCATTATTCATAATACCAAAATAAAAAACAACTCAAAAGTGTGTGGATGATAAGGTGGATAAATAAATTACCGTATATTTATATAGTGGAACTATAAGCAATGCAAAAATAACCAGCTCCAGCTATCTGCAGCAACATGGGTGAGACTCACAAATAATTGAGCGGAAAAAGCCAGACACTAAAGAGTACTGCTGTATGATTCAATTTACGTAAAGTTCTAAAATAGGCAAAACTAATCTATCATCCCGTTTGAAACTTAGGATGGTGGTTGCTTTTGGGGTTAGGTAGTGACAGGGAAGGGAAGCTTTCGAGGAGCTGATAAATGTCCTGTTTCTTCATCTGGGAGCTGGTTACAGGACCGTTTAACACACTTTTATGTATGTATGTAAATATGTTATAAATTAAAAAGTTTTTAAAAAGCCCCCTTTTTTCTAGCAGGTGATCTTTTCAGCACATGATATTAATAAATGTGTGCTCAGAGGGGTGTGATATCTTTACAGACACAGTGTCACCGTATATCAGGAAAGGAGAGCACTGATTTGAAATGCCTCATTTAACAGAAGAGGCAAACGGGGTTGCAGAAAGGCTCAGAGAGGTAGAGGGAGTTACAGAAATCAAGCTTCCAGTTACTGCCAGAGCAGAAATCGCAAAGCAGGTCTCTTGTATGTGCTGGTTAGATGTGAGTGCAGAATGGCTGTGGACTGTCTTTCATGGTTCTCTATGCTTGAGTCCCTTTCCTTACCACTGTATATTGATGTCACAAACTAAGTTGAAGATTACTTTCCCAGATTGCCTAGTGCCTGGCTTCGTCTTGGGCTTTTAACTGGCCAATATCCAACAAGAAGGAGCCTCTTGGTGTGTTTTCAAGCTCCCACCTTGTTCTAGTTCACTGGAATCCTTTGTTATCTGTTTCCGGGCGTGTTTCTCGCACCATGGCTAGCGATCTTTATCTGACCCTGCTCTATCCACAGTCTGGTTCTCACCCAGTGCAACTGAAAATCAATCCCCTTCCCTGGCACTGAACTTGGTGAACTTTCTTGGCTTTGATTAGGACTCATGTTTTGATGTGTATTTGCCGCAAGTAGCTCTGGGTTACGACCTTGATACAAAGTCTCCAAGTCTTCCGTAGCTGGGTCTGCTGCAGTCTCTGCAGAAGAGGAGAGAAGCATTTTTTTTTTTTTTTTCAGTCAAAGGTCTACACATACGCAATCTCTCTATGTTCAGGTAAGTTCCTACATTCCATTTTAGGAAAATATCAGCTGTTGTAGGCAGAGAGGAGCATGAACTACCTGCTCTTTCCCATTTTCTCCTCTTCTGAGATCTGAGAGCTAGGATGAAAGTGACCAGATATACACAAATGCACCTTAGAGACGAAAAGAGGATGGATGTGACAATATCTCCACTGATGGTCTGGCTGTGTCTGAAGAGAGAACGTGTCAATCAGAAAGGGAGTTGGTGGGCATAGAACTCAGAGGACAGGCCAGAGGAGCCCTGAAAAGCTGGTATGAATGTTCCAGGGGTGATGGCTTCATCAGGTCCCGGCCGTGTGATGCCATTAAGCTTTCAAGTCATCTAACTAAACTGCCCTTGCTCTGATTCCAGACTACTAAGGAGCTTTCTGATTATAATTGACTTCCTGTGTAGATTTTCTTCAAGGAGAGAAAGTGCTGGGGAGAGGAGTGTGAGTATTTGTTCTTCCTGACAGCTGCACATTCCCTTGTCAATGGAAGCATTGACATTTTGGTGAGAAGTTTTGGTGTTTTTTGAGTATCGTTCACATAAGTCAGCCCTCCCAAGTCAGGCACATCTTGGAACACTAACAAGATTGAATTTTTGGACCTGTAAGTCTTCTGGCCAGACCTTGGACCGTGAAAAATTCATTAAGATAATGCCACTTCGGAAGGCCTCTTGGTAGACAGCCAGCCAGCCATTTCCTGGTAATATTCAACATGGCTTTGGGCCCACTTTCAAAAATCCTGATGGTACCTAACTGGATTGAGAGGATCAGAAGGGAACAGAGAGAGAGAGAGAGAAGAGGAGGTGGGGTAGTTCATTCAAATTGGTTTCCATCGAGGCTACAGATGAAAATGGAATCTTATTGAAAATAGACTACTTATGTGTTTCTTAAATGGGGATAGATACCTTTCTGAGAATATGCAGCAGTAAAGGTAGGGAATGAAACTCAGCAGAACTTTCTAGAAGATTAACTTTTCTTCCTGATTTAGGGAGATAGAGAATTTAAGATATTAGCAAATGAGGTATAGCTATCCGGAGTTGGTGCTGGGTGATCAGGGATTATATTTCCCAGGTTCTATTGCATGTGATGACTTCTTGTTCAAGCGAAGTGGGGAAAATGACTATGAATTCTGGGCTCAAGCAATTAAAAAAGCATTCCTTTCCACACCTCATAGTTGAATGGAGAGATTGCAGAGGCCCTGAAGGAGGCTAGGGTCACAAGACCAAGGGGCAGGCTGTCCACTCGCCAGCCACATTCACATGGACTTCATGCAAAGTAATACAGGTCTAGAGCATTAAACCATTGAGTGAGCTCTTTATTTGTCACAGCAGACAGCATTGCTTTCATAGAACTGATCAGTGATTTCTACATGAAAGTGAAGAGTCATGTAATAGAATATAAACTTTATGTGAATTCTCAAGTTAAAACTAAGGCTTCAAAGACCTATTTTGCTCATGGCAGGCTGTTGGCTCTTGGTGCCTACAGAGTGACATATTCACTTTCCTCTGCAGTTGGATGAACTTGATGGGAAAGTTTGACAAGGGCCAGACAAATTCATGTAATGGGGGAGTAAAAGCTGTGGTTGTTCTCCAGACTGTGGAGTCTCCAGTACACACTGATTCAAGGCAAGACTGAAGTAGGCAAAGGTAGATTTCAAGTAAACTTTCTCCATCTTTTACCCCCAAACTCACGTGGCTCATATTGCTTTTCAGTGGTTTATATCCTGGCCTGCTTTTGAGACAATATCTTCATGTTTTGGACCCTTCCTAACTTGTGAATGTTCATTCCAGTTTATATTCCCTTAGGAGCCTGTAAGGTGAGGCTAATAGGTCCAAAGAATTCAGGCCAGGTGACAGGTATGGCAAATATTGGCATTTTACATACAAAGCTTCTTTCCGTGTCCCTGTGGATATCAGTGATTTGGGCCCATACTCCTTTCTGCTGACCAGGTGGGGCCTCAGAGCCCTCTCAGGCCAGAGTCCAGGCAGCACCTGTGAATCTCTCAGTGCTGAGTCTTGAGTTGGGAGATCGCAGGAACTGAAGGGACAACATTTGCCTTCCAACACTTCTCTTGACTCCGTTAATCTGGTAGAGGAATGTGAAAATTTCTATCACACTGGCACTCCAGTAGAAGAGATATTTGGGACAGGGACCATTTTTCCATTGCTCCTCAAATTATAGCACAAACCTACCACCTTTCACATCACATCACGTCGCATCACA
Source organism: Mustela lutreola (assembly GCF_030435805.1). Classification (NCBI taxonomy): domain Eukaryota; kingdom Metazoa; phylum Chordata; class Mammalia; order Carnivora; family Mustelidae; genus Mustela; species Mustela lutreola. The sequence goes on from NC_081292.1 coordinate 194,041,171, forward strand.
TCGCGTCACGTCACCTCACTTCACTTCAGTAGGTACTGTATTTATTTCATTGACATTAAAACAGGCTTGGTCTAGCAAGTCACACTTAACTCCATCCCCAGCAAGTTTTTATTAAGCACCTGACGTATACGTGGCAACAAACTAGGTACTTAGATGTTTCTTCTGTGATTATGTTGATTTATAATCATCATGTAGAGTAACTGTGTTCTCTCTGTGTCTCTCTTCCTCTGGGGAGCTGACTTCCTGGAGGAACCTTCTTGTTCTGCTGTCTACACCACCTGGGCTGTTTTGACTGCGTTCAGAATCCTCTTACTGCCCTTCCCCAAGCATGCTGAGTGAAGGGAGCACTTCTTCCTCACTGTGTTGACTGTAAGACAGGCTTTCTCTACCCTCCCCCTCCTCAATATTGCTAAGCCATTGATTTCTGAAGGAGCTACAAGTCTCCCTGCTGGGACCCAGCAGTCTCTGCCAGTGGCTCCTAAGACTTTTTTTGGTCACAATCTCCTTTCAGGCAGCTTCACTAAAGTGTTACTGGGGCAAAAAGAGCAAGTTTAAAAGATTCTCTTTGTCTCTCTCTTTTTTTTTTTTTTTTTTTTTTTTTGAGGGGAAGAGACTTCATTGGTAGGACTTTTTCCCACTTAACCATTCTACATCATGTTCTAGACTGGTCAGAGCTGAAAAATCACTTTCCCACCAGTGAAATGTGTTTAACTAGATGACCATGGCTGCCAAGCAGAGCAGCAGCCATCCTGGCAGCTGCAGGAAAGACTGGGGGTGGGGAGGCAGCTGCCAGGACTCAGGCTGGACATGTGCCTCCAGGTGACCGCCATGTGCAAGGACCCAGTTACGACTGCTCCTACTTAAACCTTAGAAATAGATTTAGAAAGGTATGGCCAGGTGGGCAGAGGGCAAACCTCAACTTTCCCCAGCTGGGGCTACGTGATGGGTGTTGGGATTCCATATAGCTGGGTTATGGGGGGAATGGAGCTTCGATGCCTAGCCTGCTAGCTATGGACACCACACCACAGTGGGAAGGCCTGAAAACATATGATTAGTTAATGAAAACTTGGATTTTGCAGAAAACAGCCAAATCTGTGGAAGGGTGGCAGCTGCTCTATTGAGCTAAAGTCCTAGGAAAGCCCTAAAGTTGTGGAATCTGCATATTTCCCTCACCCCTACCTAGGAGGCCAGCACAGAGCAGTCATTACAGGACTTTCCTGGAGGCATCAGGAAGTCAGGGGTAGTGATTTGCTTAGATTTGTCTGAATAGTTGCAGGTTGCCAAATTGCACAGACAGCTGTAGTCAGTTGCTTTCTTCATGCTGTTCAATCCATGCCATGCATTTTGCCAGCTGCATCCCTTCTCTTCCCTGGACATCTTGGGAAATCCTCATGACTTCATAGGTAGAGTTCTGAATGTGTTTGTTTTGTGCAATATCATTACATTTGCTCAACTGTATTATTAGCTGGAAGGTGATAGCCTACTGCAGCTTCATCATTTTTCCAACTTGGGCATTTGTTTATGGAATCCATGTGGAACAATGGACTACATACAGCACTCTTTCCATGCCTCAACATGCTTTCTTCCAGAAGTAGTGGTGATGGCAGTGAGAAAGAGAAATTCAATTACACTGTACTAGGAATTTGATATAATAGGAATTCCGTGGGCAGCCTGGCTTTATTTGCCCGGAATTCGTTTGGGTAAAACCAAAACACTTTTTTTTTTATGAATCACTCTTTTTGGTCACTTTTTTTGTAGGGTAAGAGTAAAATCTGGGAACTGACCTTTGTTGTGGTCTTTCTATCTTTTGTAAGACTAAACCCACAATGATCCTGGAGCATATTACTATTTATAGGAGGCTGCAACACTTGTACAGAGTGGAGTCTGGAAGTCAGATTATAGGAAAGAGTTTATAGTTTCCCCATTTGATCATCAATTAGCTTACATCAAGTCATAGAATCTTTCCACTAAATGGAAACTTGGAAACAAATCTGTTTCTACCCTTTCATGTTATGGATGAGAACCCCAAAGGGCAGAGAGAGGACTTATATTTATAAAGACCCAGATCAGGGGCAGCGACGTCCAGGTGTATCAGGTATCCAGGTGTATGAAGTCTCCAGGTGTACCAATTATACCTTCTGGCTGCAGACAATGGAAACCAACTCTGGAAATTTACTGGAAGTGTATTGAAAGTTTATTTGGAATAAATAAAGGAACCTAGAGAACCAGATTTGGGAATGGATTCAAAACAAGCCTTCCTCTAGAAGGCGAGGAAGGCAAACATCTACGGAGCATATGCTGTTAGGAGCAATCTGGTCAGGGCGGAAAGAGGCCTCAACTTTTTCAGTCTCATGTAAGTCTACTGACTTTTCAGTTTATTTTTGCATGAGCTAAATTAAGACAGGTCTCTTGTTAGCACCTTGGCTAGAGGAAAACATGGTGCCTGATAGGAGTCCTAGAGAGCATATCCAATGAAGAGGAAATGAGTCTCCTAAGGAAAATTTTAATGCCTTTAGGAAGGTCCTTTGGGAGGATTTCAAAGCAAATATCCTCAACATTCCCTCACCAATCTCTTGGTTTCATACATTGGTTCATGGAGTGCTTTTGGACATCTATGTTCATTATAGACTTTACCAATTCTTTCTCCAAAATACCTCATAAATTCATTGTCTCTATAGCCTTCCCCTGGAGCAGAGCCTATTTATTATCTCTGAGGAGCCCTTGTCTTCTTCTTCCCTGTAGACATAGACCACCTTGAAATTCATCCAGATAACATGGCCTGCCTAACTGAAGATATTTCCCATCCTGCTTTGCAATTAGATGTGCCCAGGGGACCGAGTTTAAATGAACAAGAGGTAAGTTAAAGAGATGATACAGTATCCAGGTCATCTTCTTTCAAAAGAAATGGCTTGTCCTCTCTCTCTCCCTTTCTTCTATCTTAGGTTAACATAATTACAGTATTCATGATCCTCCACTGGTCCAACCAGGCCCTTCCATCCATTCATACATCCAACTGTATTTATTTTTCATGTGATAGACCCCTATGAACATACGGCTCAGCACAAAAACTAGAATTATGAAAATAAGTTACATCTATGGTTCTTCTCCAGTCTTACCTCTTGTCTTCTCTCAACCTAAGTAACCAGCATTCTGAATCCCGTATTCACTATTCCTTTACTTGCTTAGATTGTATTATCTCGTGTATATTAAGGGTTGATCATAGAAACAGAAACATAGGAATGATACTGAATATGGAACTTATTAAAGAGATTCAACTCTATGTAGTGCCAGATCTAGTTAAATTATTGCTGTATCGTTATCGTTCTATATCTGCTACTGGGTCTAGACGAGGAGTTGGGGAAGCTAAAGGAGAAGACCCAGCAGGAGTTCAGGAGTCATGGCTTCAGCGGCTACCCCAGGAGCTGCACTCACTGGGCCAGGATTCAGAGGCTGGAGGGGAAGGTGGAGTTGCTCTGGACCCACCTGCTGCCCATGCCAATGTGATGAGCCAGCAGGTCCGTGACAATGTGTGTGAGTTGCAGCAGTGCCTGGTACCTTATACCAACCTTCTGAACTTAAGGAAGAGCCTCCTTTTCCTTCTTCTTTTTCTTCTTCTTCAGATTTATTTATTTGAGAGAAATAAAGAGAGATGTGCATGTGAGTAGGGAGAGGGATAGAGGGAGAGAATCTTTAAGTAGACTCCTCACTGAGCTCAGAGTCCCACTTGGGGCTCGATCTCACAACCCATGAAATCATGACCTGAACTGAAAGTAGGAGTTAGATGCTTAACCAACAAAGCCACCCAGGCACCCCAAATAAGTCCAATATAATTCATAATATTGTTCTAAATATTGTTCACAATATCTTTTGAGGAACTTGCTAGCTCAGAACTGTGCAGAAAGGGTAATTCTGGGAAATGTAGTTCTAGCTTAGCTAAGTTGACATAGCATAAATTTATCCACAGTCATTCAATCATATGTACAAAGTATGTTTTTTAAAAAATCGCTTTTAATTTGATAAAAGCATATTATGCTGTATATATTCATTTAGAACCTATTTTTTCTAAAATGCAACATTGTATTTTTAGAATTTATTCATATTGCTGTGTATAGCTTTAGCTTAATCTTGTTGACTTCTCTGTTATATTCTTGTTTCTTTCTTTTTTTCTTTTTGAGGGAGAGGGGGATAGGGAGATGGAGAGGGAGAGAGGGAATCTTAAGCAGGCTCCACACCCAGCATGAAGCCCACCCCAGGGCTCGATCTCACTACCATGGGATCATAACCTGAGGCGAAATCAAGAGTCAGATGCTTAACTGACTGAGCCACCCAGGTACCTCTGCTCTGTTATATTCTATGATGTGAATATATCATAGTTTGTTCATCTACTCTCTGTTAATGGGCATTTGGATTGTTTCCAGGTGTTTTAGTTAGCTTGGGCTGCTATAACAGAATATCATGGTCTGGGTGGCTTCAACAACAGACACCTGTTTCTCCCAGTTTCAGAAGCTGGGAAGTCCAAGATCAAGGTGGTGGCCGATGCAGTTCCCAGTGAGGTTTCTCTTGGTAGTTTGCGGATGCCACCTTCTTACTTGTTCTCACATGGTAGAGAAAGAGAAAGCTCTGATTTCTCTTTTTCTTGTGATATTAACCCCATCATGAGGGTCCCACCCTTATGACCTCATGATCTAACCTAAAAACCTCCCAAAGACCTTACTGCCCACTATTGCATTGGGGGTTACAGCTTCAATATAACGAGTTTTGGACAGACACAGACATTCAGTCTGTAACACCAGGTTTTGCTATTGCAAACCACCTTCCTCTGAACATGCTTGTATCTCTCCAGGTGTTCATGGGTAGAAGTCTCTTACAGCTTCACACCAGCCTGACATGGGTTGGGAATGACCTTGCATCCTGGTTTTCCTGGGACAAGACCAGTTATGCTTATTAATAGTCCAAGAATAATTATTATATATTGCACTTTTCTTTTCCCTATTTACAGCTTGTTCTCACTTTCTTTTGACAAACAGAAATTTTAAATTTTAGTATCGCCAAATTTATAATTTTTTTAGAGTTAGCATTTTTTGGAGTATTGTTTAAGAAATTCTTCTCTATCTCAAAGTCAAAAAGATATTTACCTGTGATTGTTGTGCAGAGTTTTACAAGGTTAGCCCTTAATCCATCTGGAATTAATTTTTGTATATGGTGTCATAGAGGGATCTAATTTCATATTTCTATGTATGCATAACCTTTTTTATCTTGCTATATTTATTTTCCCACTGACCTGGCAGACCGCCTCTGTCAGATACCGGTTTCATACATGTGTGGCTCTATATTTGAGCTCTCTCTATATTTTTAAAATTTAAATTCAATTAGTGAACTTCTAGTACATCATTAGTTTCAGATGTAGTGTTCGGTAGTTTATTGGTTGCACATAACACCCAGTGCTCATTGCATCACGGGCCCTCCTTAATGCCCATCACCTAATTATCCATCCATCCACCCACCTCCCCTCCAGCAACGCTCAGTTTGTTTCTTATAGTTAAGTCTCTCATGATTTTTCTCCCTCTCTGATGACTTCCCATTCTGTTTTCCCTCCCTTCCCATATGGTCCCTGCCCTGTTTTTTATGTTTCACATATGAAGGAAACCATATGATAATTGTCTTTCCCTGACTGACTTATTTTGCTCAGCATAATACCCTCCAGTTCTATCCATGTCGATATGGATGATAAGTATTCATACTTTCTGATGGCTGAGTAATATTCCATTGTATATATATATATACCACATCTTCCTTATCCATTCATCTGTTGATGAACATTTTGTGAGCTCCAGATTCTACTCCATCCTTTGTTTGTCTGACCCAGTACCAGTATCATCCTGTCTTAATTATCGTAGTTTCACAAAAAAGCATGACATCTGGTGGAGCAATTCTTCCTTGCATGCTCTTTTCTTCATAAAAGCCCAGGGTATTTTTTTTTTTCCCCTTTTACTCCTCCATTCAAATTTCAAAGTCAGCTTATCAAGTTCTACGAAGTGGATATTTGCATTTTTATTGGAACTTTCTTGAATTAGATAGATGAACAACACTGTGCTATTGTCTTTTTATTCATAATGTGACTTATCCTTTAATTTGTTTGGATCATCTTTTTGTCTACTAATAAAGTTTTATAATTCTCCCTGTAGAGGTTTTACATTTATATTTAGATTTATTTCTAGGTTCTTGGTATAACTTTGAAACTATTGTAAATTTTGTCTTCTCTTTAATTACATTTTCTGGTCATTTATTTCAAGGGTACAAAAATGCAATTGATTTTCACTAAACTGGGTTACTATTTCTAATAATTTGCTCATAGATCTTTTTTGCTTTTCCAGGTGGATAATTATGTCACCTGAAAACAATGGCAGTTCTATTTCTTCCTTTCCATTCTTTCTTCTTCTTCTTTTTTTTTTTTAAGATTTTATTTATTTATTTGATAGAGAGAGAGAGATCACAAGAAGACAGAGAGGCAGACGTGGCAGGGAGGAAGCAGGCTCCCCAGTGAGCAGAGAGCCTGGTGCACTGCTCAATCCCAGGACCCTGAGATCATGACCTGAGCCCCTGAGCCAAAGGCAGAGGCTTAACCCACTGAGCCACCCAAATGCCCCCATTCTTTCCTTCTTTCTTTTTCTTCTCTCTCTCTCTCTCTCTTTTTTTTTTTTTTCTGGTTGAGGCCTTAAATATCATGCAGAACATAAATGATAAGACCAGATTGTATTGACTCATTTCTGATTTTAGAGAGAGTTATCCTAATATTTTCCCATTCAGGATGATGTTATAAAGTTATTTTGTACATACTCCTTAGAAGGCTAAGGAAGTTTTTTCTAGTCTTCATTTGCTGAGGTTTTGTTTTGAAAATTTTTTATTATGGTAAAATATATGTAACATAAAATTTGCCATTTTAACCCTTTTGAATGTACAATTCGGTGACATCACCTTCACATCGTTACACAACCATCACCACAGAGTTTTCCCAAAGCCTTTTCACCGCTCCAGAAAGAAACTGTAACCGTAACCACAGAGCAACAACACTCCTTCGGCTCCTCTGCCCCAGGCCTTGATAACCTCTCATCTACTTTCTGTCTCTATAAATGTGCTTTTTCTAGATATTTCATTTACGTGAAATGATATTATATTTATTCTTTTGTGTCTGGATCCTTTTGGCTATTATCATGTTTTCTCTTTGTGTGAGTGTGTGTGTGTGTGTGTGTATTGTATGTGCTTCAGGTAAGGCTTGAACTCATGACCTTGAGTTCAAGACCTGAGCTAAGATCAAGACTCAGATGCCTATGTAACCCCTTCCAATCCCCTCCCTCCTTGAGAGCTTTGTATCTCTTTGTATCTTTGTATCTCACTTTGCTATCACTCAATAAACCTTGCTTTGCTGCCCATCACTCTGTCTGGTACCAAGAACTGTGGGCACCGATGGAGAAAAAGATCCTGCAACATTATGAGAGCTAGTTTAAGGTTAATGGTTTAATTAAAACAGACATGTCCTTAGAGTTAACAACACTAAATATAAAACTTTTATTCTATCTTAGTTTACTAGCCAATTAAATTCATGTTCTCACAAGCTCTGTCAACAAAAAAATAATGTATTAGGATAATGACTGACTTTGTCTAATGTATAATAAAGTTTTTATAGGTAGTGAGAACCTAAGTACTAAAAACAAATAGATTAAATAAAAAGTTTTGGGTAAAATTTTAAAATAGCTTTCTTAGGTCTTTTTGATAGCTTAAAACCTTAAAGTTTTGTTAAGTTAAATGATGAGTTAAATTCATTAAATATCTAAATCATTTCCAACTGAGACAAAATATTAAATCATTAATAACTAAGCATAGTTTTATCTCCTTTTGGTTCTTATTACAGAAAAACTAAAGATAGGTGGATATATTAATGCTCTACTAGAAAATTAAAAAGGCGTGTATTTCCAAAAATTTTTTAAATGTATCCATAAATTTGCTAATTTAAAGTACACTAGCATTGGGGCACCTGGGTGGCTCAGTGGATGAAAGCCTTTCTTTTCGACTCAGGTCTTGATCCCAGCGTCCTGGGATGGAGCCCCGCATCGGGCTTTCTGCTCAGTGGAGAGCCTGCTTCCCTTCCTCTCTCTCTGCCTGCCTCTCTGCCTACTTGTGATCTCTGTCTGTCAAATAAATAAGTAAAATCTTAAAAAAAAAAAAAGTACACTAGCATAACAAAGAGGTCAAGATTCTTGCTCCTTAGTTTTCACCAGAAAGTAAAGTTTCTAAGGGTTAAGAATTCTAATTGTTATATGTAATTAAAGCTACTAAAAATAATGAGGGCCCCTGGGTGGCTCAGTTGGATAAGCATCCACTTTTGATTTAGGCTCAGGTCATGATCTCAGGGTTGTGGAATCAAGTCCCACATCTGATACATAGCATGTATCAGAATTTCAGTCTTTTTTGTGGGTGAATAATATTCCACTCCATGTCTAAACTATATTTTGTTAATCCATTCATCTGTTGATGGACACTTGGATTCTTTCTACTTTTTGGCTATTGTAAATAATCATTTAATAAGAGTTTCTTTTTAAATCACAAATTTATGTTGAATTTTATAAATGCTTTGTTTGCATCTGAAAAGATCGGGTGTATGTATTGCCTTTTGCTCTGGTATTGTGTGAGTGACAGTTCAAGTCATTCAGGGTCTCAATCACTTTACTTGCCATCAGCCCTTTCTCAGGAAGCTGATAGAGGATATGCTCCAACAAACTGAGGGTGTAAACCAAGAGAGAGGAAGATGGGAGGTGGGAAACAGAAGACTCAACAAAGGAAAGAGGAGGAGCCTGGTGACAACCACGCACCAGAATGGAGGTGCTGAGGGCAAACTTGAACAGGTCAGGAGGACCCAACAGGGGTTTATTCATTAAGATGAAATGAAATGTCTCTCTGTTGCATTCCAACAAATGGAAAAGAGGAGACTGGAGTTGAATTAGAGGTAACAATGCTAATAATAAGAAAGCAAAATATTAACATCAGACAAAAGAAAAAAATGTGCACAGGAAAGAAAAAGTAATCATAGGGTAGTTTATGGCTCATCTGTAAAGAGAATTTGCTTAAAGATATAAACACAGAATATTCATGTATCTAAAAATGTGATGTAACGTCTTAGAGAATTGAGGGTTGGTGAAGGAAGAGTGCATGTGTGTGGGAGGGATGAAGACATGTGACATAAAAGAACTAGATCCTCAGGTTCCACAGTGGGAAGTCCGTGCGTAATGCCTCGAAAAGAACAATCAAGAATTAGAAATACAAACATGATGTTTGCTGATATGGACAGAAATGCCCAGAGAACTCATGGAAAGAATTGACATTAGTTGCTTCTAGGGAAGGGATAAAAGGGGGCAGTGACTGGTATTTGTGACAACAGAAAGTGTTGCAAAACAATTTGACTCTCTAAATTTTATGCCTGTATAACCTTGACAAAAACTAATTAAAAAGAAATGGAACACTTTCGGGGCAGCTGGGTGGCTCAGTCATTAAGCATATGCCTTTGGCTCAGGTCATGATTCCAGTGTCTTGGGACCATGCCCTGCATTGGGCTCACTGTTCAGTGGGAAGCCTGCTTCTCCCTCTCCCACTTCCCCTGCTAGTGTTCCCTCTCTCACGGTCCCTCTCTCTCTGTCAAATAAATAAATAAAATCTTTTAACATAATTAGAAAAGGAATGGAACACTTTCTTCTCTGTCATCCTCATATCCAATCAGTCACCAGGTATCTCCAGAATGTACTTCAAATCCATTCTCTTCTTCCATCTCTTTTGTTCATGTGGCTCTTTTAACTCGTGTGTATTTCAAAGGGAAGTTGAAGGGACTATACAAAGAAGTACATGACTATTTAAAATCAAGAGAAACCAAAGTTTCAAATTCGATTTCAGGTGTCCCTGGGTGGCTCAGCTGGTTAAGGGTCTGCCTTCAGCTCAGGTCAAGATCCCAGAGTCCTGGGATTGACCCACATGGAGTCCCACATTGGGCTCCCTGCTCAGGGAGGAGTCAGCTTCTCCCTCTGCCTCTGCCCTTCCCCCTTCCTCCTGCTTGTGCTCTCTCTCTCAAAGAAATAAATAAAAATCCGATTAGATTTCAGAAGGAGAACAAGCCATAGACAGGCACCTGTCAATTTCCTGCCTCCATCCTCCGTCCTTCCCTACTTCAGTGAAGAGGTTGCTTCTCCTCCCATTTCTTCTTCTGCTATCACCCTCTTAAACACCTCAGGTATTTATTCCACTTTCTTTTTTTTTTTTTTTAAAGATTTTATTTATTTATTTGACAGAGAGAGCACAAGTAGGCAGAGAGACAGGAGAGAGAGAGGAGGAAGCAGGCTCCCTGCTGAGCAGAGAGCCCGATGTGGGGCTCGATCCCAGGACCCTGAGATCATGACCTGAGCCGAAGGCAGCGGCTTTAACCCACTGAGCCACCCAGGGGCCCTCCACTTTCTTTTTTTTTTTTTTTTTTTTTTGATCTCCTCTCCTCTGACCTTTTCATATGACCATTTCAACAGAACTTTGCCTCTCCCATTTTTTTTTTTTAAAAGCCCTTCCTTGATGTCTCAGCTCCTTCAAGCTACTATTGTTCTTCTTTACTTTCCCATTTATTTATTTCTTCACTCAGTATTTGTTGAGCGCTTACTATGTGTCAGGCACTGTTTCAGGCCCAGGGGCTCAGTCCTTGCTCTCAGGGCGCTTTTAGCTTAGTTGGGGAGTTTCTAGTCTAGCTGGGGAGATCAACCTTACATAGCCACACAAGTAATTCATTGCACTGTGTTAAGTGATACGGAGGACAAGTGTAGTGGGCAATGAGAGTATGATAATGAAACATAACCTCATGGGGGATTCGAGGAAAAGGTGGGGCATCAGGAAGCCTTCGTGGAGGACATGCCATTTAAGCTGAGCCTTGAGGGATGAGTAGAATTGGCTGATCTGGTGACTGGGATTGGGTAGAAGGAAGAATTATCTTTAGACAGACGAACTAGAGTGGGTGATTGACTCAGATTTTGGAATGGGACTGGAGAGAGGACCATGTGATTGAGTTACACTGCACAGTTTTTCTCTTAGTTTTTAGTTAGTCTTTAGTCTTTGTTTTTTTCAGACTTTCTTCTGTCCACACTTAAAACATTGGTGTTCCTGTGAAGTCCGTCCTAGGGGTCCTCTAATCATCCCACTGCCCTAGACAAATGTTAGATCCTCCAATTCTCTTGGTTCTGGTCCTTTAGATGTGCAGCTCCTTTTGTCTTGAGTGCTCCTCCTCTCCACGCTTCTACTTCATTTGGCAATTCTCTCCATTCTTGAGCTTCTGCTTACTTCTAACTTGCAGCAGGAAGTGGTTTCTCTAAGAGAATTTATTAGATACAATGGCTTCAAAAAGCACATATATGTTCTTGACTCCCAAATGTGGTTCTAGAGCCCAGATTTCCTTCCTAAGCTTTGGACCTACACGATCAACTACCTATAAATATGGGAATTTCCTTCTGACACCTATAAACCAACCTGTGCAAAACTGAACTTGTCTTTCTTCCAAGTCTGCTCCTTTTCTGGGCTTCTTTGTGTGCATGGATTACATGATCATTTACTTGCTTGCTTGAATTGGAATGTTATTGATACCTCTCTCCCCTAGGTTCCCATCCATCCTACTATCAAGTCGCTTTTCTCCAAGGGAACTCTGTCCTCTTTCCCCATACCCACTGCCATTCATTATTCCAGTTGAGGAATGATTGGTGATCACCCATCTGGTTTTTTGAAATGGCCTCTAGCTGGTTTCTAACTCTGGTATTTCTCTTCTGTAGCACACCGCTCACACTGCAGTCAAAGAGATCTTTGAAAATGCAAATTTCCCTTTCTCCTGTTTCAGATCTTATTCTGGCTTCTCAATGCCCTTAGAATAAACATCAAACTCTGTGAAGTAGCTTACATGGCCCTATGAGGTTTTTTTTTTTTTTTTTTTTGCCACGTATCTTTCCAGCATCATCTCCCTGACACTCTTTTCCCCACAACCCGGCTTAAACTTTAGTTGGTTCCTCACTTTTTTTTTTTTTTAACTGCTGTTGCACTTCCATCTGTTAATTTCTATTAATCCTTCCCATTTCTGCTTAGATGTCACTTCTACCAGACACCCTTCTCTGACTAACCCTCATAAGAGGGAGTGGTCCCTCCTATGGGCTCCTAAGCAACCCTTCTCTCCCTCATGGTAAGAATTACTAAACTGGGATAGTGCTTGAGTTATTTATTCCCAACTGGTCTGTAAACTCTATTAGGACAAAGACTATATCAGTCTTGTTCACCATTTTAACTTTGGTCCGGAACCCAGAACTTGGCACTTGGAAATGCTCTGCAAATATTTGTTGATGGACTGGTTGGATGTATTACCCAATTTTCTTTTGGGACTTGGGGCTCCTTTGCAGGGCTGGACCAGAGGGAAGAATGTTAAAAGGTCTGTTTGTGGTCTCATTGTTTTTAAAGGCCACTTGAGGTCTCTGACTGGTTTAAAGCCCCAAAGCGTTAGAACTAATGGACCTAGTTGGTTAGCTCCAGATGTATTCAGACCAACACATGTGCAAAGGGAGAACCACATCAAAAGAAGAGGAAGATGGCAGAGGCACCAATGGCAGGGATGGTGGAGTGACTGAGTATAGGGAGCGGTGAGTTACCCATACAGGGCTGGCTCTGCTGTTGGTTAAAAGTGATGCTAACTTAACTGGACTGGGTTTCATCTGGGACCACAATAATAGAGTCAGGGAAGTTAGCAGGAAATTCTCAAATCCTCTTAGAGAGAAGTTCTCGAAGTGTGGTCCAGGTTCCCTGGTGGTCCACAAGGCTGGTCTCCTGTCGGGTGAATGTTAATGTTCGGTTTTGTTGCTGGTATAAATTAGTAAGTATTTATGATGGTCCTCCTTTAGTGTTTCAGTTAAAGCACCACCATTCTTCTCTTGAATTCCCTACTTCTCTTCAGATGGTGAGTAGGAACTTCGAGGGTGGCATCTTTGTCTCGCTATGAGCAGGCAAGTCTGAGAAGCACGGTTCTGAGCGGTGGTTTGGCCAGCAAAGGGCTAAAAGCCAGGAAATCATCCCACGTCTCTCTCTGTTGCCCTGCAGTCATTCTTCATGGGGCTGGCTGCTAGCCTCTAGCTTCGAGCTGCCTGGAGTGAAAATTGGAGGAGGAGAAACTGGAATTACCCAGAAAGCGTGTTTTTTCCTGAGACTGCCATGGTGCAGCCCCCATTAGGTCAGCAGGAAGCCGCCGCTGATGATAGTGGGGATGATAAGGGTAAATGAGTGCTTCTGCTCATCTGTGCAATTTCAGACGAGGCTCTCTGAGAGCAGAAGGGTCCAGTTACTCTCTCCCACCCCTTCTGCTCTAGAAGACCACTCATTCGTTCACTTAGTCATTGATTTTTTTTTGAGAAACTATTATGTAGGAAGTCTAGAGCTCGACTCTGAGATAACCCTCGTAAAAAACAAAACAAAACAAAACAAAACAAAAAAACCAGACTTGGCTCCTGACTTCATAGAACCTACAGTCTAACAGGGAAGGTGAATGTCAGCCAGAAAAAGACTCAACTGCTTACTTACAAATTGAAATGGGTGCTATAAAGCAAAATAACAGGGGGCCCTGAGAAAAGTGGGGCAATGTACTTCAGGTCAGGAAAGGCTTCTCTGAGAAGGCAAAGAGGGGTAGGAGAGAGCATCTTGGGCAGAAGAAACACGTGCACGGTACAGCCTCAGAGGAGCCAGGAAAGAGCATTGAACCTGGAAAAAGTGAGGTAGGAGGCGATGATGAGCAAGATAAGGGTGAGGCAATAGGCAAAGGCCAGATGATGCAGGTCCTTGAAGGTCATGTTACGGATTTTGTACTTTATCCTAAGCACAACAGACAGCTGATGAAAAGTTTTAGGCAAGGGGATGTTACACTTTTAAAAGAATATTTTGGCATCTTTGTGAAAATAAATAGGGGGCAAGAGTGGAAGCAAGGAGTGAAAGGAGTGGAACGCTGATCCGTGCTGCAACACAGATGAACCTTCAAAACATTCTGCTAAATGAAAGCAGCCGGACACAAAAGGTCACATATTGTATGATTGCATTTATATGAACTGTCCAGATAGATAAATCTATGGAGACAGAAAGCAGATGAGTGGTTGCCTGGGCTGAGGGGAGGTAACTGCTGAATGGAGATGAGCTTTCCTCCTGGGGTCATGAAAATTTCTGCAGTTGGAGTGGTGAGGGTTGCACAACATTTTGAATATACTTAATACCACTCAGTTGGGCATTTTACAATGGTTAAAATGGTGACTTTTATCATGAAATAAAGGTTAAAAAAAAGAATGAAAATAAGGAAATCGGGAATCCATTGCCTTTGTCTTGTGAAAGCAAGGGTGGCTTGGACCGTGGTGGTGGGAGTAGACATGAGAGAGAAGTGAATGGATTACTATTTTGGAGAGCGAACTAAGAGGGCTTGGTGATGGATTGGTAGTGTAGAGCGATGGAGAGAGAGGTTTAAAAGACCACCTCCACGTTTCTGGTTTGAACACAACTAGCTGGTCTGGAGCTGGGTTGGGAGGGAAGGACAGTGTACGGAGTGGAGGGAGAAGGCAGATCCAGAGCCCACATTTGGATTAGTTAAGTTTGGGGTTCTAATGGGACAACTAAGAGAGATGTCCAGTCAGCTGTGAGTCTGTGCGCCTGTCAGGGGGCTCAGGAAATGGACCTGGGTTTGAAGGGAGACAGTGCAGGTGAGAGAGGAGAGGGCCAGGACCAACCCCAGAGAGTTCAGTGGATGAGGAGGTGCTAACAAGGGGATTCAGAAAGGAGACAGCGAGGATGGTGGGAAGAAAGTCAAGAGAAAAGAGAGCAGGAATGCTTGATGAAGAGGAAGATGGCAGCATCTGGAACTTACTATGGGCTTTTGAGCAGAGAATAACAGTAAGGACAATAATGACATTTAAAGTAATTTATTTATTAAAGTAATTATTTAAAGTAATTTAAAATAATGACCGTTAGGGTCTGTGATCAAAAGAATGAGACTGACACAAAGTGAAAGTCAAGCAAAGCTTGACTATTTTGAGTCACGCATCGAAAATCAAAATGACCAGTCGGGGCCATCTCTTACAAAGAGGTGAGGACAAGGACCAGGACACCAACACCAACGATTCCCTTTATCCAACGACTCCCCTTCATGGCAAGGCCGCTCCCCAGCAACGCTCCTGACGCTCCTAGTGACAATGATGCTCCCCACGATGCTGCTCCCAACGACCCCAAGGACCCCGATGCTATCAGTACTCCTCCCCTGCCTCACAGATTAATCTTTATAGAGGTGGTTGAGCCTGGCCCATACACAGGTGGCCAATGAGATTGCAACACACAGGGAAAATTGCACAGTCATACCCAGTCAGCAGTACAGGTGGCCAATTGAATTCCAATTCACCACAGCAAATATATATGCTCCCCACTGATTGGATGTCTCCATCCGGCCTGACCCGCCCCCATATCCGCGGCCTGCAAGCAAGTTTCTCCGGGAGGGGCAGGGTCAACCCAAGCTCACAAGGAAATGGCTCCCTCTGGTCAACCAGGCCCTTACAATGACATTTAAAGATTCATAGTCTGCTAGACACTGGGCTAAACTTCTCTTGGTGAATCAAGAACGCTATGATGTCTTCTTTTTGTAAAGGAGGAAACTGAGGTACAGAGGAGCTGAACTTTCTCTATGTCTGGGGTCATTTCCAGAGGAGCTAGTAAGCAGTGGAGCCAGGTCTCACACCTGGTTCTTGTTGACTCCAGAGGATCTACAACTAATCTCTACCCTCGCTGCCTTGACTCTCAGCCCATATGGATGAAGATGGATGTGCTTTAAACTCACCGTTGATGTATCAGAGCTCAGATTGAGAGGTCTCACCTTATTGGCAAATATACCCGAAAACAGCTTTTTTCTTCCAATAACTCCTGCCAGCTGTGCTCTGTCGACCATGAGTTCCTCCCTACCTGCTGGAGCAGCAGGTTCCCTTAGCAACTTCTCAGTTGGATTCCATAATTTTTCACTCACCTCTGCTTATTAGAACAGTCTTCTTCTGGTTGTTAGAATTTGCCCTCATTCATTTTGCAGTTTCAACTTCAACCTCAGATTCTATTCATAGCTCTCTGCCTTCCTCCCAGTGCTGATTGCGCTCATGGCCAGAGAGAAGGTAAAGGTGTGGTTGGCTGTCTTGTATACACCCCTACCCCATGCTCTTCCCTCTGTGGTGGGAGGTGGGGGTGGGAGGGTAGAGAGCAGGCACTTTCCACCTGATGGCCCACAGGGAGCTTGTTTTTTCCCCTTTTAGGAGATCATTACACTGGTGCAGCGTATTGATTTTGGGTTTGGAATGGAGAGGTGGAAACCCCAACAAGCCCTCAAGAACCTTTTTTTTTTTTTTTTTAAGATTTTTATTTATTTATTTGACAAAGAGAAATCACAAGTAGGCAGAGAGGCAGGCAGAGAGAGAGGGGAGAAAGCAGGCTCCCTGTGGAGCAGAGAGCCCATTTCGGGACTCGATCCCAGGACCTTGGGAACATGACCTGAGCCAAAGGCAGAGGCTTTAACCCACTGAGCCACCCAGGCACCCCACCTCAAGGACCTGTTGATGGAGCTCAGCAGCCACTGAGCTTTAGAATCCTGGACTCTATCTTTTAGACATCCTCCAGGTAGTACCCTGGAGCCACATTCCCCTGATGCAGTCCTAATCTGGCCCAAGCCTTAGTGGTCTCAGGTAAGCCTGCAGCCTAGTGTCTACACTCCATGGCCTCATTGTGGGGCCTGTGGACAGAGTAAATCCACCTTCAGTTCTTTTGGAAACTGGCTCTTTGAGTCTGGCCATCTGTTCTCAGTTCCTGAGAACTACCAGGACTAGTTAGGGGGTTTGTGACCTAAGAAGTCAACCAATCAAAATACCAGCCTCCTTTTCTTACACATACCCCTAAATGTGATGAGTGACTCTCTGAAGGCACCCACTTCCCTGGCCCTGAGAGGGAACCCTGTCTCTTCTTCTAACAGCCTTTTGAGTTCCCATGCCTTCTCTTTCATCTCTTTATGATTCAAACTGGATGAAAATCCAGATGTATGGTTTTGCTCCTGAGCACCAGAGACTCTGAAAAATGTGAAACTTTTTCCCTCAGAGGGATTTCTCTATG
Source organism: Mustela lutreola (assembly GCF_030435805.1). Classification (NCBI taxonomy): domain Eukaryota; kingdom Metazoa; phylum Chordata; class Mammalia; order Carnivora; family Mustelidae; genus Mustela; species Mustela lutreola. The sequence continues at coordinate 194,058,382 of NC_081292.1, forward strand.
TCTGGGGTCATTTCCAGTTGAGCGAAGACCCCAGTCAGTGTCTCACACCAGCTTGCTGTAGGGGACTATATTCTTTTCAGATAGCTGGCTGCCATGGAATTTTGGTGATCATTTTAAATTTAGATCCAGAATACCCATGAAGGAGTAGAAAGAACCTGGGATATGCCCCTCCAGGCTGGCATAGAAGGGATGAAGGGAACACAGCTCTGGACATTTTTTTTAAACCTCTTTACATTTTTCCCCCTCAGAGAGAAGGAGAATGGATGAATGGTGTGGCTAACCTTCTGGACATCCAGGGCTCCTAAGGGTAATGAGTGAGCTCCTGGGGACTAGTCTTTAGTTACCCGGAGAAAGGCAAATACATGTCACATCTTCCTTTAACACAAATTCTACTGCTGTGTGTCAAAAGCACCTGCCCCAAAGCTTATTTGATCCTCACAGGATACTCTGAGAGAGACAGGATATTTCACAAATAATGAAGGTCAGAGTGCTGATGTGTTCTACCAATGGTCGCCCAATAAGAAAATGGCTTGGAGTTTCTGGCTTCACATCCGATACTGCTGGCTATCTCTCTGAGGAAGTAAGGAGGTGAGAGAGGGAGGTAAGATTGGCAGGAAAGAAGCAGTCTGTGTGTGTGTGTGTGTGTGTGTGTGTGTGTGTGAGGGTTGTGGGTACACATGTTAGGTACATGTGCATGCGTGTGTATGTGTGTGTGTATGGTTGTCTATGTTATCTCATGTGTGTGTCCTTCTGGTCATTGCTGTATGTAGGCCTCATGATGGAGTCACCAGGGTTTTTGATGGGTGTAATAATTTAGAGGCCACCTTCAAAATGTCAACAGGGTGGTTAAAAGCACTGACTAGAATATGAGTTTAAGTTCTGGCTCCATTCCTTACTAGCTGTGTGGTGTTGGGTAAGTTACTGTACCTCTCTGAGCATCCTTATTGTTTAAATAATAGGATCTCCTTAAAGTCTTGTGAAAATTAAATTAGTACATGTGAGTGTCTAATAAATGCTATTATATTTAATACAATAAGTGCTATTCTTCTTAGTAATTACATCCCCAAGCAAGATCACATTCTCAGTAATCAAACTGGTATTATTTTTAAAATATTCTCTTATATATACTCAGCAGAGTTGCTATTAAAGCTACAAAAGCTGAAGGACAGCATTTGGCCTCCATTTGCAAAGAAAAATTAATACATGTAAAATGTGAAGCTAGGGGAAAGCCCATGTCGACCAGTAGTAGGCTATTTAAGGGCCTGTGTGTATGTTTTTAATAAAATATTAATTTAAACAACTTTCCTGATAATCTTATACTAAGATAACAAAGATCACAGATATAAGATCACAGAAGCCAGACTGAAATTCAACCACCCTGAAAATGGTTCCAGACTGGTTCTGAGCTGCAACCTTTTCAGTATGATGCAGATAAAGACATGAGCCTCCTTCACTCTAAGGGCCACATAGTAGGAAAAACCATAACACAATATCCTTTAAAACATTTGTATCTGCAGTCTTCCTCCCTTGCATTCCATTTAGGGCGGAGACTGGACTGCTCTACCTCACTGGTCCTACCATTAGAAGTCAGGTGTATGTGTATACTATGATGAAATGCAGAGCTTGCAATAGGAACTATATGTCAAAACTGTGCCAAATCCAGCTATGTAATCATAAGGACTAGAGTCATCAAAACCATAAAAAGCTTCAGCTGTTTGCTATCATTTGAGAAACTTTTCAAAAGGCACCATCTGTGTGGTTGGATATTTCATTAAAGGTCATTATTCAACCTTGGGTACACCTTTTTTTCAGATTGGTTTAAAATAATTCCCAGTGATCATAATAGAGCTTTCCTTTCCTAAGCGTGGAAATTTTAACAATAACCTGCTTCTAATTATATTTTTTACCACTGTGGTGAATCCCAAAACCCATACCTACTTCTGTATCAGCATTTCAAAATTCCTTAGGGGGACCACAGCACATGATAGTCCATGTTTCAGGTGACGCTCCCCATCAACCACCTAGAGATGAGTGTGGGACCCAGGTCAGATCAGTCAATGAGTCTGTTCTCCTGTCCACTGTGATTGATTCAGTAATGAATAAATATTCTGTTTTTGGGTAAAGTGTTCTTTATATGTCTGTTACATTTAGCTGGTTTATGCTGTTGTTCAAGTCTTATATATCCTTGTTAGTCTCCTTTCTAGCTGGTATATCCATTATCAAAATTGGGGTATTATAAAAAAAAAATCTTGCATTTGCAATGATGTAGATGGATCTAGAGGGTATTATGCTAAGCGAAATAAGTCAATCAGAGAAAGGCAGTCATCATATGATCTCACTCATATGTGGACTTTAAGAAACAAAACAGAGGATCATAGGGGTAGAGAGGAAAAAATAAAGCAAGATGAAATCAGAGAGGGAGACAAATCCTAAGAGATTCTTAATCATAGGAAACAAACTGAAGGTTGTTGGAGGGGAGGGAAGTGGCGTATGGGCATGGGTAACCTGGTGATGGATATTAAGGAGGGCACGTGATGTAATGAACACTGGGTATTGTATATGACTGAGGAATCACTGTCCTCTTCCTCTGAAACCAATATTACATCATATGTTAATCAAATGAATTTAAATTTAAAAATCTTCTAAAAAATAAAATAAAAAGTATAACTAAAAAAAACAGTAATTTTGTAAGAGTTTACTCATAGCCTAAATTTGGAGTATATATATGCAAAAAAATATATTTTTAAAGATTTTATTTATTTATTTGTCAGAGAGAAAGAGAACACAAGCAGTGAGAGTGGCAGGCAGAGGGAGAAGTAGGCTTCCTCCTGAGCAAGGAGCCTGATGGAAGACTTGATATCAGGACTCTGGGATCATGACATGAGCCAAAGGCAGACACTTAACTGACTGAGTCACCAGGCATCTCCATATGCAAAGTTTTTAAAAACAGTATCTTAATGTGGGATCACAATAAAGTCTACAATATACCCCCTCAAAAAAACTGGGGTATTGAAGTTCCAACTCTTATTGTTGACTGATCTTTTTCCCTTCAGTTCTGCTAACTTTTGCTTCCTGTATTTTGAGGTTCTGTTGTTAGGTGCATATGAGTTTATAATAGCCATATCTTCCTGATGAATTGATAATTTTATCATTATAAAATATCTAATTTATTTTATAAATCATAGATATTACAAAATTATTTTTTAGGGACACCTGGGTGGTTCAGTGGGTTGGGCCTCTGCCTTCAGCTCTGGTCATGGTCTCAGGGTCCTGGGATTGGGCCCCACATCAGGCTCACTGCTCAGTGGGGGCCTGTTCCCCTCTCTCTCTGCCTGCCTCTCTGCCTACTTATGATCTCTGTCTGTCAAATAAATAAATAAATTTTTAAAATGTATTTTTTGTTTTATAATCTAGGACATTATTTGTTTTAATGTCTATTTTGTCTGATATTAGTATAGGCATTGCTGGTCTTTTTTGGTTTCTGGTTGCATAATATATCTATTTCTACTGTTTTACTTTCAACCTTTGTGTATCTTTGAATCTAATGTGTTTCCTGTAGACACCATATAGTTGAGTCTTGTTTTTTACCCAGTCTGACAATCTCTGCCTTTTGATTGGATTGTATATTCCATTGATACTTAGTGTTTCTATTGATGTGGTGAGATTTATGTCTAACATTTTGTCTTTTTTTCTATATGTTTCATATCTTTTTTATTCTGTTCCTCTTTTGCTGCCTTATTTTACATTAGTGGAATATTTTCTAGTGTAATATTTTAATTCTTTTAATGATTTTAAACTATATTTATATATATTTTTATATTTTATATTTTTAAACTAATTGTTAAAATTTTCTTAGTGGTAGTCCTAGGGCTTTCAGTATACACATTATCATATATTAAGATTTAGTAGATTTTCTTAAATGAATCCTTCTTCATGGATGTATCTCTTAGGAAAGTTTACAGAGACTTTAAATGGTTTTTCTTTTATCATTTTTAGTACTTAAATGGCATTTATCTGGGGAGAGGTTCTTCAGCACTCCTTAACACTGCCTTTGCACAATCAGTCCCCACCATACTACTTTTAAATCTGTTTCATGCAGCAACATCCAATCTGAAAACATCTTGGCCACAATTTGAACTAATTCCTGTCTAGAAAAAATACCAGAAAAGGTTAAGTCATTTACTGTTCCACACAGTAGAGTCTCTCTTTATCTTGTGCCAGTCACTTCAGACAAAAAAATTTAAAGCCACAGCCAAAATGCCATGGTGATGGATTAATCTGATGATTCCTTTATGATCACAGTTCTCCAATGTTACCTGTTCTTACGTTTAGAGTCACCCAAATTCATTTCTGCTTTGATCTTTGAAAATCATTTTAAAGAGCATTCTGTGTCTACTCCTCACTCTGTGAGTGTTGAGAGGGTCTTGTCCAGTTGCATTAGTGTTTAGATCTATGACAGAATTCACATGTCAGGAATAGCTAGTGAGCTATCAAGAACAAAAGTGGCAATCCTATGTCAAAGTGCAGTAGAAGGTCAGATAAAGGAGGTGTTAGTGTAGGTTGGAGAATCTGGTAGAGGCTTCAGAAGGATTCAAGCCAGGCCTTGGAGAATGAGTAGGATTGGCTCAGCAGTGAGAGGGAGAAATAAATAACTGTATATGAAGGACCACGGATCCCTTTCTTCTCACCTGGGAAAAATTGGTTTTCAGTTAACATCTATGGTTGACTTGATTGAAGAGAGAGTAATGACTTGACCTCTCCTGACAGCAGTTTTCTTAAAGACAGTGTCTTACTCAAAGTGTAATCTACAGACCGACAACAATAGCATTACCTTGTTAGATATGCAACTTCTTTTCAGAAATGTAGATTCTTAGACCTTATCCTAAATTTGCTGAGTCAGAGTCTTTTCAGGTGGGCCTGACGATGTATACTTTAGAATTTATCAGTTGGTTCTCATGCGTGGTCAGGGTTGAGAACACTTTCTCAACATGTTTTTCTCAAGACTTTTTCCTGGCCACTCTTGGCATCCAGGGCATATTTGGAATGAAATAGCCAGGGTTAGCATCTAGGACCCCTAACCGTGGATCAAGGCTGGGCAGGTATGGATATCCAATTAGCAGATTGTGTAAATGGAAACCCACATGCTTGTACTCAGGCCAGAGGAGTAGTTAAATAAATAGAAAGATGCCTGGCTCTCATCTCCACAGGTGCCTCACATTTTTCAACTCCAGGCACTGAGCAGCCAAAGTAGCAGGAGTGGTGTTAGCTCTCTGGCATGAGGCAGTCTGGTTTTCTAGGGAGAGGGAGCAGCTCCCTTAAAGTGCCCTCATGAAAAGAGTCACTATCAGCAATTATTACGCGCACTCTTTCCCCTGACAGCAAAGCAGAACCATAACCAATACTCCAGTCGTTTTGTCAACCTAATTGTATACTTCCCCTCTACTCATTTTGTTAACATTAGTTTAGGGAAGATTTTCCTAATTCATTGAATCTCCAGGTCCACAAATCATTGAGTATTTGTTCCCCCTCTAGACAGGATCTGGAGAGTATGATGAGAACCGTTCACATAGTCTCAAAATAGTCTTGGTTTCTTAATAGTCCCTTTTAGTGTAATAATGCTAAAACGGGCTTAGAGGAAAGGGTCTCCAGGGGAGGTCAGAGTCCCTTAGAAAATGGGCTGCCCAGATGGATGAGCTGGGCTTTCCAAAGCCCAGCAGTTTGGTTTCCAATGGTGGTTGGAGACAGCTGCCAAGAACCCAAATTAGGGAAGGTTTTGTTGACAGCTCATAAGAGGACATTTTGAAAGACTGATTGAAGGTTATTGCCAACCCTAGACAATAGTATATATATCCCAGAGAAAAAGCATGTGCAATTATGTATTTGTAAGTGTATATGTGTTGCTGTGTGTTACCACAATAAATGTGTTTCTCACAGTCTTTGCCATGGCTGAGTTGATCAAAACCAGCTGCTCTATATAGTTCTTCATTGCAGGGAATAGAGGGGTGGACCTGGCCGTTCAGGGGATCCGCAGGCACACTTTAGCATCAGGCTGACTTATCACCTCTCTGGAAATGGTTAGCATGCCTGGCTCAAACCACCCGTCATGTGGCTGTTATGGGCCCCTGAGCATTTCTGTAGATGACAGGTATTTACTTCACCCCCAAATCTGTGGGGCAAAGGATCACAACACAGGGGAAGCCGGTTTGCTTCTGAGCCAGTTCATTTGCATTTCTCATTAATCCAGGCTAGACCCTTTTCAAGTCTCCACCATAATCTATTCAAAACAGTTCAAACATTTGACTTTGTTTTGGTTGAGTTTACTCTAATGTGGTTTCTGCATAGCTCTCTCTTTTATGGTAATCAAATGTTCTGCCAACATTTCTCCTGCTATGTGTACCAGCTAAGGAAACCAGATGCTTCGGGTTGGTCTTTTCAATGTATCCGAGTGTTGTTTTTGTTTAGAATTTCAGAGGTTTGGCGAAAGAGCACTGTTTTATAAATCTGACCCTTGATGCACTCCATTTCCCAACCTACTAATAGTTTTGGCTACTGCTCACATCTTGATTCGAAATTGCTCCCCATCACTATGCAGATTAGCATGTGGAAAGAGAAGCTCACTTAATTAATCTTGTTTGATTTGCTTAATTTTCCCATTCATCATTTATTCCATTTTGTAAGTTAAAGAGGATGAGTAGAAGAGCTGAACAGTTGACCCAGAACCACGCCCTGCATTGTCTCTCAACCAATCACAGACCTGAGTAGGATTGCTCTTTGATGTGTGGAGTGTTGTTTTCCCCTCTCACACCATCAGTGTGGGAAGGAAGCAAGCCAGCTCTCGTGGGAGTGTTGGCTTATAATGCAGACTGAAAGTGTTTCAGAAAAGTAACTTGGCATTGAATCAAACTAATAAGTGGAACTGTTTGGCTGTGTGGATTGAAAGAAGACTTTCTAGGGCATCAGGAGTTTGTGGGAGAGAGAAGAGGAAAGAGCTGAGGTGAACTCTGTGAGAGGGAGCTTCATAAAATATGAAGCTTAAAGTCAACTTACAGGGAAAAAAATCCTTCAAAAATGGGAAGGTTTCAAGAAAAACAACTGGGAACTTTAGCCCTATCTAACCCTAGTCCTACCTTCTAGTTTGGTTACTGTGAGTCTCTGGTCTGATTGGTTGTATACTGAAGATAGGAGGGAAAATTAAAACTGAAGAAAACCAAAAAGGACCTTGTAGTATCCCACAACTGAGCATAGGATGATGATACCTGAACATAGATTAATGGAAACAGTGTTCGAGATTATATATGGCTGTTAATAATTGCTGAGCCATGGAAAACCATGAGGGCAAAAACCTAGACTTATGCTAAACAAAATCAGAAGGATTAGTCTTCCTTCCAAGGGTCTTCATTGTTGGTCCTGAGACCTAGAAGTTGAGGCTCTAAAAGACACAGGGTGAGGCACCTGGGTGGATCAGTGGGTTAAAGCCTCTGCCTTCGGCTCAGGTCATGATCCCAGGGTTCTGGGATCGCCCGAGTCGGCTATCTGCTCAGTGGGGAGCCTGCTTCCTCCTCTCTCTCTGCCTGTTTCTCTGCCTCCTTGTGATCTCTCTCTCTGTCAAATGAATAAATAAAATATTTAAAAAAAATAAATAAAAGACACAGGGTGAGGAGAATATAAAGAGAACCAAATTAAAAAAAATAATGGAGAGTAACTGTTAATGGATTAAAGTTAGTTTAAAGCTAACAGTCTAAACTAATCCAAAGAAAAAGCACCAGACATTGGTTTTTCGAGAACAATAGCTCTAACCACACATATTCGAACTCAAAAGAAAGACAAATCTGAAATCTCCAGGGAAGAGTGATCAGACCAGTCTTGGCATGTATTCCAGATGTTCAAAAGACTGCACATTTTCATTAAAGCTTGTCTTTCTGAAGTCCACTGACAAAGAGGTGGTCCAATTGAAATGGGTCCCCTACCACCACCATAAAGGATAAATAAGTACTTATTAAGTTCCAGCTATAGGACAAGCAATGTTGGGAAGCTTGGAGAACAGAACAGTGGTGGAGACCAAGACCTTTGCATCTAGAAATAGATTTAATAAGAGATAAGCTAAAGACATGGGCCTTTTTGGAAGAACAACAAGGATTGTGAATAAAAATGAGCAAACAAATGAAAGACGTTTCCATTTTTTAGCCCAAATAGGACATTATACTCCAACTATAGCTTTTAGTTCTAGAAATTATTCACTGTGTTTGGATCTTTTCAAACATACTTTTGAAAATCCAGGCCCATTTTATTTTCCTCATGGGTGCCAATGAGTTTAACAAAGGCAAACCATCTTGCTTAGGAAGAGATGATTAATTTTGACAGTAGCTATATCAGTAAGATCTGAACTAATGAGTTTTCCAACAATCACCTCTGTTTGTTTTAAGTAGTCAGAGATGGATATACAGCATGAATGACTGGACTGGGGATGTTGATATGTCATTTTCAGAGTTTTCCAGGATTTGGCTTGATTAGATGAAATAGATAAACTGATTTCAACTTTTGTGCCATTTAATTTAGTTGTTTCATTTCTTCCTTTTTCTATTAAAAAAAATCATTCCGCTACTGATTCTTTTCTTTTTTTAATTTTTAAGATGTGGTGCACCAACCTGTGCATAGATACGCAAATGTTTGTGGAGGAACTTGACCAGGAGTAGAGATTTTTATCAGAGGCTGAGAGGGTCAAAGTGACGTTCATAGAAGGGGAATGTAATCATTTACGATGACTTGTAGGGAGTGATGGAACCCTAGAAATGTGGAAGTTTGTGAGGAAATGACTTTAAGAGCCTGGGTGGGATGTGATATGAAGGAAAAAAGAGACAGAAAATGCTGGAATCTTGAAGTAAGCTGAATGATGGTTTAAATGTCTAAGCTTAGGGAACTTAGGGATGCTGTTACCATTGCCAACTATTGCCAACAAAGCCAGGCACAAAGGTCAGCTTTTTCTTTGCTTAGCCTTATATGATGGCAGGACAATTATGGTATAATAAACTGATTGGGAAAATGGCAGGTATATGAACACAGCCAGCTGAGATCAAACAAGTCAGACCCACCTCACAAAACTATCCAGAGCTCTCCTATACTCATGAGCAACAAAAATTGGTTACTGTTTTAAGCCACTAAATTTTAAAGTAGTTTGTTATGCACTATTACTGTGATAATGGATAAGAGACACATGTATCTTGGACAGAATTTATATTGCAGAGCTAAATGATAAGGAATCAGAGCTGGAGATCATGCATGTAGTTGATAGGAAATTTACACAATTAGATGAAATACTTGATGGAAATGCTACATGGAGAAAAGTTGGAAGGGATGGTCATTGGGCAGGAGGAGAAATAAGAATCTGCCAAGGAGTTATCAGAAATGTTGGAAGTGATCTGCTACAGGGACGCATCTCTGAAGTTTAAACATAAACTATCACAGTACTAGAAAAAGTGGTAGGAAGAACTCAATTTTTAAGAAGACTTGTATATAGAGAAACTACTGAGTGTGACACAAAGAGTTAGATGTGGTGATGGACGGGAACCAGATTATAAGGTGTTAAGGAGGGAGGAAGAAGAGACAAAGTCAACAAGACTTTCTATGCCTTCTGGAGGAATAATATGGTAGGGATTCTAATGGATGATGGAATGACAAGATGGCCTTCTAGGAGCAGATGATTAGTTGTGTTCTTAAGCACAGAAGGGTCACACCAGACACAAGAGAGCAATGACTTCAGAGAGGGGGCAATAGTACAGGGGCTATTAACAGTTACTCTATAATGATAATACCATGAAGTCAACATTCAACCTGAGGCCCTTTGGGATTTGCAGATCTTCATTAATTCTGTGAAATTCCTCTGTGAGATTTAGTTACACATTCAAAGTTGGGAGCAGCCCAAGAGCCAAAAATAACATATCATATTGTTTTACTCATGTTACAGATGGGTAACTTTAGATATCAAGTAGTTAAATAACTTGCCCAAAGTCAAACAGGAAGCCTGTTATTGAGCTGCTGAAAGACCCCAGTTCTGCAAATAAACTTCTAATCTACCAGCTTTTTACCAAATGAGTTAGTCAGAAGTCAGATTAAGTTCATTTATTTATGGATCCATTGACTTAAGCAAAAAAAAAAAAAAAAAGTTATTTCTTATGGGAGGTCCTACTATCAAAATTTCCTTACATATGAGGTGGTGTTTACTTTTCCATTATTTATTTATTTATTTTTAACTTTTTACACATCCTTTATCTTCCGCACAGACATTTTTGGTTTCTTTCTGTGTTTTAAGGTAGTACGTGCTAGGTCTGAGTCACAGCAACCAGTTTTTTGGTGATCTGTGTTGAGTTCATAACACCTTAGGGCCTTAATTAAGTTCTAGAGTGTAAGAGTCTTAACTTTTTGTGGAAATCCCTTTAATCTGCTGGTGAGTTCAGCATGCACTTACGTGAATTCACTCCTAAAGTTTATATTGCTTACCATTTTGAAGCTTAAATTTCTCCCCCAAGATTATTTCTTAACTTTGCTGATCTCCCCTTTCCTTGGTTGGTCCAAGGAAAGTCTCAACCTCCACCTCCCCTCCACCTCTGAGCTTTCAGGCCTTCAGGTTCTCCATGGAATGAGAGTTTCATATTAACAGTACAGTCTGCTAATCAACAGTCTGACACATGGCAAGGTAACATTTTTTTTTTTCTATCTTTACTAGAGATTAAGAAAACTGATGAATATTAATGACCATATGTATTCACCTGTGAAATGACATTGCATCTGAGATGCACTCTAGTTTCTGAGACAAATGGGAGGCGTGGGAAACTGAAGAGAGTCAAAATGGCGGACAAGAGAAAAGATGGAAACCAGGAGAGAAAATTGGACAGAAATTTGATAAGAAGGCAAAAGCAGCCAGGAAAAAGAAAAGAAGCGCAGAATGTAGAAAATGAACGGGATAGAGAAGAATGTTTAGCATGGAGAAGGTGTATTGATTTTTGTATTTTTAAAAAACTGAAAAAGTTGCATCTCATAAACACCTGTGTATGTATACATACACAGCCCAATTAAACGTAATCTCAAAGGTTTGAAGTAGACTGTGGAGCTACTGATGCCGATAATCCTCTCCTGCGATTTTGAGGCGGGTAGCGGGGACAAGGGAGAAACAACAGTGCTTCATTCTGGGACACGGGGGAAGCTGGCACAAGCCCTTGGCCACCCCACCCAAACCCCACCGGGCAGGGTGCTGGTCCTGCTTTTCCAGTCAGGCCTACCCCCCGGGGAAAGACCACGGAGCTTGGCATTTTAATGATAATTCATGGTATGTTATTTTCAGTTGCAGTGGCTTCATGAATTTTAATTAGTGTCTTCACATACTCCACTTGGGCCCCAGAAGGAATAATCCAAACACACAAAGCCCCAAACCCCCAAAATATGACAGAATGAGTGAGTGAAAATTAAAGACAATCCTGGGAGTTCTTGGCTTCCCAGCCTGGGTCGTGACCCGTGGAAACGTCCGCCCCTCCCCAGCTCCCCCTCCACGAACTTCTTAGGCCCCACACCTCCCATCTCCTCTATGCGGGCCGGGAACATCCACCTCTTTGCTGTTTCCTTTCTTTGGGCATCAGTTTCAAAGGTCCCCCCACAGCCCAAGGCGTGTCGCTGGTGCCTTTGTTGGTCGCCTCTGCAGCGCGCTGCCCCCTCTCCCGCCCCCACAATCTGCCCGCGCGCTGCCTTCCTTCTTTGCAGTCCCCAGCGCGCTCCTTCCCCACCATGCCTCTGCGGCCGGCCTTGCCTCTCGTCTCTCTTTTAAGTGCAGGTTGGACTCTTTTCATCACGCTGCCTCAGCCTGAAAAGACGCCTATTTTTTCTGCTCCCAGTTTAGATTTATGGCCCTTGTCAGGCCTTCCCGCCGTGGCCTCTGACAGCGCCTGCCTTTCCTAACATCAGATTCATTGCTGTTCCTAAGGTCCTTTAAGATTTTAATGCTAAGTCTATAAATTTCGTTTCCTTTCTGCTTTAACCTTTCTTTAGACCTTCCCATTGTCTGATGGGATGTCCCCCGGGCGCTGATTTGCAGCCCCATTTCTCCACTCCCCGGGGAGAGCTGGAGGAGGGGGGTGCCCGCTGGAACCCATGGAGGGGGAAATGGGGAAACAGAGCCCATGAATTTAGATTTCCATCAGCTCCAACAATTCTTCGGGGTTTGATAGGGATTGACATTTTCCTTCAAAGCTGTGATTTGCTGAGGACTTGTGGTGGCGTTTCATTAAAATAGTATCTGAGAGTTAAAAAAAAAAAAAGGAGGGTTGGCTGAACAGATATCCAACCTCCTTTAATAAATGCATCTGAGCTTACATTTTTCCTCTCTGATGTGTCAGCTGGAGATTCTCTTCCATCTCCAACATGCATGGGCACTGCTTAAATCACTCTGATTTCTCTCCCAGGGAGACTTCTGCTGAAGAAACTTTTCTCACCTTAAGATAATAAAGTCCCCAGTTGAGAGAGGTGGAAATGGCAACTGGCTTGAAATTTCAGGGGAGAAGACTAGGTCACTGCAGAGAAAGAAAGAGCTTGCCAGCTCCACGAAACACAATGAGTATTTTGGAAGTAGGATGTTCGAATTCATTTTGTCTTTTTCTTGGTCTTGGAGGTGTTAACAGCCTTGCGGGCCTCACTTTTCCTTTTCTCCCATTCGGGGCGGCTGTAATGAGGGAGAAGGTTGGAGAAAGAGTGGGAGAGTAAGACTTTGTGTCCAAATCACTTTGGTTGCATTGCTGGTTCGATCTTAAATTTATTCGAGGTGACAGTAAAAGTCTAGGGAGCGAACCATTAATGGAGCGGTGAATCATGTAACTTACATGGAGGTCCTGCTTCCCCAGACCAGGCTTAAGTGGAGTCAAGGCTTTTGTCATTTGATGGTGTCTAAGAACTCACTACCTTTTCTTGTTTGGATTCCAGGCATTGGAAGGAATCCTGTGGGTCACTCGCATGCTTTTTCTTTAAGTTTTGGTGTTGTTTTCCATTTCTTCGAGCTGATTTGTGTCCTTTCTTTTTTTGGCTGTTGCTACTTTTCCAGCTGTGCAATGTCCTCAAATCTAGTGCCAGAATTCTACTCTTCCAGCCAGGAAGAAGTGGTCCCCTAAATTCCCACCAACAAAAGATTTGCACTTCTTAAAGCCAGTTTTAGATGGCTTAACATTCAAGTAAAGGCAACTTGATATAGAATGTGGCAGAGACTAGCTAACCATTCAGTTCCTGGGTACACTTTTCCTCTTGGGCACACAGCTCCATTGCATTTCCCAGTCTCCTTTGCAGCTGTGACATTTGCAACCACATGACTCCGTTCTGGCCAACAGAAGGTAGAAGTGGTGCCTGCTACTTTCAGGACTGGCCCGTGAATTTCCTACCGGGTCCTTCAGGTCCTCTCTCTTTCCGTGAATGATGGTCAGATTTAAAACCTGCCACTGAGTTTGTTGGAAGACCTACACACCTGAAACTGTGTAATCTGATAGCACAGACCTTGTAATGGCCTCAGAACGCATCGATGCCACCTGCTACCCATTACCAAAGCCCAGCTAAGTTTATAAACATTCACTTTGTGTTTTCTACAATTTAATAAGGGTTACCTTGAGTAAATTGGGTCACATTCCTTGGAAGGAGGCCCTTTGCTTTAAAGAGTTATAAAAGCTGGTGGAAAAGATATGGAGCAATTCTTGCCATTTAGGAGAAAAGAAGGAAAAGGTCTGTGTGGAGAAAGGGCTGTGATAGATTGGATTGTAGCTCCCAATTCTTTCCTCCTTTCTTTGTCATTGTGTTTCATTATTCAACTTTTTTTTTTTTTAAAGATTTTATTTATTTATTTGACAGAGAGAAATCACAAGTAGATGGAGAGGCAGGCAGAGAGAGAGAGAGGGAAGCAGGCTCCCTGCTGAGCAGAGAGCCCGATGCGGGACTCGATCCCAGGACCCTGAGATCATGACCTGAGCCGAAGGCAGCGGCTTAACCCACTGAGCCACCCAGGCGCCCCTCATTATTCAACTTTTAAAGGTATTCTTATGCATTTATGTATTTCCATTTTTTTTATCAAGGTATGATTAACAAATCAAATCGTATATATTTGAGTTGTACAATATGATTTTTAAAAGGTGTACAATGTGATGATTTAATGCAGGTATACATTATGAAATGATTACCACAATCAAGTGAATTAACACATTTGTCACCTGACATATTCACATTTGTGTGTCTGTGTTAAAAACAGTTAAGATCTATTCTCTTGGAAATTTCAAATATACAATACAGTATTATTAACTATAGTCCCCAGAACTCATTCATCGGATCACTGAAGGCTTGTCCATTTGATCACCATCTCCACATTTCCTCCTCCCTAACCCCTGGTAACCACCATTCTAGTCTTTGGTTCTATGAATTGGACTCCACATCCAAGTAAGATCATACAGTATTTGTCTTTTTGTGTTTGGCTTCTAAATTTGGCATAATGTTCTCCAGGTTCATCCATGTCATCACTTAACTTTGCATCACCTTTCACCAGTACTGGCCAGGCTTCCCTGGCCTTTGTCCTTGACTTAGCTGTGTGACATGCTTTGGTCAATGAGATGTTAATAGGCATTATGCAGACCAAGGCTTTCGATACATTAGAGATTGGGTCTGCCCTCTTGTGCTTCTGTTGTCACTATGAGAAGATGCTCTGCCTAGCTTACCAGTGTGAGGGCGATGAGAGACATGGGAGGAAGACTTGGCTCCAACCTGTAGCCCAGAACAAAGCCGAGCCTAGCTCACACTCGATCATCTTACCCACAGATGACCTACAGACGAATGACTGAGTGTAAATGATTTGTTAAACAAAGATTTTATTTTATTTTTTTTAAGTAGTCTCTACACCCAACATGAGGCTCAAACTTATAATCCCAAGATCAAGATTTGCACAGTCTACTCACTGAGCCAGGCAGGTGCCCCAGAAGGGTTCTAATTTCTTTACATCCTCACAAACACTTATCTTCTTCTTATTCCTTTTTTTTCCCTTTCTTTCTTCCTCTTCCTCTTTCTCTTAAAAAAAAATTTTTTTTAATAAATAGACCTCCTGGTGGGTATAAAGTGGTATCTCATTGTGGTTTTGATTTGCATTTCCCTAATGACAATGATGTTGTACATCTTTTCATGTGCTTGTTGGTCACTTGTATATCTGTTGAGAAATGTCTGTTTAAGTCCTATGCCTATTTTTAAATTAAGTTTGTTGTTTTTGTGTGTTGTTGAATTTTAAGAGTTCTTTATATGTTCTGGACACTAGACCTCTATTAGATATGTGATTAGTAAGTATTTTCTCTCCTTCTGTGAGCTGTGTTTTCACTTTCTTGATAGTGTCTTTTGTTGCGCAAAAGTTTTTAGTTTTGATAAAATCCAATTTATTGATTTTTTCTTCTGTCACTTGTACTTTTGGGTGTCATACCTGAAAAAATCCAAGGTCATGAAAATTCAATCCTGTTTTCTCTAAAAGTTTCATAGTTTTTGTTGTTATAGGTGTGTCTTTGATCCATTTTGATTAATTTTTATATATGATATGAGGTAAAGGTCCAAATAATTTTTTTTTCCCATGCTGATACCCAGTTGTCTCAGAAAAAGCCATTAGGTCTTGGGGTTATTTATCACACAGCTTTGTCATAGCAATAGCTAGCTGATACAAAGTTCATCTTTTCTGCTGCACATTTTAAGTACATTCTTACTGCCAACATACACCACATTCTGAGGTACTATGCGGAGTCCATATTTTGGGGGCTACTTTCAGATGAGGAAGTGATGTGTAGTTATCTTGAGAATTCCCCCACATCCCTCCACATATATGTTGTTAATGATATTTGAGAAGAGCTGACCCATAACTGTTTCTCACTGTGATTCTCAACTGGATATGGATGAGGTTTGAGAATGCTATGATAAGTAAGCCTATTAAAAACTTCAACAATTATTAGGATGCAAAAACAACTTTGCTAACCTTCAGGTTAATTTGCAACCTATCTCTGGCCACTTGTATCCTATACCGTCTCCATATGTAGCCCAGAACCCGGAACAGAATTGAAGGTGCTGGTGCCAGCCCTTGGTAGCACTGGTGACTAACTGAAGCATCTTGGGGCATCCTTTGGGCATAAAATCGGACAAATTTCTTAATGATTCTGCACTTTAACTCTTCACCTATAGAATGGAGAGCACAAAAGAACCTACCTCAAGAGGGCGTTGTGAGGATTTAAGGAGTTGCTATTTGAAGCACTTAGCCTGTGCCCGGCATAGAGAAACACCCATGCAAATGTTTGTTAGCTAAGTTTGAAAAAGTCTTGCGATAAGGAGTCATCTGCATTGAAGTGGCTAGTTTGGCTTGAGCTTCATTTCCTGACTGGGACTTCTTCTCCTTAAACTTCTTCCATAGCCTTCCTGGTTCTTCCTGACTCCAGGAGGCATTGGGGAAGTTCTTTTCTTTATGGCCTTTTGTGGAGTGAGACCTGAGCCTTCCCTTTCTCCTCCAACTGAGCTTGGAGCCAAGATGGCAGGTTCTTCTTTCACTGGAGTTGGGATGAGCCCACGCAGGTGCCTAAATCACATCAGAGGGTTGTCATGTCGCATTTTTGGAACCGATAAATTGAGTCAGATATATCTTTACCTGAGGGGAAAAACAAAGGAAAGGTTTACTTTAGAAATAGAATTAAGACACTAGTTTCTCCCCAGCTCATTCATTATGCAGTCTGTTTAGAGAACTACATGGAAAGAAAATAAATGGTTCATCCCCACTTTTTCCATTCCTTTCTTTTTTTTTTTTAATTGTCAAAGTTTAATACAGCTGCTTTGCTTTCCTATTCCAGGCTGGCATCTGATTATGGCAGAACTGATTTATGGTGGGAAAACCCGGAGGTGAATTATTTATTCTCCTCATGTAAAGGATTAGCTATTTCTACTTTTAATGGATTTTTGTTGCAGTGTGTTTATATATTTTTAGATGGATTAAGAAGTCCTCTGACCTCTAATATCATATCACACAAAGCTATTTGCAAATCACATTAAAAGTCTGGATTTAACCTGATGAAAGCAAAGAAATAAAGAGTTATAATATTGAGTCCATGACCAAAGAGATTTTTCTTAGTTTATACTCTTGTGTCCCAGAAGGAATACATAGATGTAAGAATAGGACCATAGCCCAGGAGACCATGTTAAGCTAGCCGACACAGGTGTCCAGCTTTCCAGGCACAGTGGCTCATCTCAAAGGCTGCATCATCTCCCAGTGGGTGAGGGAAGAGCCTGGAGGATAGGGAACAGACTGCGCAAAACATTGACCTTCCAGGGCATCACCTTCAACTATAGAGTGCTGGCAGGTGAACATGCTCCTTAGATTGTTATAAGGCTAGGTTTTCTTTTTACTTAAAAGCAAGGTGGGTTTATTGATCTTTCTTGAATGGATAATTTAACATTTCACAGTAAAAAGTTTTCCCTTCGATCTTTACCCTCTCCCTACCCCCACATTCCCCATTCCCGGCCATGGCAGTTATACTTAGTTTCCTTCATTTCCTTCCAGAGTTTCTTAATGTAGAACAAATACAATAATCTATTCTTATCCCCTCCCCATCACCACTTTTATACAAAATTTGGAATGTTTTATACACTGTTATTCTGTGCCTTAAAAAAACCCAAAACCAACCCTTGGCAAGACATCTTGGAGATCTTGATGTAAAAGTATGCAGAAAATGTCCTTTTTGAAAATGTCTTCATTACTGTATAGTATTCAAATGTTATGCTTCTGCCAAGGTTTATTTAATGAGTTTCCCATGGGTGGATGCTTAGCTTGTTTCCATTTTGCCATTTCAAAAAAATCTGCAATGAACAAACTTGTACCTATTGTATGCCACATGGTTGTGAGTTCTGTAGGATAAATTCTCCAGTGTGACCGGATGGGTTGGAAAGTATTTGTAATTTTGATAGATGTGTTCAACTTGTCTTCTGTAGGAGCTGTTTTGCTTACATTCCCATCAGTGATGCTTGAGAGACCATACTGTGTGTGTGTGCATGTGTGTGTGTGTGTGTGTGTGGTGAGTAGAGGTGTGGTTTAAATTTCTTTGAAAGTTGTGACAGTATTTAAGTAAGAAGGGTGGAGTGAGAGAAGGAAGTGGGAGAAGTTCTTCTGGGTTCCCAGAATGTGAGCAAAGAGCAACTGGGAATCCAGATAATAACAACACTGATTGTTCATATTTATATGATTGCTATGATATTAAGGGCTTTACTATGTTCACTCATTAGATTAGGATGGTTCATTTTCATTTGATTTTCTTCTGATTTTTTTTTTTTAAACAAGTATTGAGTATTTACCTTGTGTGAGACGTACTGCTAGGTGTTGGTTGATGTCATGTTTGTTGACAGAATTCCTGCCAAATGTCAACAGAAAGGGAATTTTGGGCCAAGCTCTTACCAACACCAACCAAGATTGTGTGGAAACTACTAACAGCAGTCTCGTTTTGGGTGCTGTGCATTGTCTCCCAAAGGATGTTTGCCTTGGAAGCTGCAATCCAGGCGAGCTGTGTGGTTGACTCACCTGGTGTAAGCTGAGGCCGAGCAAATTCCAGTAGTTGCTTTACGACGACGTGCACTGATGGTCTGCTTTGTTTCATGCCTCTGTTTAATAATTATGGTTTGGGATTGGATGAATAGGAAGGGGGAGGAAGAATTTGGTTTTGTGTGAGTGAGTAAGTGAGTACTTGTATGTGTTGTAATACTAAACTAAGAAATAAATCCAGTTCGACCACATATCAGTTAGTCAATAGCTGGCAGTTATGATTAGTACACGCAATGTATTGCTTCAGAGGAATATGGAGAAGGCAAAAAAAAAATCTGAATGCATATAAATGGAAAATATCTTCCAGACCTACAGGCAAATATACTGGTACTGAGTGGCAAAGGAAAAAAGAATTGGAGGTCAGATTTGATGAACATTGTGAGCTGGAGCCTCTCTTTATTTTCTAGTTTTTCTCACTTTCTCTTCTCTGCCCTAGGCCATCTTCAAGACTACTCCAGAACCCTGTTGTCTTCTCTCCTGCCACTGGCAGCCAGAGATTGTCCCTTTGCCTCGGCGGGTCTACCTTCCTGGTTCCCAACCCAAACTATTTTATAGTGCCAGGAGATGATTTAGCCTCCGTTTGCACACTGTGGTCCTCTAATGCCAGTGTTTCCCTTGTCTTCAGGGTGGATTTGAATAATAGAGGGGTTTTAGGGTGGGTCAACTATAGTTAGAGTGTTAAACATTGGAAAATAGTTTTAGGGACAGTATGTATGTATTTACATATTATTATATTTTTAAGATTCTATTTATTTATTTATTTATTTGAGAGAGAGAGAGAGAGAGAGAGAGGACAAGTGGTGGGGAGGGGCAAAGGGAGAGAGAGAAGCAGACTCCCCACCATGCGGGAAGCCCGAGGTGGGGCTCCTCCATTCTAGGACCTGGAGATCATGACCCAAGCCGAATGGAGATGCCCAACCAACTGAGCCACCTAGGCATCTCAGAGATAGTATTTATGGCTAGGGAAATTGTTTGGGATAGAAGAGCAGTCTTTTGGCAGTATCACTGCTATTGGGAAATAGAAAAACAGGGGATTTAGTAAGAAAATAATTTACAGTAGTTGAAGATCATTTCCAAGTCAGAAGCTGAGGATTAGGTTCTGACTCCAGAAATCTGGGTTGAAGACCATTGCGGTCAAGGCCCATTCAAGTTAATGTAAATGTCAGTAGTTATTTCAAACAGTGGGAGTCTTAATAGGGAGACATGGATCTAAGTGCCATATCTGGGAATAACTTGCCTGAGCTTGGAATCAACTATACCCTTTATTTTAACATTTTTACTTATTTATTTTTCAAAAATAGTTTCCATGCCCAATGTGGGGCCCAAGGTGGGGCTTGAACTCATGACCCTGCGATCAAGGCCAGAGTTGAAATCAAGAGTCAGAAGCTCAACTGACAGAGCCATTCAGGAGCCCCCAGCTATAGCCTTTAGATAGGACATGTACTCTGCTGCATACCATAGTCCCTGCTTGGCCCATTAACTGAGTATAGGCTGGCTAGACCCCTGAGTGTGTGATCCTGATTGTAGAGGAGTTTGTAGCAAAGGAATTGAGATCTGTTTCTTGGATTAAAGCATTTTGCTTTGTTGATGGTTTATAGGCAGACTAGCACTACCTTTTGACAGCTATTGGTAGGTGGGTCCCTGAATTTTTAGACCTCTACTTTACATGCCTTAAGAATAGACGAAAGCCTTCTCTTCTTCTGAGGCTACTTGTCCCAAAGAAATCCCATTCATAGGATGGCTTCAACTGTACAAGGACTATTTTGTGTCTCTGGTACAATCTTCTGTTTGAGCTCCAGTCCTCATGGTTACTTCAAGGTCAACTCCTTTGGCACGTGTGAGACTGAGCTCGCCATGTCCCTACAAAATGTGATTTTCTCCCGGTGTTCTCCCAGAGACAGGCATCACCGTCTACCCGGTGCCTTAAGTCAGAAACCTGGGAGTCATCTATGACCTTACCTCATTTCCCTACATCTAATTCATTGCGAAGTCCTCTTGATTTTATCTCCTAAATATCCCCCAAGTCAGTCCTTTTCTCTCTACGTGTCCCTCCCATCCTAGACTAAGCTACCATCAACTCCCTCCTGAATAACTCAAATTGCCTCCTCACTGGTCTGTCTCCATCTATTTTGATTTCCCTCCAGTTAATTTTCCAACTGACTCTCGTGTGCTCTTTTCAAAGGCATATCTCATGCGAACATATTTTTCCCTCAGGGATGCTTTCTCTGCCCTTCACGTCACTTATCACAGTGGCAATTTTACAGTTCCGAGTGTGGTTCCTCAATTACGGCCTGCCTTTCCCGGTGGACTGTCAGCTCTCGGAGGGTGGTGGCCGGTCGGTTTTCCCTTAACTTTTTCGATACCCCAGCCCTCAGTGTGATACATACCACATAGCAGGAACCCAGACATATTTTCCATAATACTTAGCCCAGAGTTTTGTACTTAGCCAATGCTCGATAAATACTAGATATTTATAAATACCAGGTACCAATTGAGCAAACTGACTTTTAGTTTCCAAAATGGATTGAGAAGCAGTTATCAACCTATCTAAGATTATAAACGGGGGTCCGTGAAGCTCTATTTTCCATGGGATGTAAAGGAATAACTTGTCATGGATTTTAGCTGCAAGTGACCGAAGCTGCATCTGCCTGATTGGGTAGAGAAGGATTTGTTCAAAGGGGACAGAGGAGTTCATTAAAGTCACGAGAGAGCTGAAGAACCAGGCTAAAGGCTAAACCTCTAGAAAGATGCCTACAACTATGCTGTCAAACCGGTCTGATGGGGAAGCCACTGTTGCCACCGCCAAGCACTTAACACTATAAATTGCTCTGTTGCAAACTCTGCACCAGGAACTAGCCTTGCTGCTCCCACCATTGCATCGGAGTGGCGGAACCCCGGGCCACATGTCTGCACATGTCTGCACATGTCTGCACTGAGGCTACAAGGGAGATAGGGAAGTGAGATCTTCCCCAAACATAAGAAGCATATGTGGGGCACCTGGGTGGCTCAGTGGATTAAGTATCTACCTTTGGCTCAGGTCATGATCTCAGGGTCCTGGGATCCAGCCCCATGTTGGGGCTCCCTGCTCAGTGGGGAGCCTGCTTCTCCTATTCCCTCTCTCCGCCCCTCCCCCAACTCATGCACTAGTGCACGTGCTGTCTCTCTCTCTCTCAAATAAATAAATAAAATCTTTTAAAAAAATTTTATTTTTTCAGTGTTCCAAGATTCATTGTTTATGCACCACACCCTGTGCTCCATGCAGTACGGGGCCCTCCTTGCTACCCACCACCAGGCTCTCCCAACCCCTTACCTCTCTCCCCTCCAACCCCCTAGGTTGTTTCTCAGAGTCCACAGTCTCTCAAGGTTCGTCACCCCCACCAATTTCTCCCAACTCACTTCTCCTCTCCTTCACCCAATGTCCTCCGTCTTATAATAAATAAAATCTTTAAAAGAAGAAGTATATGTAAAAGACGTCAGGCAGTCATCAACATGACCACTGTCCTCTACAAATGGACAGTCATAAAATAAAAAGTCTTTACCTGCTCCTAGCTCGTAATTGTGCATCTGGATGTTGGCATTTACCAATAAGCATAGTTAGGGAGATACGCTGTCACAGCTTGATCTAGTGTACCCTAAACTCTTTTCCTACGTTCGCAGGTGATTTTGCCTTTTGCCATTAAATGCTTTAGCTTAACCATCTAGAAAACTAATATAACACTAGCTACCAAATGCCGAGAATCAGCAGTAATAGTAATGCATTGTATTTGAGGTCCTTGGATAAAAAGCACTCCAAAGATTTGCCGTATCATTATTTAAAATAGATGATTCCTGATGAAAATGGTTAAGTTCAAAGGGCTTGATAGCTTGTCAGGATGCAAAAAGGGCAATGGCCGGCACATTCCCCTAATAAAACCAGCCCCCGGAGATGTTTGCCTAACTCCCCTTCCCGCTCCTCTGCTCCTCCCTGGGCTTTCCAAGGCAGGAATACGCAGGAATGATAATGGGCGTAATCAGTCACAACAGGCGAGCTTATTATATTGGCTGCTTGCACAGCTGGAGTCTCCCGAAACTAATCACAGCTTTTTGGCAAAGTTCACCGCGGTGTACTCTTTTGCAAAGCTCACCGCGGTGTACTCTTTTGCAAAGCTCACCGCGGTGTACTCTCTAACACATCCTTAATCCCAGGTAGGCTGAGCGGCGGAGAAACTCCAGAGGAGGCCCCTGAGA
This sequence comes from Mustela lutreola, assembly GCF_030435805.1. Classification (NCBI taxonomy): domain Eukaryota; kingdom Metazoa; phylum Chordata; class Mammalia; order Carnivora; family Mustelidae; genus Mustela; species Mustela lutreola. The sequence continues at coordinate 194,081,216 of NC_081292.1, forward strand.
TCACCATTGACTTGCGAGTGAGGCAACAGAACAGAATCGCACAGGATAAACACGCATCTCTTTCAGTCGTGGAATCTGAAATCTCTTCCAACAGGATAGCATCAGCAACTGACTTCCTCTTAGGGTTCTCTTCCCTTTTCTTTTCTAGTTCTTCTATTTTTTTTAAAGCCTGGTAGTCTTAGTTCCCTTCTTCCCGGAGCCAGCCCGTTCTTTGTCACGGACTCTTCTGCAAAAAATAGCTACTCTAGCTTCTTCATCCTTCTTAACCTCCTGCCGCCTACCTTCTTTGGTGCATTGCTCTTCACCCCAGAAATGCCCTTACGGATGCTCACCCTTCCCCCTTAACACTCTTTCCTTCTTTTCCTATTCATTGGTGGAGTCTTCACGGATCTCCAAGATAAGGTCACGGTGCCTCTATGCGTCCCTTCTCTGCCTGGTTTGCAGTGAGCCCTGGTCTTGCCCCCTTTCCCCTTTCTCTCATCAGCTGGAACACCTACCCTGCTCTTCGTGTAATGGCCGTGTCCTCCGTGTTACGAGGTGCTTCGTGCAGCAGGTGCTGTTTGCCGGTCAGGGACGCGGGGCACAGAGGAGGACGGATGCTTTAGCTCACTGCGTCCCAGTTACCAGATGATTTGATCTCAGCCAAGGAATAATTTCGAGAGACTGTACCGACCCCCGTACACTCACCCTGACTGGTAGCAGGCTTCTTTGGAGGGAGAACAGCATTAAGAATTCCTCTTTTTTGGAGCAATCACTAGATGACAAGGGCTCAAGAAGGGTTTTTCTGAGTTGAATCTGGCCTCTGATTGCTTAGTGATTGACTATGACAAGAGAGGGAAAGGCACAAAGCTTTCCCAAATGGCATACAAATTATAGTGGGGTGGTCGTAGATGGAGAGGATGTTGGAGAAAGATTATTTATTAAAATATCTTTTGTCAGCCTGATTTATTTTCGTCTTTCTTCATACGATGTGATAGCTTTGCATCAGCGCATCTAAATGAAATAATTTGCTAAAGGTCAAATGCAATTCCCTCCAGCCAGCTTTCATTTACCTTCTAATTAATAACTAAATGTTTGCACATACATTAGCCTGAGGCTCACGCATAAGACAATAACTACCATTTATTGAACACCTATTATGTCCCAGGCATTTTGAATACATTAGCTCAAATTCTCACAAACCCAGAAGGTAGGAATAGCCCTTTGATGGAGGAGGAAAAGGATGCCTGGAGAGGCCAAGTCATTTGCTGTTGGTCCTGCAAATTACTATCTGATGCCAAATACTCAGTGCTGTTTCCTACCCCACTGCAGGCCAGTGGCTTCCTGCGTAGACCCGATGTCTCGTGCAAGCTGCCGTTACCGATGAAAGGGAAGAGATATTGGTATGGAAGACTGTGACTTTGTGAGTCGAATGGGTCCCCATTGGAGGAGGCCGCATTGCCCAAAGCTTGTAGTCCTTGATGGTTGTCGTGGTGCTAATAACCGGGTAACTGAGGTAGGGACTTTGAGGGAAGGGCCAGAAGAGCCTCTGAAATGATGAAAGCTTTAAGAGATACGCTTTCTGACAAATTTTCAGCTCTCCTGAGCCAGTATGGGCTGAACTGCTCTAAGAGAAAATGTGTCTTAGTATGTCTCAGCTCATATTTCTTCTCTGGGTGAATGAGGGCCATGATGGGTCAATGAAAAACAGATCTCCCTTGGCAGAATCCAGGTAAGAAGCCATTCTTCCTACTTTTCTATTGACTTATGGTGGCCACAGGCTTCCCACAAAGGGAAGTTACAAAGGTTCCTGGTATTAGGGTCACGCTGTTCCATGGAACTCTCATAGTGATGGAAGGAGAGAGAGAGAGAGAAGGAGGTATGTGCATACTCGGGAGGGAGCAAAATGCTGTTCTGGGCAGGGGTCTTTACCACTCGGTTTAGTTTTACCCCCACATCCCCTCAGTTGAAGGAAAGGTTGCAATTAAATCAGAAGAGCATGTTTTGTACTGGGAAGGCAGTTTCAGACATGCCTCACCTGGAGAGGTAGGTGAGTAGGTCAAAGCAGAGATTGGCCACCAAATGGTGACGTTGTAATGCAGACGTCAACAGCTTAGCGTGAAGTGTATTATCAGGTCATTACTTCCAGAGCCAGGCAGGTGGAACTGAAGAGTAGATAGAACTTTTGTCTGTGGCTCTCCAACCTCTCCCCCGGTTCCTGCGTCCCTGTGTCCTGGACTCTGAAACTCTACATATCAGCCATTTACCAAGCCAGGACTTGCTTTTCTTACACATTACTTTTGGTATTGAACGTTTAAATATCATCTGAACTTCTTACCATTCTCTTGATATTTTAAATTTGAACAAACCAAGTAAGCTTTGTAACATTTATTGAGTCGTTATTTGACTACTACGCATTCCGGTGACAAAATTACCACCTTCTGACCTCTCAGAGCTCTCCTCTCCATTATGCCTGTAATTGTGATAAATTCCCACCTGGTGGTGATTCCCTGCTCCAGCTGCATAGATCCAGAACATTACCTGGTACATAAATCATAAGAGTAGCTTCTCAGTAGTGGGATGTAAATCCCTTGCATCAAATTACCTAGGACTTGTTTCCTGTCCCTTGTTAAAACAGATTCCTGAACCCCAACCCCTCATGTACTTAATTAGACTTTCTGGGGCCTTGAGTTCAAGAATCATCATTTTTCAAAATCTTCAGGAATCATCATTTGTCAAAATCTTCCTTGGTGACTCGGATGCAGATAAGTTTTGAGAATCACTCATTTTGAGAAAAATAAGATAATATCATTATCGTTTCTTAAATAGTAAGAATAGTATAGAAAGTGATGTTCAAAATAAATACCAAGAACTAGTGTACAAAAACCTACATGCCGCTTACGTTCTTTGTCTGCCTAGACTTTGATGATCAAACAGGGCTTATTTGTGTCTCTACTTTTCCCTTCTTCCCTCTAAGTAAAACTTCCCTATTTTCAATTATTCTCAGGGCGTTGGACCCGTTCTTTGATCTGTCCTCACAAGCTGCTGGCGGTCTTCCTCCTCCCACAGCTGTTCCTGGATACCTTTAGCACTTTGGCCTCATCACCTGGCTAAGAAGTTCAACTAGCATCTTTCCCAAGAACGCCTGGCTTTGTTAGTCTTATAAATGTCCCCAAACCACCTGCCTGCTTCCTGTGTTTCACTGCTCTGGATCTGGAAAAGAAAAAAAAAAAAAAAAGACTACAGAGCAATTTGCATAAAATTAAGATTTTTTGTTTTAAAAATAAGGAAAATGACCTTTTGGCAAACAAACTACACCTTCCCATCCATAACTGGTCCCTCCAGATATGGTACAGGGATTTTTTTTCCTTAGATGGGTGATTATTCTTCAACTAAATTAGCAACTAGCAAATTCCAGCTGTTTTTATTTCCTTCCACACTACCTTGGGTATTGAATTTGTAAAACTCAGCCAAACCTCTTTTCTGTCTTAGTATTTTACATTTGAACAAGCCAGACAAGCTTTAAAGCATTGATCGAGTCGTTACTTGACAGTATCACACAAATACATTTAGGCACTCCAGGGCAATATATTAAGCTGATCTGCAAAATGTTCCTCTCTTACTACATTCAAGACATTTTGTTTTCACTTTCCAGTTCTTGACGAAGAAATTTGACAACAGTTCTGTTTCATCTCCAGCTTCTGCCTACTGGGAATAGAATTTCTAGCAATTATCGCCAAGTGTCAATGGAAATGGAATAAAAATCATTTGAATATTTCATTGGCTGGCTGCAGAGAGGGTTTGGATTGTTATGAGATATTTCTTGTCTAACCCATTTTAGGGTGTGAGAGTGTTTCACTTGGTGATGAGTCATTCATTCATTACCATTTCCACAAACATATCAAGAACCTATCTTGTGCCTTGTAGTGTTCTGGTGCTAAAATGCTCTCTGAAATTGGCTTTTCCATTAGAGTAGTCATGACAACTTATTGGAGGAGAAATGCGAGACAGTATAGACGATACAGGTAGGTATACGCACGGTTTTCTCACATACACGCTTGCTCCTGGTGTCGCAGGCAGTTCAGAAAGGGAAACATTCTCAAGGGAATGTTGTAGTTTGGTCCAACCTGTAGAATATTTTTACAGCCAGTTTGAATTGAGTCCTAGAGTCTTCTTTTCCTCAGCTAAGGGATGCGAACATCTGACTCTGATCTTCACCCTCAATGACTTTTGATTATTTTACTGATTTATCTGTACTCTTGGAAGTAATTCCTCCTCACTCTTTTTAACTGCCTTACCGCTTACGTCACTTGGAGAGTTTAAGGGTAAGTCTTAAGAAAGTTGCTCCCAAGAGGTGCCACATTGTCAAAATCTAAGAACTATTTCCCCCCATACCCCCCAAAGAGGGTGGGGGGGGCGTTCAGGGCCATACTAAATGTCAATGTGGGCCTCAAACAATGAATGGTGAGCCAAGTGTTCATTTGACTTGATGGCACCAAAGAATTCATAGTTAGACCTATCCAAATGGAAGTTGGCAGCCCTTGCTTCCAAATTAGCCCTATTGTGTCTGGATGGAAGAGTCTGTTAATTGGAACAGCTGAGAAGTATTATTGCATTTTAGTTCGACCTCATATAGGTCATTTACGTTAACATATGGTTCATGGTCAAGAGTGTGGGCTTTGGAGCCAGGTCTTTGTTCCAACCTGGCTCTATCCTTCACTCCCAGGGTAATATCAGTCCAGTTACTTTTCCTCTTTGGACTTCCGTTTCCTTATCCACCAAATGAGAAAAGCAGTGGAATGTGCCTTGCAAGGGAATCGTGAGGATGGAAGGAATCATTCACTTAGCGCATGGTCGGTCCTCGATATGTGTAAACTATGGTGAGTGTTTGTAGCTCAGGAGCATCGCAGGGTCTGCTTCCATGTCTTTGGGTTGCACCCTTCTGGAGACACATGGATGTGTCATTTTAGTTAAATTTGAAACATCTTGTTATTGGGGATTATTACTGTTATTACTGATTCATTCATTCATCCAGCCCATGCATTTAATGAGATTTTGAGTCCCTCTGATCACAGGGGGGATGCTGATTAGCCAGAGGATGGCCTCAAAAGTAGACACTGGCCCCTGTGCCCAAGTTCGGAGGCCAAAGAGATCTTCACAGAGATCACAGAGAGACAGAAAGAGAGAGAGACATTTTTATTTTATTTTGCTTCCGGAAGTCCGAGTCCAGTGGCAAGTGAGTGAGTGGTGAGAGAGGACGATGGTGGCTTCAGTCATTTCAGTCAGGTGCGGCTGTCTCTGAGCGTCTTCCCACTCCTAGGACGTCCACAGAGCAACATGGAATCACTGAGAAACACAAGTGGAAACCTACGTATTGTTTATAGTCTCTGTGGACTTTTTCTAGAGCCCTGAAAACCTTTTCTTAACTATTTTAACTTTTGACCAAGTAACTCCTCCACATAGCTCAAACACTGAAAAGTCGCAATAGGCATATCGCGGGCCTTCTTCTTTCCCTAGTTCTCATCCAGCCCTCCGTAAGTGAGCCTACCAGCCGCACTGGCTCTGCGGCTGTGGAGAGCGCAGTGCAGTCCCCCGGGGCCGTGCGTTCAGGAGGGCCCTGCCTCTGATTGCACGGTTGCAATTGCTGGCTTGTAGTTCGTAATCATCGTTGACTCCCCCGCCCCCCCATTTCATTTTCCGCAGGGCCCTGCAATTTATTCAGTCTGTGCTGTACGCTTGATGTGGTACCTCGGGTTTTTTTTTTGGCTTAACTATAGGTCTTCAAGATCTTTTCATATTTATACATAAAGCACTGTCTTGCTCTTATGATTTTTTTTTTTTTTTACAGCTGCCCAATAGTCTATCCCTGAGGATTAAAAAAAAAACAACAACAAAAAACAAAAAACTAACTATATACAGGGCTGCTTTAGAATCCCTGCACTCCAGTCCCTCAGTACTTCCAAACTCGGGAGCGAGCAGAAGATGGATTGAGAAGAGAACCAGAAAATCTTCCCTCTGGCTGGATCCCTTGTTCCGCCCGCATGATCTTAGAAGCCCTCAGAAGCAACTCTCATTTCCTTCCTAGCTTCCTGAGCAGCAGTCCCCCCATTCCCCGGGGCTCCTTCTCTGCCACCCCCAGCCCCGCTTTACCTTTCAATTCACGGTTTCTGAAATGCTTGACAAGGAATCATCTGGGCTCCATCCGTCACAGCAAACTGCTTCTGTCTCTGCCTCGATCTGGAGACGAATATTCTGGGCTGAAGGACATAGTGGTCACCAGAGACACACTTTTAAAGCTCGCCTTCCGTTCCTTCTTTATTCTTCCTAATCATTATTTCTGGAGAAATCTATGGTCATGGCCCAACACCATGGCTGCTATTCAGAAGACAGCCTAAGCCTTCCCTCCTAAGGAGTCCCCCAACTGTTGCAAGGCACCAGAATAATGCCCTGAAGCCCATAACTCATTTTGAAACAGCCAATAGCTCTATGTCGTTGAAGCTCTCTCTCGGAGTTAGATAGGAAACCCGTAGTGGGAAGCGTACTGTGCCCCAGCCCTTCGGAGCGGCTGTCCTTCCGGAAAGAATAGAGCTCCATGTCAAGTCCCCATTCCCTGGGAGGCTAGTGCCTGGGCTTTGTGCCTGAGCACATGCCTTGCCTGTCACTCCTCCTCTGGCCACATTTTGGGTTTGAGGATGTGGATTTGGATCGTTGTGCCAGACTGAGCTGTTCAGGTGTACAACGGAGATGGCGCCCTCCCGCAGAGATGCACGGGGTGTGGGTCCCCCAAGGCCCTCAGTGGCCACAAGGCCTTGGCTGGCACAACAGCTGACATGCATTTGGGCCGGGTAGACCCACAGAAGTGAGCATGGAACAGGCGGGAGGGACAAAGCCCGTAGCCTCGTCTTGTCACCGCCTCTGTTCCTTACCAAGGAAGAGAAACCACAAAACCACTCGGTGGCTTCCTGCTCCTTGTTTCCGTCAAGCCATACCCTCCCCTGGGCACCTGAAAGGAAGATTAACTAGTTGCTAAAAATGCACTTTTGGAGCCCAACTCTCCTGCCAGGGAAAGCTTCCAGGTACCCCAAGACTCCACCGGGAGAAAACAAGGCTACAATTCCAATTAAACACCATATCGAGTGCGAAGGTCTCGGCACACTCTATTTGCTTAGTTTATTTGAGTATTTGACAAGAGGAGTGCTGGGGTGGCAAAAAATTAATTAGAATAAGAAAAAATGATCTTAAGAGAGAAAGGGGAAAATACACTAAGAAGCCATAGATGGCTTCTCTCCACACCTGCCAGCAATTAATTAATCGCTAATCCTTCCATTATTTCCAACTTAGAAATCCCGGTCCCCTGGACAAAAAAAAATAAAAAAAAAAGCTTATTATTTTTTAAATATCTAATTAAAACATGTTGAAAGACAATCTCTGAAATGGGTTTGGCCAACGTTGATCCCATCTGCAGGAGGGTTCAAGGTTGTGGAACTGCAGTCTCAGGGCTTTCTGGAATCGGAGCAATCTTTTCTCGTCAAAACACTGAGCCTTTGAGGCCTCTTCCTGACCATGTGCCGCTTCTCACCGCAGGTGCCAGTGGGCAAGGACAGGCTTGGACGTCAGCAAGGGTCTCTTCGCAGGTAGAAGGAGGAGGAGGCTTTCCACGTCAGTCGTCCTGGGCAGCTGGCTGGAATATATGTGTTTGTAACAGTGCGCTGGAGACCTAATTTACATGCTCTAAAGTTCACCCTCGGTTGTGTTGAACCCTCTGGCATTGACTGAAGCACTTCAGAAAGTGCTGTACCTCTGCTGGGGCTGAGGAGGGACAGACAGAGTCCTGAGGTTTGTGCATCTCTATCTAGGACCAAGCCAAGCGTCTTTATCCCAGAGCCTAGGGCCCACAGAGGTGCCTGTTTGCTTGTTTTTCTATTACCTGCTCGCCCTTCTCCACTCTAGTAGCGGGACTCCTTACCCAAGGTGACTTACAGCCGTGTGTGTCAGGATGGCTGTGACGCTGACTGAGACCCTTATCTCCCTCCTGTCCTCCCTGCTGACAGCCTCCCCCTCGGGCATCCATCAGGGCATCAGCTCCCTCCTTCTGGGGGAGCCTCGGCTGTCAAGGATGCATTCTGTCATCTTCGTCCGAACTGCCACCTGCCCTTCACGGCTTAAAGTCTGTTTGAGGCATACAGGGGAGAGCAGGTACGTACGCTCTCCCCAACCAACCTGCCACGCCTGGGGACGAGTCCGTGTGTTTCGGACAAACGTGGGGAATAGGGTTTCTATAAGGCAATACAGGGGACATCTACTCGCATCAGCCATTTGCCCTCCGAATCCCTGCTAGGGTGTTGATGGCGGTGGCGACGTCTTCACCTGGCAAGCCCTTTCCCCCTCCTAAAAATCAGCATCATGTCCCCTGAGCAGTGGCTGCAGCCCACGACAGCTCTGTGGGTTCTAAGGCCGATGCTCTAGAAGAACATAAGTGAGGCACGAGCCCCAGAGGGGAGGCCAAACGATGCCCATGAACCCAGGAGTGGGGGAGGGGGAGATAAAAACATGGGGCCAGGAGGACGAAACCGAACACCCGTCTAAGCCAGGCTTTTGAATCAGCCCCCAATGCGGTGACATTTTCTTTCTTGGCTGCTCTGAAAAAGGAGGTGAGGAGAAAAGGCAGACTCTGGCATGAAGGATGGACGGGACTTAGACAAATGGAACAGTTCTGAAGGTTTCCCCGGGGCAGGGAGAGCTGAGGGCACGTCTCCACGGTGCGCTCCTGGGACAGGGGCACTCCCTTCGCTTCAGCCCAGGGAATGCCATGTCAGGAAATGGCAGTTTTTAGCCCAGGACCGCGGCACAGGAGAGGGAATGGGCGGCCATGGATTGGCTGGCGAGCACTGGGGTTCGCTCAGCCACTTTAGGGAGACACTGGCAACAGGAGCTCCACCGGTGGTGAGGAGCTTGGCGCAGGAGTGAGGCCAGAGGGCTGAGCTTCTGGTCTTCTGCAGAAGGCACCTGCGGAGAGCACCCTCCCCCACTTCCCAGGCAGAGCCCGTCTGTCCTGGGTCTGGCTGCGCAGTTGACTTTGAAAGCAGATTCAGCCGTCTGGCCCCTCGGCATGTGAGTGGCATCTTGAAGGAGCAGAAATCCCATTAAGGAAGAACTGTTGACCCATCCGTCTGCGAGCTGTTGACTCTCCGCTAACCTTCCATTTGTGGCCTGTGATTCTTTCGTGGGGGGGGGGGTGCTAATTGGAGAAGAGAGATGAGAAAGAGGAATTAGACGGTGACTGCTTGCGACACTGGACAGCAAGGACTTGAAGGCCACTTGATCGGTCACGTCCTCCTGGCCACCACAAAACGGAGACTCCCTGCTCCTGTTGCCCCAGAACTTGTTGGTCCAGACGGTGCCACACTGAGCGTGTCTTATCCGTCTTGGTCACTCAGCTGTTTCCAGCACAGGCCCTGTGCTGACACCTGCTAGGTCCTCCATCTGACCGTGGCTATGTCAGGAAAGGTTAGAAATGCAAAGGGGACCTGGGTCCAACAGGGATGATGGCCAGGCCCAACAACAGGGACACAGGTACACCCAGGATGAAAAGCAAACTATATAACCACGCCCTGCCCCAAATCCTCACCCTGTTTTAATGCCATAGATAAATGCCAGACTACAGCGGTCAGGGCTGGTGTAGGCTGGGCATAAAGAATTTCGTGCAGCGTGCAGGTCGAGTCTGCTTCCATTGGCTTTGGCTGCCACCGTGGCCCCCTTTTTGATTAGTATAGCTGAATTAACTTCCCCGCCTTTGGGCTCCGCTCCCACCATGCAACACAAATTGAAATAGTGGGGTGGCAGGCAGTGGCGGTGGGGGCTGCGGTCAGGAGGGGAAGCCCAGGGACCTTCCATCTTGTTAATGTAACGCTTCCGTATGTGATGGGAGCTGAGAGCAGCCTGTAATGAATTTCTCCTCTGGTAATCATTCACCAGTGCATTGTGACCCGTGTGTTTTTGCTGTGCTACACATTTCCAAGCTTTCGCAGTGACTTGTCAGCACCTAGTAAAAATGAATTGGACACGACCCATCTCTGTGAAATGCCCTCCCCAGCTGCCGTTCGCCTCGGTTGAGAGAAGGGGTAGGTGGGACCACCTGGAACGGCCGCCGTGGACTCCAGGGCTGTGGTCTGGTTCCAGGCCCGGCTCACAGGCAGATGAAGGCGGGCGTGCCAAGTCCGTGGGCGGTCTTGTTAGACGGAGCCATGTTCTCTGGTCCAAATGGTTCCAAAGTGGCCTTTGCCTTTTGCACCTGTTGTTTCTTGCTGCATGATGAGCTGTGCAGGCAATTTCTTTCATTGAGAAGACATGGGTGCAAGCGGTGGTACAATTAGGCATCTGGGCACCCCATGGGTTCTTCCCAACTCTGGTGTGAAGACGCACTGATGGCGGGGGACAAGGCCATCGTCTGAGTCATCCGCAGGAGCGTCGCCATCTGCAACTGCAATTCTAGCCACGTGGTCAATCATAAGAAGGGGTTTACAACCAGCTTTTACTGCATTTGGGGATCATGATGATTAAACAACAGATGGGAAACCCAACCAAGATTTTTAATCTCTACCTCTTCATTGATGGAGCCAGTGAGGGCTGAGGGAGTCACTTCGTGGCCTCTGTCTAGGGCTGAGTCTGTAATTAGGGCAGGCCCCCTCCTGATTTCCTGTGCCTATCTCGTACGCTCATTCTTATCAGCCCACAAGCACTGAGTTTGGTTTTGAAACGATGGTCTCTGAATCCTGGGAAGGTTCTAGGAAGCTAATGGTGAAGAGGAAGCCCTCAATTAGGGTTGCCAGCTAGAACACAGGATACCCAGTTACAGTGGAATTTCAGATAAATGATCAGTAACTTTTTAGTTTAAGTATGTCCCAAGTATTAGACATTAAAAAAAAATGGGACTTTTAAAAAAGACAAGTTGCTTCTTTAAATTGTAGTGAAATATACAGAACATGAAATTTGTAGTTTTAACCATCTTTAGGTGCACGATTTTCTGGAATTAAGTCCATTCACATCATCATACGACTGTCTCTGCTATCTGTCTCCAGAACTTTTTCATCATCCCCAATTCTGTATCCATTAAATAGTAATTCCCTATTCTTCCTCCCTCCAGCCCTTGGTAACTTCTGATCTACTTTCTGTCTCTTTGAATTTGCCAGTTCTTAGGTATCTCCTACTAGTGGAATCATATGAAGTGCCTTTCCATGTCTGATTTAGCATAATATTTTCAAATCTCACCCATGTTGTAACATGTATCAGAATGTCATTCCTTCTTAAGGCTGAATAATATTCCACTGTGTGATCTTACCAAATTTATTTTCTTGCCTTGATAGATATCGGGATTGTTTCCACCCTTTGACTAGAATGAATAACACTGCTGTGCATGTTGGTACACAAATATCTCAAATATCTGTTTGATGCGCTGCTTTCAGTTTTTTTGGGTATATGTACCTAGAAGTGGGCTTGCTGGATCACACGGTAACTGCTGTGTGACATTTTGAGGAAACACCATACCGTTTCCCACAGTAGCCGCTTGGGATATTTTAATTTGCAAACTCCGGCAAGCCTCCAGCTTTTTCAACAGTGTTTTAACCTGAATATATTTCACCTAAATCATCATCTTCAAACAGAGAATGCCTATCTCCATGTTGGGACTTGTGGGCATAACTTCTCAGGGCAGACTCTAGGAAACCTACTTCCACGGTTTCCTCTACGCTGAAGGCCAGGTAGCAACGAGGGGGAATGAAATACTTAGCTTCTCTCGTCTGTGCAAAGTGGGGGGCTTGATGCCTGTCAGGAGAATTTCTATAAGTCATTCATTCATTCAACAAACATTTCTTGTGTGTGGATGGTCCTGATTCACAAAGGAGAACGAGATGCTTCTCCTAACCCTCCACTTTTGCTTCATCCGGGTTTCCCGTGGGCTCCGAATCTCTGTCCATGCTGGCCTTCTGTCTGACAAGCTCTCTCCCAGCGCTTCCCATTCACCTGAATCACTTTGGGATTTCAGCCCCCCTGGGCCATGGAGCTCAGGCTTCTCTGACCCGTCACACACTCACAGCTCTCCACACATCACTTCATAGCTCCTGCCACGGCTGTTCCGCTGGACTTGTGTGGTTATCTGATTTGCTCATGTCTCTCTAGACTGTAAGCTCCCTGAAGGCTGGGACCATGTCTGTTATGCGTATCACCATCCCTAGCATCTAGCAAGGTACCTACAGGCGTTTACTATAAAATGTGTTGACCATATAAATGGAGTCGTGCAGAAATTCTTTTTCCCAAGAGCTAACGGGAGACAAGTAAGCACAGTCACGTCTCGGTAAATTGCCGTGAGTGAGGGGCTGTGAGTGAGGGAGAGCACTTCTGCTGAGATGGGCTTGGATTGGGGCCAGCTCCAGAGGAATCAAGCTGAGGAAAAGGGAACCGGCGCCTCTGCAGACGGGAGTCGGCGAGAAGGTGGGGACCGGAGGCTCGGGTGCACTTTGGCCTCGCTGCACGACACACATTCAGACAGACGGACGGAACCTTCTGCTGGCGAGGGGGTCCGTGCAGGGCTCCGAGTGTGTTTAGCTCAATGCCCTGTTCCCAGGTGGGAAAGCCGAAATGTGTCCGATCTCCCCAGGGTCACAGAGCTGGAGGTGGGACTGAGAACCCTGGTCCGCCCAGCGCGGGGACCAGAGCTCACCCACCTCCTCCGCGAGTCCGCCTTCGAGGGGGGGGGGGGGGGAAGAGCACCGCCAAGTTCAGAACCGTCGCAAGGTTTCTTTGCGCTCACGCAGGACTGCAACCTGATTGGCTGGGAATAGAAATGGGCGGGCTCAGGAGGTGTGAGGTGAGGGCAGGGCGGGGGGAAAAGTCGAGAAGAAGGGCAAAGCCTGAAAGGCTGCCTGCGAGGGCCGCAGAGTCAAGGCGCTGCCAGGACGGTTGTGTGGTTATGCGAGAAGCTTGGCAGGCGGTGGGGCGGCCGGCGGGCGCTTGGAAAGGCTGCGCTTCGATTCCCAGCGGAGGCAGTCAAGGGCTTCAGGAAGGAGATTTATTAGCTGAGCTGTGCTCCGGAGCCCGGCAGCCTGGCCAGGCCGACCGTGCAGAGCGACCCGGGGGTGGGGGAGTGGGGGGGCGTGGAGCTGCCGCCTGCAGTTTGCAAGCGGTACTGCATGGGGCTGGGGACTTGGTTTGAATGGGGGGAGGGGGGAGTGGAGGAGGGTGGGCGCCTGACCACAGCTGCCCTGACCTGCTGGTTTGGGGAGGGGCCCAGAGGAGAGCGCCCCAAATCCTCATGTCCCAGGTCCGTGGCCCGGGGTTTTACCTCCCTGCTGGTGGAGGGCTCTTTGGGCCCCTCTGTGTGCCTCTGGCCCTCAGGTCCTTTGCACCCTGTGTGGGACCTGCTTGGGCCGGATCCTCCGTGGAGAAGGTGGTGGGGGGAGGCCCTGCTACCTGGTGCCCCGGGAGGGGAGGGGGCGTGAGGGAAAAAGCTCAGACCCCCGCGACCAGATGGGGCCTGAGGCCTCAGTGGAGGGGGTCTCTTCTCCGAGCCCTGGAAAGCCAGCGGCGCCGGAACTGTGCTCCTGCACACGGGTGTGGGATGGGGTTTCTGGCAGGGAAGAGAGAGGAAACAGGTGTCATTCTCTGAATAAGCGGCAGAAACAACTGCAGAGCCTCCCTCCCAGGCCTCTCACCTCAGTCTTCTGGGGGAACCCAGAAAGCATGCCCTTCCTCCAGGAGCTCTTCTGGGGTCAAGGAATGGGGAGGCGCAGCCTTGCAGGCTGCGAGGCCTGGGATATTCTGAGAGGTGGAGATTCAGAAGCAAGCCAGGCCTCCGCCTCTCCGTCCCCGTCCCCGGGCTACTCAGGACGCTTCCCATTTTGTGGATGGGAGCAGAGAGGTAGAGCTCCCGGGAAGCCCATGGGCGGGCGGGAGGAGTTTCTGGGGACCCACGCAGGTAGCGTTTCCTAGTCTGACCAGCACCTCCTCACCTCACACCCAGTCTCCTGGTGGGTGGTGGGTAGTGGGGTGGGGGAGGGGGGAGCATTTCCCCAGGAATTTGTTTAGCTCAGCCTGGGATTAGAGACGGAAGCCTGTGAGATCTGGAACAGACTCATCTTTCCACTTTTTCTTCAGGCCCCCTCCCTCCCCCATCACTACCACCAACGTTGCAGAGACAGGGGCACCTCAGCCTCCAGATGGGTCCTGTTTCCCTCAAGGATGGGCCTGTTCCAACTTCATTTCACTCCCTCCCCTGAGGATTGTATAAACATTTCCAGAAGGATGCAGATATGGGGGGCGAAAAAAAGACCTTATGTAAATACTAGATGGCTAGGAACCAGGAGATATTATTAGTTTATGAGGGCTCTAAAAATCCCCAAAAGCTCAACTAAAGGAAAGTAAAAATTTGCTTTCATTGTAACCTTTGTTATTGCTGCTAGGGTCAGTAATAGGAGAGAAGCAGGCATCTCAGGAGACACATGATATCATAAAGATCACAGAGGGGCAGAGAGGGAAATTGCAAAAATCTGACTGCGGTGACCTTACTGGCCAGTAAGTGAGGAGTGGGAAGGCAGTGGGGGTCGGGGGGAGGACTGGGGGGGGGGGGTGGGGAGCTCTCTTTTCTATAAACTAAGGAAGGCCGAAGAGTGATATGGAACAGACTGTGCCCCCCACCCCCACCCCTGACTGTGCCTGGAAGGGTCTTACCCTGCTCTCCAGCTTCTTCTCCGTACTTTTCCCACTGCTTGGAGTTCCTGGGGGGCACAGCAGACTCTTCCCCACAGCAGGGACCTCTCAATGCTGTTCCTTCGGTTTGGAAAATTTCTCCCGGGCACTTGGCTGAGTCGACTCCTCCTTATCTCTTCAGATTTTAGCTTAAATATTACCTCCTCAGAGAGGCCTTCTCTGGCCAACCATTTAGTGGGAGTGACCCAAGTCATTCGTTTGAAAAGGAGTTAAAGAGCCATATTGTATTGGATTTCAGATTCGTTAGCTTTCATTATAGTGAGTGTTGTTGACTATAAGAGCAATGTATTTAATTACTGCAAATCCCATAACATCAGTAATAAAGAGCTGTGTTTTGCAAATACGAACTCAAGTAACACAAATATTACACCTTTACTGTCTAGTAATTTTCCATCAGAGCTACCTGTTTGCCGCCTTCACCACATTTATGTAACCAGTCTTTATTTGATGTGTGTGGCTATTTGCTGGTGGTCCCCTTCATCGGAGTGTAAGATCCAAGAGTTTACGGAATCAGGAAGCGCTCAAAAACATTTCCTGAGTAAATGGGTGAACCCAGTTTCCTTTCCGTGGGGAACAGAACCACAGGACAAATTTGCTTTTTTGAGACTCCCATTCATGTGTGTTGTGGGGGAGTTCATAATAAAGCTTTTCCCCCCTCCTCCCTTGGGAACTTGTACTCCCTAGAATGGAACTCAACCTCCTTTAGCTTTCCCTGGCCAAAGTCTAGTTTGTTTCAGGTGCCTGGGTGGCTCAGTGGGTTAAGCCTCTGCCTTCGGCTCAGGTCATGATGTCAGGGTCCTGGGATCGAGTCCCGCATTAGGCTCTCTGCTCAGCAGGGAGCCTGCTTCCCCCTCTATCTCTGCCTGCCTCTCTACCTACTTGTAATCTCTCTCTGTCAAATAAATAAATAAAATATTTAAAAAAAAAAAAGTCTAGTTTGTTTCAAATCCAAAAACCCACAGGTGAAAAGACCCCTAACGGTTTCTCGAGGCCGGGCTACTTTTCCTTTCTCCCAGACCACAGGTTCTTGAACTTGAAAGAATACCAGAAGCCCCGGGAAGACTGGTTAAAACACAGATCACTAGGTCCTCCTCCCAGAGTTTTTGATTCAGTAGATCTGGAGCAGAGCCCAAGAATGTACACCTCAGACAAGTTCCCAAGTGATGCTAAGCCACTGGTCCCGGGAGCACACTTCGAGAAGCACCGCCACAGACCTTAGAATCACCATAGATATCGATAGCTACATGTTTGCACAGGAAGGAAGCAGCGAAGAGTCAGAAGTTGCAGGATATTGGCGGCGTCTTGGGAGGAAGAGGGTTTACAAGGATGACGGTCTCCGAAATCTGTCGGCAAGTCTTTGAGTTAAAGGAGCCCCCTTGGTCGGATGGCCCAATCCCCCAGCCCACCCTATTTTCATTTTATAAGAAGCCAGCCAACCAATCAACCTAACTTCGTAAGAAAGGTTAAGAAACATTGTCCCAGGAGAATGACCAACCATCCTGGTTTGGCTGGGCTGGAGGGGTTTCCAGGGATTTTCAGAGCGAACACCCAAGGCAAACTGGGACGGTCACCCTAAACCCAAGACTCTCTGCCTCCAACAAAAAACATGCAGATACATATCTCTGGTATAATGTTTATTTAAATAGCAATCTTAAAAAGACTTTATACAAATCATATAAACACAGTTTGACCTTGTTGTTTTATGTTTTACATTGAAGAATCACAGTAAAAGCTCTCAAGTTCCCGCGATCTGGCTCAGCCGGCGAATGGTCGAACACCTTTAACTGCAAACCCTGGAAAAGTTCATCTTCTGCGTGACCGTTTAACTTTCCCCCTTGCTTTCTTGCATTCGTGCTCACTCCTCGGACCCTCATCCCTGTCAACGGCCCATCCCCACCGAAGAGAGAAAGCAACCCCGTGGCCTTGTGGACTGCCTAGTCCGGGAGAGCCTGGAGGTAATGTGTCATTCAGTACAAGGCAAAAAAGGAGATCAATACTGTGAATTGGGTTTCCCAAAGGGAATGACTCAAGGGGACGGGTCAGCTAGTTTACCTGCAGAGAGAGACAACAAATGCACCAGGGCACCCGAGTTGGGACCAGACCCCACTGTCGTTCTGTCTTACAAAGGACCAGCCTCCAGTGTTGGTGAGGTATCTACACGTAGCCCTGGGTGGCTTGCTTTTGTGTAGCAGGGCCCACCCGGGGCCCCAAACAAGCCAATGGTGAGAATGGATGGCGGACCGTCGGGGGGATGTAGGTTGGCTTGTGCGTAACTTAGAGGCCAGCTGCAGGCTGAAGACAGGGCTGGTCTTTGGGGGCACTGTATAAGGACCCACAGAGCCTGAGAGGGCCAGGACCCCCAAGGTAGGCTTTTGAACTTCTCTTCTTCTGCAGGCAACTTCTGGAAATCCCTAGGACTTGCTAGCTTCCTGAACACTGAGCTACGTGGGAAGGCGAAGAGGAAGGTAGGCTAATAAAAAACTTGCTTTCGACAAAGCGTTAAGAACTGCTTTCTGCTGCATGCCCAGCTTGGGGGGGTCCTAGAGCTAAGCCCGTGGGCTTGACAGCTTTACTTTTCACTCTAACTACCACTGTGCCAACAAGTGCCGAGATCAGCAGTTACACTCGGGCCCTAGGTCAAAGTCACAACAACATCACGGAGTCCCACGTGACCATTCACATACACAGTAGATACAGAGAACTCAAAGGCTTGCAAAGACACACACACATATGAATAAATAGCTGTCGGTTCGGACTCTCCCTCTCCGCAAACAAAACACTGTGACGTTACCATTTGAACTAGCATTTCCATATGTTCGCATTGAAGGAACCCGCCGGTCCCACTCACCCTTTTCCTTTCACATGGGTACGAGACAAATGAAATCGTGGGTGACCATAGCAGCAAAAATGGTCTGACCGTTTACCACTGATAAGCAATGGGCTGGGCATACTGGCTGGGTTTCAAATGTATTTCCAGCACACAGGCGATCTTGAGGCATGACTACAAAATCGAGATTTGGATCTTGGCGCGGACAATCTTATCCTTCACAGTTTGATGCCTCCCCTCCTAGAGTAGGTGAGAGTCATCGAGGGCCATGACTACCTCTCAGGCAGCAGGGCTCAATCCACTCGTAGGATCAGCAGTGAGCCGGGGGAACTGGCAGTGGAGTCACGGGGGTTCGGAAAGAAGGAATGCCTTACTTTTATGATATTCACTGATTTCTACATAGAGGGAAAATACAGGTTTTTTTTTTTCATTGTTTCAAGGCACTTAATAAAAAACACATAAATTGTGTGTGTGTGTGTGTGTGTGTGTGTGTATGTGCGTGTGTGTGTGTGTAAGAACACAGGTCTCTCTGGAGTAGAAGCCGTGTTGTTAGTGTTTTGGTCCATAGTACTTGCGCATTTCTGGTTCAGATCAGCTCGCATACATCCTACCTGACTCTCCTGAAACGCTGACGTGGGGCTATAACCCCGAGGAGAACTCAGTGTTTACTAGCCTATCAAAGAGACGAATTCATCCAAATGCCTCCGTAGAGCCTGTTTAGGCTTTGCCATGACACCATCACAGAGGCTGGACTCTTTTTTCCTTCTCCACTGTTCTCCTTTCCGTCTCGTGACATCTCACCAGTGGAGAAAACGTCCTAACAGCCCGTGTTTGCCTCCAGCCTCCATCTCTGAGGACAGCGACCAGTGCTATGCCTTGGGGAGTAGACACCTGACGATGTGTGCGCGCACGCGTGCATGTGTGTGTATACGTGGATGTTTTTGAAGAACAAGGAGGACGCAAAAGAAAAACGCAAAACCACCACCAGAGGCCCCTCGAAGTAGCCTCACAGCCACAAATTCTGGGTCTAGATTTAATGAATGGCTCCTAGTCACGAAGCACGTTAAGGCTTGTCCGCTTCTAACATGGAGATGCTTCTGTGGATTTTGACGTGTGAAGTTTCCTTTCCGGCTTGTTTTAAATCTCATATAAGAAAGAGCTATTCACGCTGACCCTAAAATGGCAATTTTCCCCTGGATAAAAAAAGTTAAAGGCAACAACATCCTACTTAAATGCTAGGACTGGAAATGGCAGCCTGTAGGGTTGGCTGGCAGGACCTACACCACAGCAAATCCCGGAAGTCATAAGACGATCAGAGGACAGGGTAAGTTGGACGGCTTTTTTTTTTTTTCCCCTAAAGATGAACAGTCTGAAAAGACCTTTTGCTTTTCAAGTGCTGATTAGAACGAGAGAACAGAGTACCACTGACCACTATTCTGCTTCCATCCTAGAAAAGTCCTCCTTTTCTGCCTCTTGGAGTTGCTCACAGACCAAAGAAATAAAATATAATAATCATAACAAACTCACAAACGAAATACAACTGTGACCCCAAAGAGATGAGCTCCCGTCTTAGTCCCAGCAACGCGACTCCGCCACGGCGCTCTCAGGTGGGTCCTGGCCCCCCTGCGCGGCCGCAATCTCCCCGCCCCCATCGACTGGTCTGTCTGTTCTGTCCACACCTTCGGTATTCTGGATCGGTTTGATCGAGATTATGGCATTCAGTTTCCGAAAGGACAAAAAAAATGTAATCTCCGCTAGCCCCTCTTGCTGGAATGAAACGTCAGATGTGATTTGGGTGCAATCCGTCACGCTTCGGAGCAGCACTTCTGGTGGTTCATCTTGACCTTGTGCTTGAGGCCGTCGTAGAGCTCGAAGTTGTAGTTCTCCAGGGTGGTGCAGCTGCGGGAGCTGAGCCCCGAGTAGGAGCAGGTGCAGTAGAGCAGAAGCCCTGCACACGTGGCCCCCAGGAGGACGCCCAGGGAGCTCATGGCGATGATGGTGATGAGGATAGGATCCAGCGTGTAAAGCCAGCTCTTCTCTTTGTCGGCCGAAGGGGCGCCGGACCCTGAGGTCGGGGAAGAAGAGTTGCTCCAGTCCACCTCGTACTCATCTGTGACATAAAGCACACGGGAGATTGCGGGAGCTGCCCCTTCAGTAACGGAGCCTCCCCAGCCCCGTTCACAGGGTCTTCGGAGCACGAGGACGAGCAAGGGGACTCCAGAACTACGCTGCCTGGTGTCAGAGCCCAGGATCATCATATCCTGCCTGCGAGGCTTTGGGCACGTTACTTAACCCCTCTCTGCCTCTGTCCTCTCCTCTATAAACCGGGGGTACTGTTAAGTCTACATCACTGGGTTGCTAGGAGAATTAAATGAATTAATATCGGTAAAGTCCTTGGTGTCCAGCACATACCTAGTGTGACCTAAATATTTGATATTTAAATAATTTGACTCCTACTAGGTAAGTTCGGGATATGGACAGAAACTTCGGGGGGCCTTTGGAGCTCTGGGGTGATCCTGCGTTCTGGGTACACTTCTTTCTTTGCTACCTCACCTCCCACTTCCACTGGTATCGACTGAAACCGAAGGACAGGCTGAGACTATTTTTACATGCGAGTTTCCCAAGGTAGCCTTCCCGGCTGTCCAAGCGGCAAAATTTTTCCAACCACCACACCTCACTTGGCATACACCTTACCTAACTGTTGTGGGTTGAATTATGAACCCCGAGGTTCCTAGGTTGCAGTTCTAGACCCTAGGACCTCAGAATGTGACCTGATTTGGAGATAGGATCTTTATAGAAATAATCAACTTAGAGTGAGCTCATTCAGGTGGACCCTAACCCCATAAGGATGTGTCTGTATTAAAACGGGAAATCTGGAGACAGACACAGATGGGAGATTACCTTGAAAACACGGGGATAACCATCTACAAGCCTCACAGTCCTCACAAGGAAACCACCCTACTGACACCTTGATCTGGGACTTCTAGTCTCCAGAATGGTGAGAAAATATGTTTCTGTTGTTTATGACACCCAGTTTGCGGCACTTTACATGGCAGCCCTAGCAGACGAATATACTTAGGTTTCCATCACATGGCCAATGCATGACCACATCCACAGCTCATTTCCTAATAATCCCATGAAGAAGGCAGGGTACTATTATAATCTTTTTTTTTAATAGATGAAGAAACTCAGGGTTTTTTTTTTTTTTTTTAAAGAAATTAGGTGGCTGGGGTGCCTGGGTGGCTCAGTGGGTTAAAGCCTCTGCCTTCAGCTCAGGTCATGATCCCAGGGTCCTGGGATCGAGCCCCCCATCGGGCTCTCTGCTCAACAGGGAGCTTGCTTCCCTTCCTCTCTCTCTCTGCCTGTCTGTCTGTCTACTTGTAATCTCTGTCTGTCAAATAAATAAATAAATAAATCTTAAAAAAAAAAAAAAGAAAGAAATTAGGTGGCCAGGTAACTCCCTCAAGGTCTCGGATTTAGAAGGCAGTGAAACTAGGAATAGGACTTGGGCTTTCTGCACCCTTGGGCCCTACTCTCTGTACCCATCATAGAGCCTCGGCTGTTTGACCGGCTGCAGCCTCTCCTTCCAGGCCAGTTCCCCAGCTTTGCCCATAAAAGGAGTGCTTGATGGGTTTTGCAGGGAGAATCTGCATTGAGTTAACAAGGTGCTGTTTGGGTTAGTCACGCTGTTTCTATAACTACACTTGAAGTGTTTGATTAAGGTTGGGTTAAAAGCAGCTGTTCTATAAACTGCTCTTCTTAAAAGCATCAATCTTGGTCTAAAGCTGTTCTTTGAGGGAAACCGTGGTGATCTCTCTTGGAGATCAGCTCTGGCACCCAGAGAGACCCATGCTGCTCTGAGTCGAGGGGAGAAATGATATCTGCATGTTTGCTCGGCGGCTGTCCAGTCAGGGGCCTTGCTTCAGCTCCCTGAAGTATGAGCATTTGAAGTGGGAGAGTAGAGCTCCTAATAAGTATGAAAACACAGGATGGGCATTGCAGAAAGGAAACCTAAATCTTGCAGTGGGCCCTACTTGGAGTCTTGGATAGTGTGAGAAAGGCTCCCCTCAAGCCAGGGAACAGGAAACCACAGAAAGCCTAGGAGAATATTCACATGTATACTCATTTACTCAAGTCCTTTTTTGGGAAGAGGTCAATGGGTTCAAGCAGCAACACATATAGGGAAACCTGGCTTTTACTTCTACAGGGTTTATCCAGATTTGAAGTCCATCAGTGTCGAAAGTTGCCTTAAGTAGGGGACCTGTTTCAGATTAGACAGAGGGAGGGAACTCAATAAACTTTCTAAATTTCTAAATTTGACCTTGACAAAGCAATTGATGGTTTCTTCATTCCTCTCTGGATTCTTTTCACTTATATTTCTAACTGGTAGTTCTAAATTCTGGCCTTCCAATAACCCGGGCATTACTTTTGTTGACGTCTTTATAACCAAACTTGAATTTCACGATATCTGCTAAATCATAGCAATACTCACCATCAATTTCATCTTCATAGCCTTCTCTCCCGTGTATTTCTGGAATGTCCACTATAATGAAAAAGAAAACAAACAAATCAAGTTATAATGAGTTCTATCACCATGGCCAACAGACAGAGATGCAACCTTTCTCAGAATGACTGCCTGTACAGTAGGCAGCTAAACAGTCACATCTGCTTCTAGAACATTGAGTATGTACATTGCTGGGATTCTTTCCCCTTCAAAAGATTTGTCTTTATTTCCAGCAGCAACCAGAAGAACAGAAACAAAAAAGGTCTTTAGCGCCAAGAAAGTTCTCACTTGTATTGTAATGACTGCATTGCCAGTATAGGTCTGCATTTATCCAAGGCGGCCTGGACAGCATGCCCATCATCCCTGGCCATTACTGTAATGTTTATTTAGTCTAACTGACCCTTCTCATATGCATGCATTAAGTAGACATATATGATGAGGGTCTTTCTCTCCTGGATGTCAAATAAACGTATGGTAATTTAACAAAGTCACATTTCATCATCTTATGTTTTAAGGCAGAAGTAGAATTGAAAAGAATGTCCCGGTGCCTAACCACCTCCACGTACCTGCGCTGATCTCTCTTGTCTTTCCATCTCCGTCTCCTTTTCCCACTGGCTTTCTTTATGGCTTAGAATAGGTCAAACATGGCCATCCAATCTGACTAACCTGGGCTTGAATAGAGCTAAGTTAATTTACTGTGAATTTTCTCCAGTATTATTGCTGTCTATCTTTTCTTTTTTTATGATAATTTTTTTTTGGGGGGGGAGGTGAGAAAGACAGTCTCTCTGTTCAGTATGCTGTCCATCTTATAGAAATCAGAGCCAATGAAAATTACCTGTCTAAAATGGTAAAACATCAAAAAAAGAGAATTAGGTATGTGCTGATTTTTCATTTCTTTCTCACTAGTTAATTATGTCTGCTCTGGCTGTCCGCTCAAGATGGTGCCAGTGAGTGTGCGGGTCATTTAGGAGTTTGACTGAACCCCAAGTCAGGTGAGCAACCTTGAGGTCAGCACTATAAACTGATATCCCAAAATCCAGGCTTAAGCCAAACCAAATCCCAGACAGCTAAAACTATCAACAAGAGGAGGAGGGGAGAAGAACTTCAGACCTGCCTGAACTTTTCCCTCATCAGCACTTCTCAGAGAAGATCTACCTGACATTGACCTGAAAAGAGGATTGATCTATCACTGCCACTCTCAAAGTTCAGTCTTTTCCCTGAGGCTGTGTTTTTTAACATGTTTTTAGATAGAAGTCTTCCTCATTCCTGGCCAAAGTGCTAAAGCACATTTTGATCCCCCTGGTTGCCAGCAAGGGACGCAACAAAACAACTTGCCAAGACCCCGCTTGAAAGGATCAACGCCACGTGGCACTGATTCGCCATAAATCCAGCCGATTTCTGGCATGTTTACACACAGCAATTGGCACCTGCGGGTCACGCCAGCTTCCCCACCTCAATGCCCATCCCCTGCATTATTCTCCAGACCCCTATGACACAGGCTGTTTCCTTGGAATGAAGATGTGAGTATGAATCAACAAGAGGCAGGTGGCGTCTGTCATACGGACCAAACCGAGCTTGTGAAAGTCAACCTAGAGATTTTTTTTTTTTAACCTTATGAAACAAACAAACACACATGGACAAAACCCATCACATTTCCAACAATTAATTGTTTTGACGGGATGCTCACATCTCAACACCTTCACGGTTAAAAGATGCAGAACACTGGATAAGAATATGGGAATCAGCCTAGCACAAAAACTGTGGGGCTCTTGCCAGTGACTTTTGGGCCAAAGCCTGTTCTTGCTTTTAGGGATTTGGTCTTTGCCAAAGAAGTGACAGATTCTTGGAGGCTAGAATGCCATTTTCCTCCACGGCACACCCTCAGGGAAGAACTCTTAGGACACTATTGATCATGGCTGGAAAGGGGTGTGTGTGGCATTGATCTTGAAGGAAAAAGGGTAAAAGGATGATAATGCGTATGAGAACATTTCACCCTAGGAGATCACAGCCTCTCGTCTCTGGAGACAAGAGGACTGGATGAGATGACCTCGCAAGAACTGGTCCATTTCTAAGGTTCTCTGAAATTGATTGCCCAGATGTGGCCGAGATTTCTGCATCTGGAGAATCAAAGGCTACTCAAGGTGAAGAAGAACACTGTAGAGGCTTGACTTGGCTTTTTGTATAATCACTGTTCCCAGGAGCTTAGGTGAGTTGGAAGGGGTCGACAAAAGGATAAGTTAATCAACATTTTCAAAAGCGCATCTGTTCACCAAGCCTTCAAGAAAGAATGGCACACTGGGGAAAATCCAAATAAAGGGAACATTTGTACAAAAAGCAATTTACTTCGATAGCAATTTTCTCTAGTCCCCTTGCTATTATTCTTGATATCTGTGTTTGATTAAGGGCTTTCTTTCTTAAAATCCCCTTTGCTCTTCACAGGCCACTTTCCTTTTCTGTTAAGCCCAGTAGGTAAAACTGAGCCCGATTCCTCAGGATGTTGGCAGCAAGAAGTGTGCCCGTCCCACCAGGTCCCTGTAGTTCTAGCTAGAAAAGGCAGGGATAGAGAAGAGGGAGAAATGGTGAGCTCAAGGCCCAGAGGGGAGGCAGCCCTGTCCTGAGAGCAAAAGACAGCCAAAGCATGTAGGAGCCAGGACTCAGAATTGAATTGTATTTTTCTTTTTTGTAAAGGACAAACTTGGAGAGGACCTTCCAGGACTCTGGTTCAATGGGTGGGTGTGTCTGTGGGCAGGAGATGGGTGAGGGAGAGGGGAATGGGCCACGCCTATAGGCTAACACAGATCAGGAATGAATCTTACCACCCACACGACTTCAACTTTCAACCTTTGTTCTCCCATAACCTTATTTCCTCTGGGACCCCTTGTGGACTCATTCTCAGGCCAGTTTGACTCCAAAGCCTGAATTCGGACTCTCAGTACGGTGTTGGGGACAGTGGAGGCCTCCCACCCCCACCCAGGTCTGCCCGCGAGTTCTTTGGGCATAGGCAGGACAGTGCGATTACCACCATATCATCACTACCCTATTCTAGCAGGGTAGTAACGGACCCTAGTTGACTGGCTACACTCTCTGACTGTTGGCCTGCATCATCGGCTCACTACCTTATGGGAACCCAGGAGGACTTCTCCTGAATGTGAAAATAGGATTTGAAATTTGAGGCTCATGTCTTCCCTGATAGGCATTACTCAGAGGAGGAAGGCTGATTTACCTCGTTCTTCCAAGGGCGGTCTTCATTCACCAACCAATCAACCAAGCATCACTTATAAAAAGGATTTACAAGGTGCCGAGGAACTGCACCAAGGACTTTGAAGAATGAAGAAGTATGGGACGTGTCTACAATCAAGACCCTTTAGCATGGTTGGGAAGAAAAAACCCATCCATGCCAGAACAGCAGAAAAGAAATCGGGGCATTGTAGAGGGGACTCCAAGTGCTGCTGGCGTCAGGGGTGGGGGTCAGACACATGAGGCTGGACCACTGCCTGGAAGGAAAACATGCGAGCGGAGAGGAGGATGCTTTGGAACTGAGGCTGCTGCGAGGTAGGATCTGGGGAGTTCTAGCTCCTTTATCGGATGTATAGGGATGGTTTCAAACATGGTGCCTGAGCCTTTTCACTCCTATACAGATCCCCTGGTTTGGGCTTGAATTCACTATTATCTGATCCATTAAGGAATTCAAAGAGATTGCCATGTCTGGCTACAAATCTTCCACCTGGATTTCCCTTCTCGAGAGTCAGGTCTCTGCTCTTCCTCCTGACCAGCTGCTGTGAACCAGCACATGGAAAGGAAGAAGTGAACTCATGCAGGGCTGGAACGGAGTTCCATTAAGAGTTTAAGTAATCAAGTGATCAGAGTAGCCATCCCTTAAAAAACAATGCAATGCAACAAAATCTGGTTGTTTTCATATTGTGATGGAAGCCTTGGCTGCAGAATCCCACTTCCCCAGGAGCCCCTTTCCTTAGCACCACCAAGAAGTGGGTTAGGTGTACAGTGAAGAGTGATTCAAGGTCTCCCCCATCTCCTCTGGTTCTTATTTTTCAGGGCAAGAGGTCTGCAGGGGCTTGTTACGAGAACATCCACTCACTGTTTCAGAAACTCCCTCCGCCCTAGAAGAGTCACAGATTTTCAAGTGCCCTTGTCAGTAAACTGCAACATTATGGCACGAAGGGTTGAACAGCCATACCTGGTCACAAACCGAACCCACTCTAAGGAGATGTGTTTTTCCCTGTGGGGTCTGGAATGCTGCCTGGTCAGACCACACACGCTATGCAGGGAAACACCAACACGCCAACCTGCTGTCGGGGAATTCCCCACCAGGGCGCTCTCTCTCGGTCTTCCTTCCCCGTCTTGTGTGCACATATGTACACGGACACACGCTTTATTTATCTTCCTCTTTCCCTCACTTTCTTCCATTTTTTTTCCCTCTTAAATGAAGGTTTTTTGGGGTCAGAGACTGTTTTCCACCTTCACTTTCACCACTTCTGCTAAGCTATGGTCTCCTGCCAGGGTATTGGCATTGATGTTGTTCTGTTCACTTTCTGCATCGTAAAAGGAGCTTCACGAGATAGCTAGGGGAGGGATAAGTCGACCCCAAACCACTGTTTCTTTTCAGATAAATGATCTATGACAGCCCATTCCCGGGTCGCTTGAATGTAGATCACTTCAGGATACCAACACGCTGGTTTTCTATGAAGAGTCCCTTCCACGCCAACTCCAAGCCGTGGATCAAGAGGCCTGGTTGAAGCCGATGACAGGTCTGCCTGGCGGGGGGTCAGCTCTGCTCTGTATCTGAGGGGAAGCCCCATGGGCTATGGAGGAGCACTGACTGCACTGGGAACAGGCTGCCTACTTCTCGTCTGAGTTCGGTGACCCGCCCCAGGTGTGAGAGCCTGGGTGAGACCCTCTGAGTCTCAGTTTGCTCCTCCGTCAAGTAACCATTGGCGTTCTCCCCTGTTCTAGAATTCTATGACTTATGAGAAGAAAATGAGAAAGGTCAGCGGGCCTTTCAGATGAGGGCTCTCTCAAGAGGCTGCTGGTTGAACTAGACCACGTGACTCCACAGAAAAGGGTCCCACATTACTCACTGCCCCAGTCTTCCCCCCAGGTCTGCCTTCTCCTGGGTCCTTGCTCCCTGAAGGCAGCCATCTTAGATGTGTGTGGAAAGAGAAGACCACGAAAAGGACAGGTAAAGGGGAAGCCATAAGGTCCCGTTTTCGATACTTGCTCATTTGCCCTAGAAACCAGCCCTGCTAACAGGCAATCAAGAAGTAAGAGGGTAAACTGTGCGCCAAGTATTAAGCCTCCACCTCAACTGACACCAGACTGATAAAACCAGCCTTCACAGGGCCGCTTAACCCACCAAACTGCACCCGGCCTTTAAAGCAAGGATGGAAGAATCTCTTACACACAAGAGATCATCGAAATCATTCATTTTCACAGGTACAGGTGTCATCGCCCCCACTTTAAAGAGGAAGAAATTGAGGAAGGCGGGCCGAAAAATGCAGTAAGTCACTGAACAAATCAGCAGTGAAGTGAGCAAGCCACATTTTCGACACCTTGTTTGGGGCTGTGATTTATGGGGGATAAGCTCTTGGCTACTTAGAACCCTTGCTGAATTTGATTCCAAGTTCTTGAAGCCCCCGAGCCAGCTAAATCACTGGGCTGTTCCGATGGGAGTTGTCCTCGGAAAATTCTCTCAGCCATTTTGTTTTGATCCCAGCAGGAGATATAACACGGAGACTGAAATAAATGAGAAGCCATGAAGGACTAGGAGATATTTCTTGGCCTTTCGAAGTGCTTAATTCAGTTTAACATTTGGTATTGGCTGCTGCTCCCTTCACCCCACCGCACTTAATTTCCCTAATTCAGTTGTTCATCCCCAGTTGCTCCAAGGAGCCAGGGGTTCAGATGTTGATGAAAACTTTGCCAAAGCTCCTCCATTAGGGAGTCAGGGTACTCGAGAGCCATTTATCCCTTGCTGGGTTTGGCTTCAGTTTAGAAACATCACCAGAAGATCCTTTATCATGGGTTTTTATCTCTCTTGGGCTGATAGCCAACTATATGCAAAGTCATGGAAAAAAATATCTTTTGGAGTTTTCAAATGGTTTCAAGCTGGAAAACACGGGGGCCTCGCTTTGAGATATCCAGAGTCTGAATTTGACTTTAGCCATTTTTTTAAAAATTATTTTTAGTCGAATAACTAGGAGAAAACACTAAAAAGGACTGAAATACCAACTGCACATGAGAAGGCTGTGAAATGACCTAATAATATTTTCAAGTGTGGAGGCGGATGAGCAGCTGAGGCCAGAGTGGCTCCACTGAGCCCCAACAGTGGTGTGAAAATAAGAAAAATGCAGCCAGAGAAATATTTAGCAATGAAGATGGGATTCACCATTGTGCAGGCCGGAAAAACCCGGCTATGGGGACAGAGGAAAATTCTGGAACCTCTCCACCCTAGGTCTTGGAAAAATCAGAGATATTCTTCATGACTCTAAGCAGATACATCAACAAGAAAGAGGTTCTTCTTTTGTTGGTGACCTTCTTAGAGTGGGAAGGCGAGGAAACCATAAAACTTCAAGGTAGAGACGTTCCTCCCCAGTCTTTTTTTTTTTTTTTTCCCCTGAGATAAAAGTCTTACATTTTTGGGGCGCCTGGGTGGTTCAGTGGGTTAAGCCTCTGCCTTCGGCTCAGGTCATGATGTCAGGGGCCTGGGATCGAGTCCCGCATGGGGCTCTCTGCTCAGCAGGGAGCCTGCTTCTCCTCATCTCTCTCTCTCTGTCTGTCTCTCTGCCTATTTGTGATCTCTCTCTCTGTCAAATAAATAAATAAAATCTTTAAAAAAAAAAAAAAAGTCTTACATTTTTACCTTTCAAAGAGCTCCCCCAGTGGGCTTTGACATTTCTCCTGTCCTCCTGTCCTGACCCTCAGGAGAGGTGCATCCTGGGAACAGCCCTCAGGGGGCGTAGTTCCCTATGACCTGGGTGAGTGAAAGCATGGAACTGAAGAAACAAAGCTGCATTCACTCCCCGTGTGACAGAAGATGTCTTCTTAAAGCTTCCCTTCGTATTTTGTAAGTCCCGGAAAAGAACACCTTATGTATCCCACCAGGGCAGTTTGCTATACGTAAAAGCTGGGCTCTTCCTCAGAACATAAGAATGAACAACTCTGTGAGCAGATATTAGCGGTTCCATAAAATCACCTCTCTCTACCCATTCAGGGGGTGATCGCCCCCAGCAGCCTGCGGGTGACCAGGGACTGTAATTATCACGTAAGAGAATAATTTGGTCTCCAGTAAGAACGCAACTCCTTGGAGGAAAGCTGCCCCTCGAGCTTTTGTTTGAGGGAATCTGCCCCATGCTTTTCTGGGAAGGGGCTTGGTAATGGTATGAGACTGACAGAGGAGAGGAGAAGGGGCCCCCAAGAGAGGGGGACGATGGAGAGAGGGGAGGTGGAAGTGGACGACGACCAATATCTGGCACAAAGGCGGGGGACGGGGGGAGACAGGTCCTGGTCGGGGAAAGAGGCCCTGTCGGGAGTTGCCAAGCCAGACAGTGATCACAGCGCTGTGGGCCTGGACTTCCCATGAACACCATTATTGAGCTTACCCTCGTGGCCTACAGTTGGCCAAGGCTGATGAGGTTCCCTGGGGTGGGGGGTAGAGGGGGGAGCTGCTTTGAAACCCATATCAGCCCCTGTCTAGGTCCTAATGCTCCCCCCCCCCCCCCCAGGGCCAGTTGCCAGAACGGCCCATGAGGAGCAGTGAGCCATGGGGATGTCCACACGGGCCCCTGAGGTCCTCATACCCCTTGTCCCAGCCCCTTGGTGGCAGTGAGGAAACACCAAGGGACAAAATGGCTCTTTAACCGTCTGCTGAAATGCAGCCTCAGTAACCAGCAGCCTGGCTGAGAATAGAACTTTGGTCAAGGCCACCTCTGGCTCAAAGCTTTCTCTCCCTCATCATTACTGCAGCTGGCTGCTCTCTACCAAGTCCGAGAACTCCGGTCCAGGCGTCATGGTAATGGAGTCCCGCTGCCTGACAAAGTGTGCTTGCTGAAAGCCGAGACATGGTATCCTATCATTCCCGTTCTGGATGGGAGCCCTTGCTTAGGGGTATGTTAGTTGATGATCTTGAAGAGTTTAATTCTGCACAATCAGACGACAAAACAAGGCGTGTGTGCACGCGCGTGTGTTTGCAGTGACGCATCTCTAGCTCAGCCATACCTCCTGCTCACGCAGCTCTCTTTCCCTAGCCACCCTGAGTTATTCACATGAACCCCATGCCCAGAGGCAAAAGTCCTGGATTTTTTGGCAGGTCAGAGAAAAAAAGCCCATAAAACCATATATGGCAGTAGACAGTGTCCGATATGCTCAGAGGCAAAGCCCTATTATGAAAACCCTTTGTCTTAGTGCCTAGTAGAAATCAGGGTGGCACTCTTGGAAGAAATGGTGTTTTGAACAAACAGACCCCTTGGCTTCTCTTCCACTTGTCCCTCCTTGCTGGAGCCATTTGGGGTCAGCAGCTTGCCTGCCTATATAAACCTCCTACTGGAGAATCACTTCCCTCCTGGTGACTTTCCTTGGGTCACATCAGCCCCAAACCTCCGTGGAAGAAAGGCAGACACCACCTTTTGGCCCAGAATGCCTGCTCCACTCAGGGCGAGGGCGGGGGCTTTGGTCCTATGGCCCCAAGGCCAGGAGGCTCTCTGTTGGCACGTGGGCCTGCTTGTGGCGGCTGGAATGTTTTAGTCTGCAGCACAATACGGTGCACTGACCTTAAAGGATGTTTTTTACATGAATTTTTTAGTAGAAAACATAAATAAATAAGAGCAAGGCACAGCACAGTCCCTCTTTGAAGAAACCAAGGGGAACTCATTAATCATGGAGAACAGGGCTCTGGCTACGGGAGCCAGGGAAGGGATGAACGCCTGTGCCCCGGCGGCCGCAGCGCCAGAGAGCTGCCACCCGTAGCCAGGCCCACGCTCTCCGCAGATGGACAGGTTTTGAGAAAAATGAAAACAAAAACCCCATAATTAAAATTCCCTGCAGTTAAAACTATGTCAAGTCTTCCTTTGCAAACCCTCCACCCAATTCTGAGGAGAGAGATAGTCACAGCGATTCCACAGTCTGTGCAGACGTGGCAGGGGACAGAGCCCAGGATGTCCACTAGAGATCCACGATCTCGCACATGGGGATGGGTGCACCATAAAAGGTAAGCCTTGACCATTTGCGGCACCCCTTAAAACGAACCTAGGCACACCATCTGACCCAGAAATTCTGTCGGAGAGAAGCGTGCACCAAGAGACAACCTCAAAGATGTTCATCGCGGTGTTGTTTATAATAGGAAAAAAGTGAACTAGACACAGCCCACCAGTAGGGGAGCAGTTAATAAACTATGGTACATTGACACAATATGGGATGTTGCGTAAGAGCTAAGAAGGACGGGGTAAGTGCGGCCGTGTAGACTGAAGTATTGTCAAGATTTTGTTAAAGGAAAGGAAGAAGGCTGTCAGACAAAGGAGGAAATGCTGCGGTACCATTTATGCAAGAACAAACCAGACCCCAACCCAACCAAACCCCATAGCTGGACACAAACATACACGTCTGTGACGGTACAAAATAAGGCCTGGGAAGAGATCCCTCAAATTGTTTATTGTGATTACTCTCTCTGGAGAAGAGAGAGAGACTGGTTAGCAGAGAAAGGGACTTCTGCTTCTGTGTTATTAGCATGTTTCCAGGATGTAGCTGTATATAACTCATAAGTTAAAAAAAGACACACAGAGAGAGAAACCCAGCTAGTTATTGCACTAAAATCTCCCCAGCAACTTCTTTCAGGACCAATAACCACTCTGGTCATAAGCCTCCAAAACAAGATGTTTCCCTACTCAACACCCAGTCTGCTTCTAGAATGTCCGTTGCTGACTTTTCAGTCTTTCCTATTTCTTGGTCCAACACCTGTGCGCCTTTAGTTTTTTGGGGGCTCTTGGAGGTCAGTGATAGCAAAGCCTAAGAACCATCACTTTACCCGGAAGACAGTTGGATGATTCTGGGTCTTCTGCCCACTGGGCTAGGGCCCGGAAGCACCTAGATTCTCCATGGGGTTGTACGCTGTTAAGTGGGGTTTTGTTTTTTGGTGATTCTCTAGATTTCATGTCTCTCCAGGGCTTGGGTCTGGGGCCAAACGGACCCCCACCCCCGACAGTTAGGGCAAACGTGCTGTGGCTGAGGCATGTGGCTTGACACCTTTTAAGGGCGCAGGTTTCTGATTCGATCTCACCTCTAGACGTACTGCAGTGTGCCTGATCTCTGTCAGGCTTAATTAAATCCTACACTATTCTAGCTTTTAATTTATTTATGTAAGGCGATTCTTTTTCCTGCCAATTGTAAGACCATCGGCTGGCGTCCCCCTCTCTCTCCCCTCCTTTTGCTCTGGGTGGATTTGTTCTGTGTTTTCTTTGGGCCATCACTGAAGTGGATGAAAGGCAGATTACGCTGTGAGAGCCCAGCGACGTGCACAACTACAGAGAGAAAGGAAGCCGCACCTACGGACCTGCAGTCCGGCTCGGATGGGTAGCCCGCCACGCAGACAAATCAAAACTTAAAAATGAAACTCTTTTCACCGAAGATTATAGAAAGGCCACAGTGTTTGTGTAAAGCAGCTGCAAAGGCTGTGAGCAGAGGTGTGGGAAAGGGCCCCCACAGATCGGCCAGGCTTGGGTGATCTGGGCTGGGAGGCTGATGTCTTGCTTCAACAGCGAGACCACACATTTAAACCATCATAAAGGGCCAGGTAGGAGCCAGAAGAGACATACTGGGCCTTGACATCTGGTATTTATGATCCATGGAAACACAATTTCTGTAACGTTTATGCTTGGGCTCGGTCTGAAATACCACAGTGATAACAGCGCTGTGTTTGACGCCCGAGATTAGAGTCCTAATGGTCTTTTGCCCTTTTGGGGAAGAGAGAATACTTCTAGAATAAGCCTTGGGACTAGTACCAAAACAGGAAGAGCAACGATGAAATGCTCAAAGGTGATTCCCAAATAGGTAACGCTAATGAAGCGTAAGTGATGGCTAGTTTAATTTAGGCTGGCAAATTTGGTCCCGGAGCTCTGGAAAACGTCGACTGAGCCTGGGTCTTTGCCTGAAATAAGCACTTTTGAGATGCTTTCTGTTGATCTTTTACTAATGGGAACAAATGGCTTTAAGGCTTTTTTTAGATAAAAAGGTAATTATGCCTTGTCATTAGAGTAACAAACAATGCTTGGGCATTCTACTCTTTCCTCCTGCAGAGGACAGATAGCGACATTTATACTGAGCCATCTGTGCGAACGGAGCTTCCTGTAAGATTTGAAAACCCAAATCCTGCTTCCTTTCCCTACCACTTGGACAGGCTTACAGTTTTTAAAAAAAACAAAAACAAAAAAACCCCAAAAAACAACTCCTTCCTG
The DNA here is from genome assembly GCF_030435805.1 of Mustela lutreola. Classification (NCBI taxonomy): domain Eukaryota; kingdom Metazoa; phylum Chordata; class Mammalia; order Carnivora; family Mustelidae; genus Mustela; species Mustela lutreola. Next base: position 194,114,745 of record NC_081292.1, read on the forward strand.
GATCTAGGTTTTGAGGCGGAAAAACAGGACTCTGTTGGAAATAGGGTCTTCTGGACATGTCTCTTTCCTTAGGACATTTAAGGATCATTCTTGGACCCCCAAGGAAGGCTCCTGGGTTGATAGAATGCTCTTAATACACCCCACAAATCAGGGCTGGTGGAAAAGCCTTCTAGGGCTTCTTCTGGATCACCATTTAGAAGCATTAAAGAGCCAGGAGGTGGTATTTCCTACATTTCCCGCCCTCAACCCCTACTGATAGAAATATTTTATATAACTAATCATTAACTTCGCAGAAAGGAGAACTAAAGAAAAATACATGTCAACACAATCTGGATTTTTGAGTAAGTTTCCCCCCAAGCCCCTCTCAAAGTTTTTAGAGAAAGTTCCTCTTACAAACTGTCCCAGCTTCATGGTTCCAGGTTCATAGTCATCATGTCATTCTCTTTATTACTTGCTCCAAAAGGAAGTCTGGAAGATTTTGGAGCCTTGAACGTGCCACACGTTCCCATTTTGTCTGGGAAAGTGCTCATAAACCGGAGATCCATGTCCCCACGGAAGAAATAAATTGGTAGGCGAGCGCTATGATGTTGCCGCTTCTTCTCCAAAGGAAGCTATCTGTCTCCGTAGGGCCGAGTACATGATTCAGCATCCCTGGTCCCATTCCCCCTGGGGTCCCTTGAAAGGAGAGTCCAATCCCCAGGGATTTGCCATCAAGAGAAATTCTGTGGAATCACGCTGAGCAATTTAGCACTTAGCAACTTTTGCAAAATCCCACACCAATCATAAAAGTTGGCTCAGCTGCACAAATTGGATAAAACTCCTAACAAGCAGTAATAAAAATGAAAGAAGAAAAAAGCTGGCATTCAGCCTCAAGGAGAAAACCCACCTACCTCCCACAGCAATGCCCTGTAGCTCAGGAGGCGATATGCAAACTTGGGAAACATCAGTTTGTTCAAAGCCTACATTTCAACTTTGTTCTCCGAGGCAAAAGGGGAAAAAAAAGCCCAGATGTTTGTATAAAAATATCATCATTTTATTACATTCCACACAATACATTTTCAAATAGTTTCCAATGTCCACAAGTTATTTTGACACACAGGCAACTGAGCAATGCGGGAGATGTCACAGTTCTAGGAAGAGGGAATAAGAATAGGAAGTAAAAATCTTTAAGTTTTCTTGTTTTGTCGTTGTTCTTTGGTAATTTTCGATTATTCAGGTGTTTGCTTGCCTGCTAGTTTCATTTTTCAAGACAGGGTCTTTTAAAGATGGGGTATCAATGTTGGAAATACTATTGGATTTCCTATCTTATTCTGGCTTTAATCCCAAAAATGTGGGATAAGGGAAAAGACAATTTCACTTTATTTTCAGTGTCCTGTTTTGCCAATGCCAATGCTATGATTTTCTTTTCTTTTTGATGCCTTCACCAGGTATTAGGGGGATAGCAATTATTAGCATACCAAGGAAGGCTTTTTATTTTATTTTATTTTTTATTTTTTACCCCAGAGATAAGCGTTTCCCTCCTGGAGCTGTTGATAGGGAACCTCTACTAAGGCAAAAACATTACCAGCCCAAGCTAGACCTTCAATTCATTCATTCATTCATTCATTCATATTTTAATAGTTGCTATCACCTCTTTGTCTTCTGAGAAGCAACTCTAATCACATGCAAGCATGCATTCACCTGTCCAATTTTTCTTAGAAGAGAGTGATCCTTTCTCCCTCTATGAAATACAGAATTTTGCTTTCTAAAGCTGCGAAGCGTGATTTTATAGAAGAGCTGCCCTTGGAGCATAGTACCTGGATAATACTATGGAAGTTGCTGGGCCAGAGAGAGAGAGAGAAGGGGAGAGAGAGATAGAGAGAGGTGACGTCCCCAGCTGAACTGCATCATGGGAGTCACAGACTTGAGCAGTCTCGTGTTTTCAACTATGGCGTGTACATAAAGATGATGCCACATGGGGCATCAGATAAACACACAGCAAATGCACAAAGCTGTTGTCATCTTCTTTTAAAGAAGGGAAATCCTCAAGGGTATATAATAACTCAGACAGTTGCTACACTGGCTGGATTTTCCAGGTGTCATTTCCCGACACCGTGCCTCCTTGGGGTGCCTATAGGGATGTCAATCATTTCAAGGGAATGCCTGGCCCCAAACGCACAACTGGATATGGACACCTGAGATAAAAAGCCCTTAGTGACTGGCATGGAATCCATCACCCGGTGTGCGGGGCCCTTGCCCCTCCCCTTTCTCCTGGCTTCTTTTTCCATCTTCGGCTGGGGTAGGACACTTGAAATCTCAAGGTAGCTCAGGCTCTAGCCTTTCATCTTTTCTTTTCTTGGCAGGGCTGCTGTGGTTGAGACAGAGTAGCTCTTTGAAATAGAATAAGAGTGGGAGAGCACCTTTCTTTCGGGAGGATGAAACAAACCAGATGCGAAAGTGAGTGTGTGCTGGAGAGGTCTGCCAGTATATTCTGAAAGAATGCTAAAAGTCTCTCTCTCTACCAAGCAGCCAAAAAAATTAATATTTTGTTCTCAGAAGGTACCTGGAGGCTTTCAGCCCAGGCAACCATCTTTGGAGAGAATCTTATCCTTCCCTGGTGGATTCCTAGCAGGAAGGGGAGAAATCAACACCCCCAGGGCTGAGCGTCTCGTTACAGTATGCATTTTCTATCAATGAAATGGATTTTATGATCCAGTCTATCCTTTGCACAGTATCACTAGGCAATTCATCTCCAACATCCCTCCCCCTGCGTGGCTTAGAGAAGACACATGGGCAGCAACAGATTTATTTTCATTATATCCTCTCCCGATGCAGCAACATCTGGAAATGCCAGGCCAGCCTACGAGGGTGTATTTGCCAGATGCTACGAACACTTTAAGGGGCAGCATATTGACACATGAAAAAAAAAAGATTACTTTTTAATAATCTCAAAATATTCAAATACGTCAGGTGGACAGTCTTACGTTTTAGTGGCTCTAGATTCAGGCACACGTTAACACCACGAAAGGAAATCAAAGGATCCCTTTCCCCCCATATTTTACAAAGGCTGTTACAAGGACCAACAGAACACCAAAGAATATGGTTTTTCACCTTCTTCCTCAATTCCATCCCGAGTCTCGGGCACGATAACCCCTCCCCCGTCTCTGGGGTGAGGAGACTTTTAAGAGACCACACTTCTGGTGGTCTCTCCGCCACCTCCTGCTCCCAACATCAAACAGACTACTGCTTTCCCTACGCCAGTCTCCGATTTGTTATTCTTTATGACTTATTCCAAGATTGGACTTAACTGATAAAAGCTAAACATTCATTATGAGCTTCTCTTTCATAAGGCAACATGAGACAGATTTGCTTCAGGGCTGGAAGCAGAGATGGTTCCGCACACCCCCAATGGCTGCTCTCTTGCTACTTCAAAGACTCCAGGAGACACGACCAGGGGTCATGTCTAAGTGCGTTGGGGGAACTTTCCTCTTGGGTCAGATGGGTTGGGAAGGGGACAGGGATGGGAGGGGCCACATTTCATCTCATGCGGTCTCTAGCTTTTTAGGTACCCGGAGATGACAATGGTAGCCAACAGAAACCCAGCCAGAGCTAGATAAGGCAACAAAAAGCTTCAGTCTCTTCTCCAAGTAAACAAAACTAGTACAGTATATTATTTTCTTGTAACATGTACCCCCCGGAGAAATAACACAAGAGTTAAAGGGGGTCCTCTCTGAACACACCCACACAATACCCCCCACAATGAACCAGTCTCTCTCTCACACCCACACCCCCCCCCCCCCCCACACACAGCTATTCACACGCAAATGTATACTATGTACAAACACACCCAGCCAGGTTTCCTCTCGAGTCTCCTGGCAGGCTGCCCACCGAGAGGAGGTAGGGGATAAGGCAAGGGGAAGAAACGAGGAACCAGTCTCGGGAAGAAAACCAGCTGAGCCTTCAGTGGTGAAGGGCTGAGGGGTGCGTCTCTTCTCATAGTCCAAGATGCAGCATTAGAGTTGGGGGTGGTTGGTTTGGAAACAACGAAAAGGAAAAAAAAAAAAAAAAAAAAAGAACCCGAGGACAATGGTCAGGATGAAAAAAAAAAAAAAGCTCACAGGGTTTGGGCCCCAAGAGAGAGAGAAAGACAGAGAGAGAGAGAGAGAGATGTCTGAGAGTTCACACAGAGACTAGGCGAGGAGAAAAAAGTGCAAAATCGAGGCAAAGTGTTTGCAGTCTTTCCCGTTTGTTTTGGGTGCTGTCCTTGGCTTCGGCCCTCAGCAGTGCGAGCCGCGGTCTTGCTCTAGTTTAATGGTTAAGGTGGGCTCCACCGCCAGAGGGGCCCCGTTGGTGTAGTGGGAGGTTTTGTAGGTGATGGAGTGATCGGTCTTCTTGGCCGCATAGCGGAACCGGTGGTAGTGGAGCACCAGGGCCAGGGCGACGGAGACCAGCACCAGCACGGCGCCCCCGGCGGCCATTACGTAATACCAGTAGGCTGGGATGGGCTGCACGGGCACCGTGTCCACTGTGGGCTCGGTCCCTGGTAGGAGGGTGCCCCCTGGTGGAGAGACACAGAAGAGTGTTGCTAGGCTGAGAGCATGCAGACGGATCAAAAATTAATTAAAAAAAAAAAGAAAAAAGAAACACATACATGCTTTGGAGTGGATAGGGAAGGGGGCAAGGGAATAAGATGGTACTGAGCATTTCACTCGTGCCAAGCACTTTCCAATGATTGACATTATTTCGTTCTCGCAACCGTAGGAGGTAGGTACTGTCAGACCCATTTCGCAGATGAAGTCTAAACAGAGGCTCGGAGAGGTTAAATGAACAGTGGTCATACAGCAAGTAAGTAGGTAAGTATGGGGGTCAACCACGAGCTACGTGAGTATAAGGCTCTTTACTTCTTTCTGTTAAGCCACAGTTACTCTCCCATGGCCAGAAGCGTTCTAATTCACACACATACATCCACACGTGAACGCACGCAAGTAAGTGATGCTGAAACGAGCTCCAGGATTCCATAAGGCTGATTCTCTGAACGAGTGGGAATCTTTGGTCCGGTTGGCCAGCATTCTTAGACAATGTCCTAATTAGGCTGGCTAGACTTAAAGGTGAATTCCACTTTGGCTTGCCAAAGCTTCCATGCCCATCGAAATCAGCCTGGTCTTGTCTAAACAGGTCAGTGATCACTGTCAGGCCATGACTAACGCATCTTCATTTTTTTTCTTTTTTTTTAATTGGATAGAGGATCTTAGAACCTGCTTAGAAAGACGTTGCAACAACAACAACAACAAAATGTGGGCACAAATGATAGTGGGTATGAGAGAGAGAGAGAGAGAGAGAGAGAGAGCGAGAGCGAAGGGAGGGAAATCATTCTTAATCATGGAAAAGACAGGAGGGAAGAGAAACTAGAGGAGGATTTCGAAGGCAACCACATTCGCTGGCCGGCCTCTGGTTGCCATGGAGATGATGTAGCAGATTTAAGCCCAGGGTAACTCTGGGGAAAGACTGGCTAGGGTCCCACTTGATGCAAAACAGTCCTACAACTTGATTCTCCCAAAGATTTACATCAGATGAGAATCTGGCCCAGAAGGGGACTAGGAGCTTTGGAGCTTGCCAAAACCAGACATGATCTTTACTTCTGAAAAATGATGCATGCTTAACCTGTGAAAGCTTGCATCCCTCGTTGCTTACATCAACCGGTGGGAGCCACAAAGAAGCATCCTCTCTATCCTTGGGATTCCCCCGCCCAGGGAGAGCCACTTACTGGGAGGGGCTGCTGCTTTCTTCATCCATCCTTGGTCCCGTGCCGTGGGGGGGTCTCTCTGCTCAAGATGCAGCCCAGCTGGATTTATATTTCCATGCCTCCCCTGCCAGACCTGGAGCCCCTCAAGCAGATCTCACTCTCCCACTGAATTCTACCATCAAGGTGTGCACAAAAAAGGCCCTCTACAAACGCATGGGACTGAAAGACTTTCTGAGAGGAGGACTCTTATGTGGGGGTCAGTGTCGCCAAGTCCTCAGCCTGAACCCCAGAACGCCTCTCTTTGATTTGGGAAATGGCTAAGGGGTGGGTCAGACCTTCTGATGTCTTCTCAGAAGTGGGACAGAAATGAGAACATTTTGCTTAGAATATCTTTTGGAGCCTGCCCACCCTCTCAGCCTTTAACCCCTGGCTCCCCCAGTGGGAGGGCTCCCCTCGTGCGAAGGTGTGGGCTCTGTCGGTGGGACCTCAGGAATGACCCAGTACTGGAAGAGCTTTGACGGGGATGGGTCACGCTATAGACACACCGGTGGCCGCATTGACAGCCCCACTCTCCCTTTTTCTACCTTGTCTTCTTCATGACCACCTGCTGTTTTTCCTTATTCCCAAATCACTTCTAATAATTTCACGACTGCAGCTGAGAAAGCTCCTTCTCCCCCTCCGTTCCCCTCCTCCCCTCCCTTCTGTCAATCTTTATGACCATATTGAAAATTATGCGTAGAAACAGAAAGAGAAAGCAAGGCGCTGAAAACAGCTCCTTGAAATGGCCAGCTTGTGAGCCACAGTGAACTGGTGTCAACTCATTATTCAGGTCACCAAGAGTATCGGCTGCCTGGCAACCATCCTGCCGTTGGATTTTCACTGGGCTCAGAAGAATGCACGAGAAACAACAAAGTACGTGGGGACAGGCCAACGTTCCCCAGTGTCAACCCCTTCTCCCCAAAGGGCATCCTGGGTTTGTTTCTGATTTCGATTTTGTGCCAAAGAGAGAGCCCTCCTCTAATGAGAGGAGAGGAAGGTGATTCGCCCACAGGGACTGACTCCCCGCCTGAAGCACCTGACCAGACCACAAAGGTAGGAGCACACATTTTTGTCCAGCGGAAAACAGTCGCAACTGTCCCACCTTCCTTCCAGATCACACCGTCTCGGGTTCGAAGGCTTGCTTTCCTTCCGCCCAAATGCTGGTTTCCGACATTGAATACACCCCCTGCCCCCAAGACTCAGAGTGCCAGGGCTGGGCCTTAATGCTCTTCCTAAAGTGGTTCTTGTGATAGAGACAATGTTGGGGCCCAGTGGGGAGGAGCTGGGGGCCCACTGGAGGAAGGGGCAATCCCTTCCAGTATGGGGATTACACAGTCGGTCGGAGCTAGACCTCTGGCCTGGGTTCTGCTCTGCTCCGGAAGACACGCTCCACTTTTGGTAGGAGACCCGCTTCCCCTTTCCTACCAATGCTCCCTCCCCCCAGATTATCAACATGAAGACAATTTTCAGGACAAAAGCCATTTTATGGACAGCAATGGATGTTTTCCTTGGACATTTGTTTGGAGAAATGAGAGAACATGCTACGGGACGAACTCACGTGTTTTTAGTGTTAAGGAAGTTAGAAAACAGAGAGGGTCCCTTTCACAATTCTCCCTCATCCCTCCCCAGGCGACTCTGGGTGGCCGGCAGTGGGAGCCAGAGTTTCTCAGAACATTCTCCAGCTAAAGGGTCTCAGCTCGCACAGGCAGGGGGATCGCGGGTTTGGAGTCTGGTTTTGCGGCAGCCTCCGAGGGCTGTATACTAAGGCTCTGCTTGGCCAAAGAGAGGAAAGAAAGGTGATAGCTCAGTAGGGGTTAAATGTCCTGACAAAGCAGCATTCCAACGAATGTGGGACAGAGGGACGGATGGATGGATGCATGGAGGGGTGAACAGATGGGGGGGATGTATCTGCAACAACATCTAGATTCCCAAATCCTCACTGGTACTTCACGTAACAGTTATCCTTGGAAAGTGCTAGAGATTTGTCTGGTTCCTACTACACCTCTAGTGAAGTTGCAAAAAAGGTGTCCCATTCAGACAGATGTCACCCGTACCAGGTCCCCAGGTTGGTGAGGGGCTCTATTTCGGCCGCCCTTGTCCCCTCAGTCACATGGGGTGACTGGGCCATTGCTCTGCAACAAAGGGGCCTGGACTGGTCCCCCAACATAGGAGACAGAGTGCGGGTAAGACTTTAGCCTTGTCCAGAGCTGGCCACGTGCTGACCTGAATGTTCCTTTTGATTGCACCAACTCTTCCCACTTACTCATAACACGCCCAACACTGGAACATGCTTTCAACTGCGAACTGTTTTTCATGAATGACCATCCTCTAATTCTCCACAAAGCTTTCTCATTGTGTGAGATAATGAGAAGCAGATACATAAACAGTCAGTAATGCCCAGTGTACTGGCAAGGTTGGGGAAGCTTCCATCTGCGGAAGTCCTAAGCCCCCTGGAGAGGAGGCACAAAGGCACAGAATTTGAATTGTGACAAAGAGTACATTCGAGGAAGCCATGCATAGGGGGAGACCAAGGTGGAAAAAGGACCCAGTAGGTAGTGCTCCTTCCATTCTTACTGTGCAGAACAGGGTTGACGGAATTAGGAACCACGGGGAAATGTGCCGGAAATGTGCCGGAGGAGGAGCCAGAGTGAGCGGTCGTTTCCTGGGGGCTGGGCGTGGGGCTGCGGGCCTCCCACGGATCACCTTGCTTATTCCTCCCGACCCTCACAGGGGACACCTGAGGATCGGAGAGGAAAGTGATTTTCCCCAGATTTCATCTGCAGGGAAATTGAGGGGGAGGACAGAAGAGCACCTGGAGAGGGTGCGGAGTCCTTGGAGGAAGTTCACTGCGCTGACATGTAGCAGGGTCAGGAGCAGAGGCACGTGCAGCGGAGCCCCAGCCTGTACGGGAACCCAGGGGTCCCGTAACCTCTCTGGCCCATCGCTTAATTTTGTGGCCAAAGCCACCCTTATTACATAGTGTTTGTGGCTACTCGGATAGAGTCTCCCAGAGCCCAACACACTGAGTGTCTCTCCTACCGAAGAATTCCGCAGACCCCTGTCCTGAGCCCTGGGGCCGGGACAGAAGTAGTCCCCTCACTCTCTGTCCCGGACTTCCGCCCGAACCTGCCTGAGGACGGTCTCGGTCAAGTTCCCACTGAATCATGATAAAGAGAAAGCATCTCTCCAAGCTACGTTTACAGAATGTCCTCTGGACCTGGAGGAGTCACCCGGGTCTCCCAAAGAAACGTTCCAAAGGACACGGACGGTGAGGCATCCCTCTCCGAAGAAGGACAAAAAGGCTCAGTGATTAAGAACGACTCAGGCCCTGGCCTCTCTGCGGAGCCCTTTCTGTCCAGGCTCAAAATGAGGTGCTGGGGAAGGAGTATTTCAGATAAAAGGCTTGTTTCATTTGTGAGATTAAACAAACAAACAAACAAACAGAAAAGGGTTGTCTGCTCTAGAAGGGTTTACAGAAGGCAGTAGAAGAATCTGGTCACCCCAAGGGGATCTGTTTGGAAGAAGAATGCTAAAGTACAAAATTTCCCTGAGGAAGGACTCCTCGGTTTGCTTTCCGAGAGGTGCAGGGGGTCCTCGGGAGGCTTCCACGAGGCTAGCAGACACTGCACTGAGCGGGAGCGTCTCTCCAAAATGCCTTGAATTCAGATCTGTGGCTGCCTGGAGTTTCAGACACTTCTCTTTGGTGGCACTCTCTCCTTGAGAGAGGAAAAGTCGGTGAAAAAAAAGTGGTTCTTCTCCCCTTAGAGAAACTGACGTTGGCAGCTGTTTGATGCCCGGCAAGCTTGCGGGGAGGGGCGCGTCAGGCCCCTCTGTGACAGGAGAGGCAGCTTGCACGAGCGAACCTCACAGAGAATGCCTCAGTGTCCCCTCAGGCAAGCAATGGCAGCCAAGCAGCGAGGCGGTTTACACACATCTGATCTCCATGCTTCCTTGCTCAGCAACACCTAGCCTTAATCTGGCAGCTGGAGATGTCAGGGGAGGGAGACGACGAGAAGGAATCACACACCACAGCTGCCTATCTGCAACCCTGGCAGCCTCTAGGAATGCTTCTCTGCCTTTCATCCCGCACCCCGTCTTGGAAGTGCTTCTAGGAGAGAAGAGCGGGAAACCAAGGAGAGTGGGGATTTGAGGCCAATCCCGGGTCCTGTGCCCTAGGATGGGGGGCACTACGTCAGCTGGCGATGCCCCCGGGGGGTGGTCGTGGGGAGTGAGGATGGGGGTAAAAGAGGAGAGAGAGTGATGGAAATTGGCAGAGACGGACCAGCTGGCACCAAAGAAACAGAACCTAAAACCCGACGCAAACCCCGGCCAGCTCTGTCGCTACCCCAGAACGGGTCTCTCGTAAGACGGCTCCCCTCTTTGCCCAGGAGCCACACTGAGATGTTCCCTTCCTCCTGGTTTCACCTGGAGGAAAATGGAGCAGGACTGTGGAGAATGAAACCCGGAGGTGGGCCCTACGGCTCTCGGAACTGGTCTGAGACATAAAACCCAGACTCACAGTCATTAATAAGAGATACTGAGGTCCCTTTTAGCATCCATCAGTGGTAGACACACGGGTTCGGAATCCTTCACGATAACAACCGCCTGTCCTGAGTACACCTGTGCCTGGGATTTCCACGGGTCTCTAACGGGGAGGGTACCAAACCCGCTCTCTCTGCTCCTGTGTTGTTCAACGTCCCCAGCCTCTAATGTGAACGAAACCTCTGGCTTCTACTGTGAGCGGCTAAGAATAGCCACCTGGTCAACAACCACAGAGCTCTGACCACAGGCTTGCCATATTTTTACTGGCTTCTTTATTCTTCCTTTTTCTCTCATTGAAAAAAGAAAGTACTGGTTAAGAGGAAATAATCCATCATCTTAATTATACCATTTTTGGGTTCTTTCTTTTTTTTTCTTTTCTTTTTCATTTGTTAAAGCTCAAATTTTAGAAAAAGATACATGACGGACGGCACTATGTTTATAGCCGCTGCTTAAAAAAAAAAAAAGGAAGAAAAAAATGCACATCCAGGCTACATTGTTTAAAATGTGACTCATAACAACAACAAAAGTCTTCTTACAAATCACATGACAACGAAGCTTATTCACTCTCCAGCCTCCCTGTTCCTTCCCTACACATTCTCTTTTTCTCTAAGGCTTGTTTCTCATCGTTAGGGACTCACACCCTGGTTTACAATCAAAGTATACGCACTAAGCAGAAAACACAAGGTGATTGGAATAAAAAGAAAATGTTTCATGGCAAGAAATGAGTAAGAGGCAGAGAATGAAAGACACTTTCAAATAGAAAAGATCAAGATACCCCTCATAAGACCCAGCCCAGAGGCCACTTTTATTACGTTTCCTTAAAGATTTACCTAGTACACATCAGTCTCTCCTAAAGAATGAAATTGCTTCTGTCTCATGCTTAATTTATAATGGAAAAGAAAAACAACCTGGATTCAAAAAAAGCCGTGCTAACAATGTAACCGCCTATTGTTACTACTGTTACACCATCAACTTTCCACATCCTGCCTGCCCAAACCTGGTTTCTCTTTGTTTCCCTTTTTGAGTGAAAAGGCTGATTTCATCCCAGGACACCCACGCCCCACCAGGGCTGCCCTTGACCAGGAGAGGAACGCTGTGCCAGTCACCGACAAGGTTAGCAAATGGTCACCCCGGATAGAAGGCTTTGCTTGAATTCAAAACACAGAGCTGCATGCTGAGGTCAAAGCGGCCTCGGCCCCACAGAAGACGGGCCCTGAGTTCACCTGGCTACCGCCTCTGAGTTCCAAGTACAACTTGCCAATGTGATAGAAATTGCCTATTTTTAATTCCCCAATCCTGCCCTTGACTTCATGTTCCTCGGTCAAGTGTCTGCCCCTCAGGACTTGGTTTCCTGCTTCCAGAATGCTTGCTCTCTCCAGAGGCAATAGCCAGGGGCCAGACGGTGCCACCGGGAGCTGCTTTTGCTTAACCCCCGAATCAGCCCACCGGGAGCCCGCCGGAGATGCTTACCTTCCAGTCACTAAGCCCCGTGTTTATTTTGGCTAAGTGAGCGCTGCGGCTCTGATGATATTTTATTTATATATTTTGTGCACGAGAACATGACTGGACTGTGAAGCCTCACGGTAAACACAGCCTCAAGGAGAGCACATGTGCCCTGCTTTGTTGATTCTCTTAAGAAGCAAAGCACTTAGCCCCTGTACTTGTCAGTCATGGACCGAGACACGCCGGCTCGCATGCGACAGTGTCTGTACCACTCCTGGATGTCTTTGGCCAGCCTTCCCGGGGGCTTGGAGTCTTAGTGAGCAGCCTTGACTGGCCCCACAGAGACATTACCTTGGGTCCTGGAATTCCAAGAACTTGAAAATAACTGTGATCCAAGTGAGTCACTTCCGACTCAGCTGCCCTGCCCACACGCAGACCCGCATGAACAGAAATCTCACGCACCGAGAGCATCAGCCCACGCCCAGGAACACACTCCTTACTTTCCAGGATGCTGGGGGTGGGGCGGGGGGAGCAGGGGGGGCCGCTGGGGAGCCAAGGTGGGGGAGAAAGCAAGAACTCAGTATTCTGTGTCAGTCTGTCACTCTCTTTCTAGCCACTCTCCCCCCCCCCCCCCCACCCCCCGGCTATTGTGTTAGAGGGTGATGAGTGGAAAATTAGGCCCGATGATTTGGAGTCAAAAGCGCATCTAGGTGGCAAACCAGGAATTCATCTCTTTCTAGCCAGGAGCTGGACAGATTAATGAGAGTGAAGATAACGAGTCTAGACTGGAGATATAAAAATGACTTCCCTTATCTCTGGAATGCTGTCACCTCTGGGGTAAAGGCCAGCCCGGGCCAAGAGGGCACAGCAGGTCTCGCAACTGTTTGTATGAAAAACCCCAGGCGTCAGGTGAGGGGCAGTGTGGGCGTGTGGTCTGCCAGCCCGGCCAACAGAACTGAAGCCCTCGGACAGGCTTCTAGACACTCGGCACTGGCCCGCTGGGTGGGAACCGCACTGGCGCCAAGTCACTGGAGAGCAAGGAGGGCAGGAGGGGAACCACCACCCACGGCCGGACTGTGACGCCAGCATCCCCAGTTCTTCTCTCTCTGCTCTGCTCTTTACTAGGGAGCCAATGTCCTGTTCTGGTTTTCACTCCTGTATTGAAATGCTCTAACTCCAGCTGGCAAATGTGCCTCCTTGTTCCCTTCACCGGACACCGGCTCCAGAATTCTGCAACTTTTTCTCCCCAGGATCATCGCTCCTCGTGTCTTTTCCCTAACGTTCTACCCTCGCCAAACTGCCCGCACTGTCCCTCCCTGCGGATTCATTGAGACTGCTGCCTTGGTGCCCTGCGGCTGGGAAGAAACCATCGTCAGGCGAAAATCAATCATTGCCACCTCATTTCACTTTTAATTTACTACTGATTTTTGTTGTTGTTCAGTCTCTCCCACAGCCTCTCCTTTCTCACCGCTCATGCATTTTCAGCCTCATTGCTCCCCGTTGGACAATGCAAGGCTGAAAGGTTTATCTGTAACCTATTTGTCTCTATTATAGGTTTCTAAACTTTAATTAAACAAGAGGCGGTAAAGATCTCAATCCTCTCTCCGGGAATCTACAGGTGTTGTTGGTGCCATCTAGTGGCGGGAAGGTGTGGCGTCTGTTTTCTCTTAAGAGATCTGTCAAGTTTGGAGGTGCCTCCCCCAACACCAAATTCACATCACATGGGTGGAAGAAAAAGACATGCAAAAAAAAAAAATTTTTTTTTTACCTTTAAAATTCTCACCTGCAAAAGCTGAGATGGGTTCTGGAGGAAAAAAAAAAATATTGAGTTAGATAAGGGGTAGAAGTAATGGGGCAGGTTTAAGGTGTAATGAAGATGATTTTTTGTAATACCCCATGGAAAGTGTCCCCACGTCTCCTCATGCTCGAGACCGTGTCTAACACATCAGCATCCCAGGGGCTGGCGGGGTGGGGAGGGAGGAGGAGAGCCCTAAAGTTGCTTTGGAACAAAAAGGACTTTATAGAGCAATGGGTCTCTGAAGCATTGTAATCAGTCATTTACCACTGATTACTTTCTCGGAGCCTGGATTACACGTAGATGCCCAGGGCCTGAGGGGCTGGGGTGGTCCCTGCTGCTTCTGACATCATCGGGCACACACACATCCAGGACCCGTGTGCCAAGAGAAGCACTCAGTAAGGGATCCCAGTCCCTCTGCCGAGTAAAGCAGGTCCCGTTCCTTCTCAGAATTCCCTCTTGCTTTTGGAAATGCCCATGGCGCGCAAGGGAGACGGTGTCGGGATGGGCGGATGTGTGCATCTTCAGTGGGCTGTCTGCTCAGCACTTCTGTCCAAAGAGACAATCACGGTGTCCTTCCTGTGCTGGTCACTTGGCCTGCGGTGCTTAATCTTACAGCTCTGGGATCCGGGGCACTGAAGCTACTAGCTTCAAAGAAAACTAAAATTCTACCTCCCCTGCTGTCATTTCTCCTGCAATTCATTCATGTACAGGAGCAACGTGGGTAATCGTGTTATCAGTCTGATATAACATATGTACTATTTTAGCTCTCCAGTGAAGGCTTCCATTAAAAACATCAAACCCGTGCAGCATGTAATTCTGACTGGCAGCTGCTCTCATTCTCTAGCATTTTCTTTGCTAAAAGCTGGAGTCTGATGATGGGGTGTTGGCACCCTGAGTCTCCGTATACTTAATGCTTGTCGATTTCTGAATGGGAACAGGAGATAGAAGACTTCACCTCGCTTCACACCCCTCCCATCTCATCCCCAATGCAGCCTAAGACACAACGATATTCATAGCCCACCTCCTGCATGGACTGTAGCTGTTCTCCCACTGGGTTCTACTGGGTTTGAAAATGGCGTGTTGCCTCCTCTTGTATATCCCCGCCCCCGGTGTCTTATTTGGAAGAACCACAAAGAGACAAATATTCACGTACCCATACAGTTCTCCAGTGGGACATCAGTGCTTATCCGAATGTCGTCAATGGCAATTTCTCCTGAACGTCCTTTTCCTATGACTCCCTCAAACACAATCTAGAAGCCGGGAGAACAAGAGCCATGGTTAACCGAGCTCCCTGGTTCAAACCATGCAAAGATTTCCAATTTTCTGTTAAACGCAGCTTAAAGTGTGTGTGTGTGTGTGTGTGTGTGTGTGTGTGTGTGTATGTTACTATACCTGGTACACATCTGTTGACCACATGGCTAGAGTACTTGAAATCTTAATTTAAAAAGAATCAAATGCATATCTAAAGGGATTAAAAATATATATAACAAGGTGTGGATATTGTTGTCCAGTAACTGGAAGGTACTGATTAAAAGGACCAGAATCAAGACATGTTTAAAGGAGAGTTGAAATGTCCCTAGCCATGTCTGAGTTTTCTTTCCCATAAATCTTTCAAAATGCCCAATCCAGGTATTTGGAAACTCAGAGGACATAACAGATGGGAGTAAGGTGAGATACACGGTGTGATGGGTTTGGACTGCCTTTGGCATAATGTTGTCTTATACCTCCATTATTACAACGAGGAGGGAAAGGACTTTCTCCTTCACCAATACTTGCCTGAACACCTACTATGTGCCAGGAACAAGGACAGTTACAAAATCGAGCATCCGGACCCTCTGCCCAGGGAACCTTACCATCTGGCGGGGGAGACAAAAATGCAAACAGGTCCTTGCAATACAGCGCATTACGGTTTATAAATGGGAATGCAGGCGGGGTGGGGCGGAGCCCAGGACCCCTCACAACCTCCAGTGCGAGTGCAGGCTGCACACGGAAGGCCCTCGGCTCCGTGGTCTTCAATCATTCCTCACGCTCACCCTCCCCGGGTTCTCTCTGCAGACGAGCACATGTCCTCTGGCAAGCTGAGCGAGCAGTTGGCTGCCTCACCAGCCATCTGTTGCTGCTTCTCGTCTGGGGAGGAGCAGGTTAATGCCTTGGCTGGTTCTCAGTCACCTCTTCCACAGTGTGCCTACTCCTACCCAAGCCTCAGCCACAGCTGTGCAAACCCATCTGTGCCTCAGTCTTTCGCTCTGTGGGGCAGAGATAATAGAGCCCAGCTCCTGCAGCTTTGGGGAGAGGAACCCCTCGTTGAGGAGCCTTTCGGGTCTGTGGGCCACTGAGTGCAAACAGCGGCTGCCCCTTCTACGTGCCCACCTGCCCCAGGGCGGGTCTGGCAGGATTTTGTCCTCTCCTTGGAGCTGGAGGGGGCTCGGCAGGCTTCCTGCCTTGTATGTGGAGGCTGGTGTGTGTTTATTTCCCTGGCTTCTGGGTCCCTTTGTCAGGCTACCTGATAGCAATCGAAACTAAACTGGAGAGAAGAAACATTTGTTGGGAAGATTTCAGCAATATAAAAGGCAATAGGAGGAACAAAGAACCAAGTCTGGGTGTAGAGATAGGCACATTTTGAATAACAAATAAGAGTGTCATTTAGTTGCCATGGCAATGTGAGAAACACAATGAAAACAGCGGCGCTTAACCACATTCCCTAATGATGAATGGGCATGGCCCTCGGAAATCTTGAAATCCGGATCACAAAGATTCCCCTGGACCTCTGTACCTGCGCCCCCGCCCATCACCACCCTACCTGATACTCCATGTCATAGCTGGGCAAGATGATCCGCCCGTGTTTCCACTCGTCACCCTGGTCCTCGCGGATGACCCAGAGGAGCTTGCTCTCCTGGCTGGCCTCGCGCACCACCTGCAGCGCCACCCCGCGGCCGCCGGTGGCTTGGTACTGGAACTCCATGCACACGGGGCTTCGGGGCAGGTGCACCGGAGGGCTGATGAGCCGTGCATACTGGCCCTCTCTCCGGCCGTCGCTCTGCAGCCGCAAGAAATTCCTGTCATCTGGAGGAAAGAAACCCAGAGGGTCCCGGTGAACACTGGGGAGAGAGACCAGTTTGAGGCTGTGCCCTCCCGCCCCGGGAAAGCCAGAACCGGAGTTTGGGGGGTTGAAGTCTTGTTTATTCATGTCCTTGTTCTCCAGGCCCCGTGCTTCCTTCTCAAGGCTCTTTCCGAGCTTGGCTCAAAAGCGGCTTCCTTTTGAAGCCTCTTTGGGAGCCTTTATGTCGGGTTGGTCTTTCCTGCCCATTTCTCCATATCACTTTCTCTGTCTTGTCTGCAGATGGCACTTGGTGCGGTTGGCCTTCCGTCTTGGCTCGCAGTGTCTGTGTCTGTCTTCCCCCCCAGATTCGAAGACGCCAGACCCACGTCTTATTCGCCATTGGCTCACCCAAAGGACCGATGCCGCCTAATGGACTAGATTATTAGGGGGCGAGGCGGCTGCGAGACGGGCGGAAGATCCCGGCCAGGCAGCTTGTGCTTCAAGCCCTTGTCGTCTTGGCTGGGCACTGTCCAGACGGAAGACATTTAAAACCGTCTGTCTCCACCCGTGCCACTAGGAGGTACCTGGGCTCTAGTGACTGTCAGAAGCCAGCATCAACCTGAAGCGGAAGAAGGGATGCTGGCTGCGGTGGGGTGGGGTGAAAGCCAGGGTGGCCGGACGCCCTACTTCCTTCCCTGTCTGGGCCAAGGAGGCCAGAACTGGCCCTTTTCAGAAAGCCAGGCAAACAGAGCTCCGCCGAGAACGGGCACGGGCATCATCACTAACGAAGGCTATGTGTTTCATAGACAATATACACCGGGCCGGATCAAGGTCTCACACCCCCAATGCTGCGAGGATGGGCCTTTTGGCGGATTACTTTGTAAATACATCAGACACTGCGCAGACGACGGAGGTCTTGTTGCCATTTGCAGACCGCGTCCCCTGCAGACCAGGCTATGGGGGCCTGCCCCTGCAAACCCAACAGGCACAGGAGCATTCCGGCCTCTTGTGCAGAACACAGGGAGGCGTTTGACGATCTCACCGCCTCCTTTGGGCTGAACTCTTCTGCCAAAGTGGTGGGGGCACGTTCACACCACATAGCCAGCCCCTCAAACACTTTAGAATCCCCTTAATCTGAGAGGTGTGCACCCAGCTTTCTTATTCACCAGGGACTGTTAACATCCTGGGCTTGTTAGGGGAGAACTTGTTAGGCAAGAACTCCAGAGCCCTGGGCGCCTGGGTAGCTCAGTGGGTTAAGCCGCTGCCTTCGGCTCAGGTCATGATCTCAGGGTCCTGGGATCGAGTCCCGCATCGGGCTCTCTGCTCAGCAGGGAGCCTGCTTCCTCCTCTCTCTCTCTGCCAGCCTCTCTGCCTACTTGTAATCTCTCTCTGTCAAATAAATAAATAAATAAATAAAATTTAAAAAAAAAAAAAAAAAAAAAAAAGAACTCCAGAGCCCTGAATCAACAGGGTTATTCTCTAGACCAGTGGTTCGCTGTTGCCACTCCAGCGGACATCATTGTTCAAGCAAGAAGGAACAGGTCACAGTCCTCCCATCACTGGCCCCCAAACCGCTCCTTCCTTCCTTCCCACAGCCCATCTCTCTCCTTCCTGCCTGCCTCCCCGCCAAGCCTCTCCAGTTAGATTCCCTAGAATTACTGCACCAAAAGCTACCCTCCCTTGCAGTCAAATCGGACCAGTTCAGGATGCATAGTTGGGATTTCGGTTTGTCTCCTTAACCATCCAGAACCACATGTCTAATACCCCAGCACAGGAGAGCCCTTCAAGGCCAGAGTCAGCGCAGATAACTAGGCAGCGGTCCACAGCAGAAATCTCGAAGGTGGTGATCTGCCAAGGGAGGAGACATGGGGGCCGCAACCAGACAGCTCCAAGATCTTCCAAACCTACGCCTTCTCCTATCAGATCCTATTACTACCGTTATTAATGATAATAATTATACGTCATATTTGCAGAATGCTCTGCAGGTTTCCAAAGCACATTCACGAGCATCGTTTCGTCTAATTCTTCCCAAATGCCTTTGAGAGCCCTATCTTCTGAATGTTATTTGCACAAGACGGAGAGACGGAGGTCAGTAAAGTTCAAGGGGGCTCATCCAACGTGGAGAGGGCAGTCAGGTGCACAGCCAGACCTGACGTCGGGTTTTCCGCCTCCCAGAAGTGGGGTCTTCACTTCAGCTATGCCCAGGTGCCCGCCCAGCGTGTGGGCAATCGGTCCCTGTCTATTCAAGGCAAACTGGGCGTCACCCCCGACACCTACCCCCCACTTTCACGTCTCCTTCCTGCCACCCCCCCACCCCTTACCAACTCCACCTCTCCCACCTCTTTGAGCAATTCTTCTCCTACCCATTCTGGCATATTCCGCCTCTTTCCTCTCCACAACTCAAGCATTTACCGACTGCACCACTGATCATACCTTATTTTTAAAAAGATTGAGGCCATTTCTCATGCGTTTCAGAAGGTAACCACCCACGGCCCTGCACTGTAATTTAACCGTTTCGTGGGTGCCTCTCCCATGGCTCCAGGTAGATGACAGAATCCCAGGCTTACGCATCTAAGGGTTAATACTCTGCTGCTTCTCCCTGTATATGTCACAACTCAAGGAAATTTTGATCCCACCGATGAATGACTGGCAAACCCATGGATGAAGGAACGATATGAGGCTCGATATTCTCTCAAGACCCACGAACAGAGGGAGAGTCAGCTAGCCTTTGGTAATCCCAGATTCAGATAATCTCTTCACAATTCCCTCCCACCGTCCTGAACCAACAGCCCTTTCAAAGGTGAGGTGAGCTGATAATAACAGGGTGACCTGGGGACACACGTGGGGCCACCAGTGAGAACCCCCATCCCCCCCGAAGCTCCCGTGCTCCAGTAATTTCCAAGCCCTGACTGCTTTCACCTCAGATCGAAAGGAAACCAGATTTCAGAGACTTATTATTCAGCCTTCTTCCTTCACAGTTTCACAAATAAGACCCACTTGCTGCTTGAAAATTGCTTGGCAGAAATACTGTCACTTGTGTGAATTTACATTCTTAAGCGGCAGGGGATTCATAGCATAATGGTTAGAATTTAGTAAGTAGAATGTGTGTGGAGGTGGAGAGAGCCGCGCTGGCTGGATCTTATCCGGGTCTGTTCCGTTTAATCATCCTGTGGCTAAAACTTCGGGCCCCATCAGGCCAGAGGTCTCCCAGGCTGCTGCACCCAGACCCCAGCCGGCCCCCTTCTCGCCCCACCCCTGCTCTCGCTCTCCCAATAAGACCATAATCGCTCCGCATGATTTAAAGGACCCCGGGAAGACTGGGGAGTTAATGCTGGTGGCGTGCTAAGCACGAGCAGCTGAAGGATCATAAGTCAGTGCTGACATCCAAGCTAATCCACTAGTTTGCAGAATCTCAAGACAAGCGGGCCTCTGAATTTCACTCAGTTAAATCATTTGTGCCCCACTTGTCTGCTAAGTGCTAGGAGCTTGAGGGAAGAAAGATGATATGTAAATTTAAGGAATTAGCAGTAGACATCAGTCAGAGGGACGCTGAGCCGCAAAACCTCCCCGCCTGTCGCCGAGAGGGGCCTGATTGGAGGCAGGACGTAGGGAGGAATGGCTCTGACCAGGCAGGGCCCCCAGGGAGGGGACCGGAAACGCGGGGGCAAGAGTACTGGTGTTGGCTGAGCGCCTCCTGTGGGCCAGCGTTGGCACCAGAAGCGCCGCCTGCTTTCTCTTCCGTGATCGTCCCTGGGAAATCTAGGTCGGGGAAGCAAGCACCGCTTTCCCTGATTTTACTGGAGAGGAAACGGAGGTGGAGGTGCGGAGGCTTGAAGCCATGTGTCTCAGACGGCGGCTAGGGAGCGAACGGCACCCAAGTAAGGAGGATTGCCAAGAGCGTGGCCGCTCATCTGGGCTGGACCCCTTGTCTGATGCTCACCCATCATTTAAAGCCTCAGTTTCCCCCGTCTGTAAAATGGGTATAATAAGAACATTGCTGGAGAGGGCTGTGAGGAGAAGGAGATGGAACAGGCCATGCTAAATGCTTGACACAGTAACTGGGACATAGTAAGTGCTCATTAAAACCTCTGGTCTTTATTACTACTACTACTATTGCTACACACACTGACTTCTATGCTTGCCTTTGTTTTTTTGTTTTTGTTTTTGTTTTGTTTTGTTTTTAAAGAAAAGAAAAAGGGTCAGAAAAGCACCAGTCACCTGGGAAGACAAGTCCTAGACTAACGAGGAAGTATGGTTTGGCTGGAGGTCAGTGAAGACGCTCCAACCCCTGCAACCAGACAGCTCCCACTTGTGCGTAATGCGCTGTTGACCACATGTATTTCCTACCACTATATAGTAGATGAAATAAAATACAACATGATTCTGGAATGAGAGTGGGACCTCAAGAGACCATTTAGATCAGGTCAGCCCGGCTGCCCAGAGGAACCATGCTGAAAATGTCCCCAGAACAGCTGTCCACCCTCTGCTTTCAATCCTCCAGAGAAGAAGTTTCCATAGGTCACATCGGCAATGTGTTTTCTGGGTCACAACCCTAACTGTCAGGAACTTCTTAAATTCAGTTTTAAGTTTTCCTGCTGTCATTGAGACACACGTCCTCCGTCTACCCCTGATGGAGCACAGCCAATTTCTGTCCTCTGACTTGGAAACATTTTTCACTAGTGAAGAATTCAGACCCCGGGTCTTCATTTTCTCAGGAAACTCAATGCTTGCCTCTTTAAATGCCCACACTGGGGGGGCTTTAGTTATGGGGGTAGGTCTATACTAATGCTCCTCTAAGCTAAGTGCTTCCATTCTTTGAAGTCATGGCACCCATATATGTGCTGTGAGTGAAGTCTGTTCCCGTAGAACATTCTAGTTTATGGCCTATCACTGCCGAACACAGAGGAAGTTGTAAGCACGCAACGGCTGCTGATTACTTGATCAACTAACGGGCTGCGATGGCACAGGGGGGCCCCTTTAGCCACTGACTTGGACTTCAGGGAAAAAGCCCTCTGGGTTGTTAAGAGGTGCCCAAACATGACAATTGACCAGCTGAGAACCAGCTCGCCTGCTGGAGACTGTCTTCTTATACTCATAGCTGATGGCAACCAGCTCGCCTGCTGGAGACTGTCTTCTTATACTCATAGCTGATGGCAGTGTTGCCGGCCATGGAGAGCTTCCAACAAAAAGACAATAGGAAGGAAATACGTTTAGTTGCTGAAAGAGAATGAAGAACTAACGTCCCAGAGATACAATCCCTCTCCTCCTGGACCTGACGTATTTGGGAGGCATTTTGCTAGGTTTTGACTCAAAACATCTGTCGTTGCCCATGACACAGGAAAAATAATCATATGGGAACTAACAATAGGAGTTCAAAAGAGCAGCGGGGCCGTGCAGAGGACAGGGCCGTTTAGCCATTTTAACCTGCCGCTGTCTCTAGAAAGGATCTCCTGATGTCTTACCTGGCGATTTATGGCCGCATCTGGCTTCAGCTGCAGCAGTGCTGTGTGAGCACGTGACTGTTCGGCCCAACAACATGGACTCGGCCGTGTGCACACCTTACCAAACCCTGAAGTAAATCACCAGCCCGATCATCCTGGCTATCGCAAAGCCAAACGCACCATCTGTCCGACACACACATCTCCTGGCTAGCATCTTGCCCTCCTACTAGAACAACCATCTGAGAGAATATTTAGTGCTGCAGGAGATGTAATCTCTTTGTATAGGTCATGCTTAAAACATGAGTCAGCCCCTCGGCTGGCCTCCCAAGGTCAGTCTATCTCTGCTAAGGTCCTCAAATTAACAACCTGTTAAGGGAAACATTGACTTTGGATGAACTCAGCAGGATGTTCTCAGGGTTTACAATTGACCGTTTTGTGGATGTTTGAGGTGTCAGGTCTGGTCTTTGCAGGAGTCTTCCCAGAGCTGGCTTTTTTTTTTTTTTTAACTTATTTTTTAAAATTTTTTTGTGTGTCCACTTTCATGAAGGTTTTGCAGTGGTGGCAGTCTTGTCATCATTCTGCCCTTTCATTATCAATCTGCACACTGCCGGGGAACTCAGCCAATCAGGACTTTCAGAAAAAAAGGAAACAAAGCCGATGAACACAGAGGAAGGAAAAATAAAATAATAGGCAAATAGGGAGGGAGGCAAACTGTAAGAGACTCTGAACTACCGGGAACAAACTGATGGTTGCCGGAAGGGAGGTGGGGGGATGGGGCAGCTGAGTGACAGGCGTTAAGGAGGGCACTTGAAATGGGGTGTCCCGTGCAACTGATGAATCACCTACTTCTACCTCGGAAACTAATAGTACACCGTGTGTTAATTAAATTGAATTCAAATTAAAAAAATTCAAAAAAGGAATAATAGCTTCTCTTCACTGCTGTCTTTCCATAAAGTCAGAGAGATTTGCCTTCCTATTTTCCTTAAAAAAGGGCCTCTGTGCTTCTCTTCTCCAGCTGAAGGTGTTCTTTGAATGTCGGCTTTCCCGTAGCCAAGCTGCTCCTGGTCTTTAATTGCCTCCCACAGTCTGAGCCCCAGAAGGTCTCGTCTGTGTATGAGCAGTGGCTCTGCCCGCTCCAAGCCACCTCATCCTCTTTCCAACGGCAACTCAAGCTAATGCCAACGCAGAGTCCGGATCCTTTGCTGCCTACAGGGGAGGTCTTTTGAGTTCAGAGAATTTGCTTTTTCATTCAGAGTCATAACTAGCTCCCTGCCAAATAACAAGCCTATCGTGAGCAAGTTCACTCCTCAGTTCCCCTCTGTCATTTCTCTGCAACCATCTACCTCCCCTGACCCTACCACACACACACACACACACACACACACACACACACACACACACAGAGTCTTAGGCACCTGTGCCCCCGTGAATCACAGTCCTCTACTCCCATGGAGTTTATAAATGGCCTGATGTGCATCAAAACAGCCCCGCGATAACGTTAATAACTCTCCCACTGACATCTGGGGGAATAGCGACCCTTAGCAAAATTCCAGTATTTCGGAACATTGTATTCTTAGTCTGTCTTGAGCTTGTTTCTGAATCCAGAGTAAAGGTTTTGCTTTCTCAAGCCAATAAACACAGAAGTGCTGAGCTGCCAAAGCTCTGTTTTTTTGTAATGGTGGACTGATCCAAACAGGCACTGCCCGCTTTATTTTTTAATTATTTATTATTTATTTAATTTTAAGGAGGTTCCAAGCCCAATGTGGGGCATGAACCCACAACTCTGAGACCACGTGTTGCGTTATCTGTAGGCGGAGCCGGCCGGCACCCTGCCCGTTTCCTGTATTTCACGTCCACCATTTGGAGTGATTGAAGTGAAGGAATCCTGTCACCGTACTTCATGAGGTCAACGGACGTGTAAGAGAGCACACATGTAGGGAGCCCACACACTTGAGGATTCTGAAGCGGACCTGCCATGGTGCGCTCTTTCTCTAGTCTTCTTGTCTCAATCCTGATAATAATGATAATAATAGTAACCATAACTATTACTGTTAGTACGACTACTATTATTACTATTATTGATATTACTTAGTCTTTACTTTCTTTTGGTCAGATGAAAGAGCTCCTACCCCACCTAACGCTATGCTACTTGCTTCCCTTACTGTGGTGGCTCACTGAGGTTGAATGACCCGATGACAAAAGTAGCCACACCGGACACTCCCACCAAGGGACTCCAGAGAAGGTACACCCACCTAATCACTTGCTTCTTGGTTTCCACTGCCATCGGCCCCTCTGTGGGGAAGCAGCATCAGCAAGGACCCCAGAGATCACGCACACCTCAATGCTAAAAGACGTCTACGCAGTCTGACCAAGACAATCCTGTGCTGATGACCCTGGTCTACAACGGTGCTGTCTGACACATCATGGCCACCAAGCCCCTGAAATGAGGAACTAAAATTATAGCTCTATTTGATTGTAATTAAGTAAAATGAAAAGAGCTAGCGGCTACCACATTAAACATGCTCTAGACACACAGACTCACCACGGCATCTCAGAGTTTTTACCTTGTCCCTGAAATATGTGAATCTGATCATCCTCAAAACTGGGTTTACGACCATCGCACTTGAGACTGTCTCTGGAAAATACTACAGTTCCCACAAGGGAAGACATTTTCTGTGAGGCTGTAGCTGCACAGAAAAGGCACAGCGGCTTCTCAGAGGACATGGGTCTGGCTCTTCTGCAATCACCAGGGGTTACTGAATTCAGGACAGAGTTCCCAGGGGCGGGTGTGAGCGCACTCCTGGCTTCTAAGCCACAAGCAAAGAGCTAAAAGAAGGGATTCTGAGTGGCTTGAAAGACTATCTTGAAAAACAAAAACAGTGGCAAGAAACCAGTGGGTGTCTTGTCAGCCTTAAGCAATTCTCCCCATTGGCCAAAAGAACAGAACTAATTGCTGACTTGAAAGGAAAAAAAAAAAAAAAAAGACAAAACAAAACATGAGAAAAGAACTAAATCAGAAAATATCTGAGGAATGTAAGTTGTTTCCACAGACACTTCCAAGCAAATAGGCTGTGTAGGATATTTCAACATGGCTCTTCTGCTGTGCTCCCCCCACCCCCGGCTCTCCCGATGCCCTCCACGCTCCATGGAGACACCGCCTTTCCTACAGGCAATTACTTTTGCTTGGCTATCCCGTAAGGGGGTGAAACATATGGCACACTTCTCTTAAAGAGTGTCTCCTCTTTGTGGAGTGTCGAAGTGTGGGGGACACAGGGCTTTTGGCTTTGACTGGGAAGGTCCAGCATCTGCCTGCCCCTGATCAGGCACAGCTGTTTCCTCTCTCCTGACTGCTCCCCTCAGGCAACCCCCCTTTCTTTTAAAGAAGGGACCACCCTGAACAGAAAGGGCTTTCTATCCTCCCCTGCTAAAAGCCCCCTATTGAGCTTTGCCAGGAGAAGGAAAGCGGCAAATACAGCAAGTGACTTTTTAAAATCACCAGAGGCTGGAAGGAAGGGTTCCGAAACCAACAGTACGAATTGTGTTTTCTGGAAACAGGTGACAAGGGCCACTTTTTCAAATTTCAGGGATTCCTCTGGAAGAGGAAAATAATTATCTTCCTCCTCAGCATCTTCAGGGAGAAACAGCATTCGATGGCGCAGTTCCGTATGGCCCTCATTTTCTCTCTGTCCCCATCCAGCCAGCCCCCGGCTGGAACTCTGCCCGCTCCGCGAGCTTGCTCTGGAAAGCCCTCCCAAACCGCAGGGTGTCATGAATCAGCTGGAGTGAGGACAAGAGCTAGAATTTCCAGCCGGTAGCCAGGGCGGCGGGAGGGCCACTCAGGTGAGGGCGAGGCCTGCGCCAGGGGGCGGCGGGGGCGAACGGGCAGCGGGGCCGAGGTGAAGGCCGGGCTCACATGGACAGGGATGGGAGCTCTCTGGGGAGTGTCAGCGGCTCACTGGTGGCCTGGTAGCCCGGACAGGGCTGGCCTCTGAGAGAAAATCTGCTCAGGAGAGTGTGAGGGAGAAGGCCAAATTTTTAGGGACAACCTGAGTAAGAGCCAGTAACCCTCCCCATGCTGTCGTCTCAATCCCTTCGTTCAAAGTATCTCCGCCGAGCTGCCCCCTCAGACCCCCCTCACGCAATGCACAGGTGCGTGCATGACACTTCCGGTACACACCTCAGTCACACTCAACCACACACACACACTCAGAGGTTCCCATGGAAAACACGTACACAAACACACATATATGTACGTGTGTACATATATGTGTGTACATAATGTGTGTTCCCATGGAAAACATGTACACACACACACACACTCAGAGGTTCCCAAGGAAAACATGTACACACACACACATAAACGCACACATATTCACTGACACCTGTGCACACACACACACAGAACCCACAAACACCTTGAGAAAGAAACACCTACGCTAATGTAGACACACACACACCCGTAACCCCACACACTAGGCCTATACACGCGGATGCACACCCCGCACACCTTCTTTAGGTTCGGATACAAAGTGGAGGTTGGGAAAAACAACCAATTAATTGGGGCAGGTCTCAAAGGAGAGGAAATGAAATGAAAAATCCAGGCTGGGTTATAAAAATAAGTATTTTTTTTTCCAACGTGCAGGAGGCTCATTATATTAATTAAGCATTATTGCAGTGAACGAGAGGGGGAGGGTGATTAAGGCTAGGATGAGGGTAAGTGTTCTCTCCTGTTGCCCGAGGCCACGGTGATCTTCAGATATTAATCTCTCTGAGCACTCAAATGCTGAAGAGATAAACACTTGAAATATGAAAATGTTTTTCTCCAGAGCAGACACTGTGACCCTCCAGGAAAGCAAGTGCAGGCTGTGTCAGGAGGCCGGCCCGCAAAGCTCTCTTGGCATCTGTCCCACTGCCATCCCCTAGGGGGCAGGGGACACCCCCAGTCCCTGGGGTTGAGGGGCAACAGAGCAGCTCTGGGGAACCCTGCAGAAGGGGGGGCTCATCCCCCTTTTATTCTCTAGTGAGGCAACATCTGATTGACTAATTCCCAGAATGGACCCCTTTCCTCTCCAATGCTTATGGGGTTCCGGGGTCCAGGCCAGGGGTGCAGAAAAAGGAAAACCTAATGCCCGGTGCTAGAGCCAACGTGCGCTGGCTTGCGAGAGCCGGCTGCTAAATTTTCTGGAATTTTATGAGGCCATTGTGAAGCACAGTCATTATTAAACATTAAATGACACAAAGTTACCATTAAATAAGTTACATTAAAAACGAGAGGTCATAAATCCTCAAAACTCAGCACTTGCTCAGGATTTGGATCCACCTTGCCAGTCTCTATGCTCCTGAGGTCACTCCCAGCTCTCGGAGCTGTCTGATGGCCGAAAACCATCTAATGGTCTTCATACACCCACCTCTGTCTCTGCTCACGTCCCAGCGGTAGCTTAATCACAGGGGGACGGTGATGCCCCTGAAAGTGGCAAACATGACAGGCTGGGTTTCTCTTTCTCTCCCATCCCCGGAGAGCTGGGGGTTCGGCGCGGACCAGAACCTGCTCTAAACACACGCTGCGGTGGAGAGAGGACCGGCCTCTTGCTTCCGCAGGTTGAGGAGGGCTCAAGGCAAGCCCCTCTCCATCAGCAGTGTCCACAGAGGCTGCCCAGACCTGGCACTCAAAAAGGGCAGCTGAGCAATACGTCAAGGGCTGTCTTCTAGCAACACTCTTCCAGAAGCCGCATGCCAGGTGGCTCTGCTAGACCCCACGGGCGCGGCAGCATTTTGGACCCTCAGCTTGGTTCGCTACCGACGGGATGACCCTCTGCGAGAAGTACCCGTCGGGCTGCAGGCCAGTGGTCTCCTAAGGAGGCATTTTAGGAAGAGCGGCCAGCCTGGAGTCGACAACAGGCCCTGTGGCTCGGCCCAGAGTGCTTAGCTATGGCGACAAGGGGATGCTGACTCATCCTGTCTCCTGAAGCCTCCCAACTGCTTCCTTTCTGCCTTTCCTTTCTTTCCTCTTGGCCTCTCGTGCTCCCTCCCGGCTTCCGGGCTGCACCGTTAATCCCAAGACAGGGCTAGGAACCACGACCGCGCTGTTTCGTAGGGTGACGCTGTGAGCAAAGACTGGTGGTTTGTGGGCGCAGAGAGAGGACTGCCTTGTGGTGGGAAGTTATGATGCTTGTCAGGGAACCTGGGACCAGGAGCCCTGCAGCGGGCTTTCCACTCTGGACCTGCCATGGGCTTACCTGGAAACGTCCGGTCGTTTGGGCTGGAGCTGCCGGGCCAGGTACTTCTGAGCCACTTGGCGTGGTCGTACATCCAACCACAGGGCTCCTCGGGGAAATCAAAGTTGCAGTTGAATCCCGAAGGGAGCTGCAGATCTTTGTCTGAAAGTGGGGGAAAATAACCCAAAGAAGGCAAATGAAACGGGTTCGGACGACAGCCACAGTGGTGCTATTGAGAACCCTGGCAAGGCCTAAGCGAAGTGGCTCCCTTTGCTTATTCATTTAACTCATCTTGGCGATCGTTGGCTTTCGGGTCAGCCTTTGGTCTCATCCTTCCCAGGCACGAAAGCCAAGTCTGCCAGTGGTTCCCATAGTAAGCAATTATAAATGAGGCCACCAAATGGCTTCAGGCTCTCTCCAGGCTCTTCTGTCCACCTCAGAGAGCAGACAAATGGGAAAATGGCTGTTCCCTGAGTGCCAGAGAAGAATGTCTCCCCAGTGCCTCAGTGCAAGGCCGGCTCCTGCCAACCGGGCTCTCACAAGGGATGGGGAAGCCCATTAGCATCCAGAGAGGCTGATGTGCCGGGCAGGTGCTGGGCCAGGGAGGAGAGAGTGAGCTCCAAAACAAGGAAGGCTTGTTTGTGCCCCTTCACCTCCTGGGATAGGTCTTTTGTTCCGCGACACGAGGTCGGCTCGGCATCCCTGTGGGACAGCACTGCCAGGTGGGCGATTTGGCACGGCAGGGCAACGCGAGGGGCCAGAGCAGCCGGCCGCCTGGCTCAGCACCGACCAGGAGAAAAGAATAATTCTGCATGGCACCGAGTGCCCGTGGGCCAAGATCCCAGGGACAGCAGCGAACGCCTTCCTCGTGGAAATGTCAGAAGGGCCTGCACCATGGCTCGCGCCTTCCGCTTGGTTGTTCACCTGTCTAAGCTGGAGGACTGAACCCAGAGACTTTCTTCGGAGGCTCCACTGAGCTCTAAAAACCCAGTAGGAGCTGGTGCCAAAGATGGAATGAAGTAGGGACGGGTGTGGAGGTGGGGGAAAGAGGAAACGGGAATCCAAATTTGGAAGCTTGCCCGCAGCGGCCTCAGAGACAGCGGAAAAGTGCTGGCCAGTGCTAGTAGCGGGGAGGAAGTGGGGTCTTTGGCCTTCTCACTTCCCTTCTCAGGGTTCCCAGAGAGGAATTTCCGTGGGGAAGGTCTAGAAGGCAGGTTAGGAAATCTAAAGGGAACAACAGACTGGTGGAAACAAATGGCTCACACCATGGGGGCGAGGGGAAGGGCAGCGCCGGCCGCGGAGGCAGACTGCCACCGGGCCTTGGCTGTGCCTCCCCTTCCCCAGAGAGAGCATTTCATGTTTGCCCGCCCTTGGCCAACGTCAGCTCGAGTCCAGAAGTAACACATGGAATCTATTACAGAAGCATCAACCTGTGGCTTGGAAAAGTCGGCCCTTAGTCCTAACCCCCCCTTCTCCCGCCAATTTCTGAATTTCTATTTTTCCGTTAAAAAATATGGAGTAATTCAATATACCATAATTCCTCTCTCATGTTTACACTCAAACTCTATCTCAGAAACCAAATTCCACAAAGAAACCTTTTGAAAAAAAAAAAAAAAAAAAAAGTTGGGAGGAACCACCCAAGAAACCTCAAAGGAAACAAACCACTATAAATGGGAAAATTACATTAAACTTCTGAAAGCTTACAGCAGAACTCTTAAATTTTCCTCTGGATTACCATTTAGATAGAACCCCCTCCTCCTGCCCTCCACCGGGCTAACTCTGCTAATCCCATACCATATATTAACTCCGTGTGCATTCCACCGTGAGCTCGCGAACTATCTTAAACGCGTCTTGGAGGATTCTCCAAGTCTCCTTCTCCTCTTCATAAAACAAAAACCAAGTTCATTAAAATGTCAGAATCCTGTATTCAACTAACCCTGACCAACAGTGTCCCCCTCACCCACACAATATACAAAAGAACATTCCTAAAAGCATATGCATTAAATTATCGTTTTTCAGTCACACGACTTGAGCGTTTATTTTTGGCTTCCCTCCCATTCTCCTCTGTCGCCATTTTCTGGAGCTGGCCAGTCCGCCGGCGGAGCGGGTGGTGTCAGCGAGCCGCAGGCTCTCACAAGACTGTGCCATCTACCCACTGAGACGACGCTAAGCTGCGTCTCCTCCAAGTCTCTCTAAGTCTCCCCAAGTCTCTCCACCAATCTTCCCTCGTGTTGTCTAATGAACGTTTAATAAGGATCAGTAATTTACTGTAAGTGGAGACTGTCAAGCCTTAAATTCTAGCCAAAAATGCCAGGTGTTCCAAAATCTGCGGTTTGCTAGGAATGTCCTCCTACTTGGTGAGGTGACGTACTTTCGGGCTCTGCCGATTGTTTTTATCTTACTCAGATGCGCTCAGAAGATGAAGGGAAGGTGACACAGAGCTCCCTGTGAAGAGGCTGATTCAGAACGAGGGGACCCAGGGATCTCAAAGAAGGGTTGAGGTGCCTTTGCACCTCCCTGCCTTTGTCACTGACCTGTGCTCACCTCCCAGGAAGGAGGGGATGGGCCATTTTCTGGAGCCATGACTAGTACATGTTCTCAACCAGCAGTGGGCAAAGACCCCGAGAAATGTGGTCACAGCATGGTTACCTGCTGAGTTAACCTGGATTGCCACGCTCCCTGGGCCTAGTCATCCGGATGACTGCCAGACCTTCACCGGACTGTACAGTGGAGACACAGCTCAACCCAAAAAGGCTGAGGATTTTAATGATTCAAAGTGAAGGCTGAAAAGGAGACTTCTCAAACGAGGGGTCCTCTCCGGATGGGCACTTATCTCAGCTGATGACCAGCAGGTTCATGCCTAGAGGCCATCCTGGTTGGTTGTTCCAATAACTGAATGCTTCTAGATCGGTTGTAAACAGCCACTGCCTCAAGCCCCTGACTACCCGCACCTCCCTGACCTCTGATCAGGGGACAGCCAGGTCCCTGCCCCAGCCAAAGGCCAGCCTCCTCTGATGGTCAGCCCTGCACTATCCCGGACGGACGGGGACTCACCATCCTCAAAGCTACAGTTCTCCCCACACTCTGTGGCCTCCTCCTCGATGGGGTATGGGGTGGTGGTCTCCTCGCTCTTCACAGTGGGTCCCAGGGTCTCTACTGTGGGCTTCGAGTCTGCGGAAAGGCAAAGAAAGGGGAAGTGAGTGCTGCACGCGGCAGCCTGCACTGAAACCCAGCAGAAGGAAGATGCCCCAAATGCTGTTTCCTTTCTAAGTGTAGGCTTTTAAAGGAGGAAGATGGACACACACACACACACACACACTCTCACACACATCCCTGGAGTCACCTCTGTGTGAAGTCAAAAGCATTGCCCGAGTTGAAGGAAAATAGTCCCAAGCTACAGAACAGCCTCTACAGAGGCAGGGACACAAACTCATGTCCCTGCAGCAAACTCGACAGCAAAGGTCCTGGGGCCAGCACAGAAGGCCAGGTGGGACCAGGATGGATGCAGGTGAAGCTGACCCCAAGGCAGGCTAACCCGTGCTCTGGGTGTTCTGTTTAAGACAGAAGCGTGTGTGATGCACATGTGCGTACACCACACACCCCCCTCCTCCCTACCCCTCTCCCCCACGCACAGTGAGTGGTGCCCCTCCAACACAGTGAAAAACTCCCACTGCTTAATGAACTGAGCTTCCCGTGCACTGCCCCTTGGGGGGCTGCTGACGTGCCTTGCCGGCCGGTTCACCCTGCTCTTACGTGGAAGAGACGTTCTCTTTTCAGCCTTCCCTGACTCAGACAGCACTTTTTTGAACCAAAGCTAACTGACCTAGGGGGCCCACCTCTAACGAGATCATCAGAAGCGCAGCAGCCAAAGCCACGAGCGAAGCCAGACCCAGCTGGGGAGGTGCGACCCCAGCCATTGTGGTTCGTGTTTGCACAAAACTGCACAGAAAGGAATACGAACTCAAAGGGACTCAGACTCCAGTTGGTGGAAGTAATTGCAGCTGTGCCTTTAGGTCAGGGTGTGGCAGATTCAAATGCTTTCCGCATGCAAGCAGCTACTGTAAGCCAGGGGCGGCGGGGGCTGGGGAGAGTTCAGGGCCGGATTGAAGGTGGCAGAGGGCAGCCTGCGTGCCCTGATTCAAGGGAGGCCACCAAGACTGGCCCCAGCACACGAAAGGCCTGAGGGGAGGGGGCCCAAGGTGGCCGGCTCTTGCAAAAAACAATAAAATTTTTTTTTCCCCAACACGAAGCCAATTCCTTTCCCATGGAAGAGCTCTAGGCTCGCCCATATTGGCAGCTTATTCAAAGTACGGTCCCCAGGAGCTCGCCGCAGCACGGAGTTGGGCTACACGTGGCCGCAGGCAGGCAGTTCTGACCTGGGCTCAGGAGATGCCCTCGCCCATCCCTTCATTTGTCGACTTGCTTCTGCCAGTCATTCATCCGGCAACTATTTATGAGATCAATGAAACGGTGGGGCCTCGCCCCTGGGTGGGGCCAGGAGAGGCTCCAGTACCTGGCGTCACGTCTGCGCCTGGGGGTGGGGTCTTCATCCCAGGGCTGCCCTCCAATGGGAGACTCCCCGGATAAGCTCGTGCATTGTTCCGCCCATTTCTATACATGTTCCTTTGCACTATTGTGCGTGGAGAGGCGCTTTGTCAGGCACACTTTGGGATGCCGTTTAATAAAGCCAGGAGCTGAAGGACATGGCTAAATAACGTTGAAAAGCTTTTTCACGGTCGACTTCCCATCTTCCTGCTATTAAATACGACGCACATAACCTTTCATACGTTCCTTCGCCGTGTCTGCCTCTTGCTCACGGTAAATAGCAAATAACCTCGAAGCGTCCTAATTTGTAAGTTCAAATTTGTCACTGTGTCACAGAATCTCAAACTCAATTGTAAAGCAAACTGTGGGCAGCAAAGCAAGAAGTAATCATTTGGAACACAAACAAACCAGCTGCAGTGACTCGGGCCAGCCCCATTACTTTTCCTGCTCTCCTTTTGGGGTAGGAATGAAGCGAAGATGGGGGCGGAGGGGGGGGGGATGCGTCGCAAAGAGGAATGGGAATTTTAAAAGCAAAAAAGCCGTGTGGTCCATGGAAGCAGTTTCTCGGGGGGTCAGGTAGCAGGTTGGTAAAGATCACGTTAAATCCAGGGGCGCAGGGGGCTGACGAGGCAGGGATATGAAAGATAGTGAGAAGGCAGCCCGTGTCCGCTGCGCTTTCCTGGGAGCTTGGGGGTAACTGCCCGTCAAACTACAACGCGCCCCTCGCAATTGAAACCAGATGTCAGCGACTTCAAAAGGAAGGAGGTTGGGCGGAGGCTAAGAAGCCCCAACTCTGATCTTCCAAGGAATGGCCAGGCAGGAATTTGAAATGAGAAACCTGTTGCTGACCATCGCCAGGGTAATTTGGGCCAGCTTGGGGAGGGGGAGCAGGAAGAGCGAAAGGACATTAGCAACGGTCCAGCCGGTCGTAAAGCAGGGCCAGGCCGGGAGAGGCATGGCACAGAAGGGCACACCTCTGACAAGTAGCTTCCTCTCTCTGGGGCTCAGTTTCCCCATCTGTGATAGAGACATTGGCCTAGATCTGTGATTTTTTTTTTTCCCCCCAAAGTGTATGCCACACTGGTTAGTAGGATGTGGGATCATTGCGATGGGTCATGACCAGCATTTTTGAATTGGACTGCGACATGTCAGAGTGTGCTCACGTGGGGAAAAGGAACACTGATCTGGAACCTTTTGTTCCAGCTGCGTTTACTTATTATCACAGGCTTATTAGCTGTCAAGCTGCAGTCTAAGTACTTTATATCCATTATTTCATTGAATCCTAACAATCCTAGGGGGTGCAGATACACTATTATTGTCCCGATTTTGCAGCTGAGATAACCAAAATGCTGAGAGCCTAAGGAACTTGTCTGAGGCCATGGGGCCGGAGTGCAGCAGAGGAAGGTCTCGTACTTGGCCGTCTGTCCCCAGGGTCCAGCACTTAACAAGACGCCCTAACTTGTATGCATGCATCACGTGCTTGCAAGCCAAGTGGATTGCGATAAAAATTTCTTTTAAATTGTGGATCACGGTCAAAACTGTTTGAAAGCCCCCGGCCTAGAAGCTCCTGGGTCCCCTGCGGCTCCAACCCTTTGATTTCAGAAAGGCCACAAACGGAGCCAGCTTGTATCACTGCTGGAGGGACAGTTTTCGGCACCTGCAAGCAAACAGGTGACTCGCATTCAGCAGGCTAGAGGGAAACTTGGCCTTTCCCCCACGTGATGGTGAGTAAAGAATCTTCCTACTGAAATATGTCCGCTGGGCCTGCCTTCAATCCAAAGGTGAGAGAGGCTAATTTGGGCCCGATTTCTAGCCCGCGTGCCTCAACAGGGCTCCTCCTCTGAGCCATCGGAGACAGCACACCGGCAGCAGGCTCCTCCCCGGGCGCCAAGCGGTGCTTCTCCGACGTGCCCTTATTATCCCGCCGGATACCCCGTCGGGGGAGCCGGAGAAGGGTGCGGCACAGATGGGAAAACGGAGCTACCTGGTGGACGGAGAGGCAGGGCAGCTCGGCTTGTCCGCTGCTCCTGCTGGCCCTGGGTTCAGGGGGCTCCTCTGAGCTCCTTCTGGAGAGCAGGGAGCCAGCACCAGGTGACGTCTTGCACCAGCTCTGCCCAAGGAGGTGCCAGGAGGAAGGGTGGGGTCTGGCTCCAAAGCAAAGGGAGCTTCCCGGAAACGGGGATGGTGGGCTTGCGCAGGGGGCCTGAGCTGCCTTATGGGGAGAGTTCGAGGTCTTCCCGGGCCTGGGCCACCGAGGGTGGCAGGGGTGAGGTTGGCAGGGAGGGGGCGGGAAGGAATGAGCAAGACTCCCGCTGCGCAGGGGGAAGAAGTCCTACTCCCGTCAGCTTCCCTACAACAGGTCCCTCCTGAGCAAATAAATGCCTTTTACAGATGTGGCTTCGAAATGAAAATGAAGTCTCTTAGCCACTGACATCTGGAGGCCAGATTCAGACATTAAACCGATTACTTTATTATCATGAGGGTTTTTTTTTTTTTCCTTCCCTAAATCAACAGCCACAGCCTCCCGGCCTGAAGAGTCAGGGTCTAATTGAATTTGGGTGGGTGGTGTGTGGTTATGATTTGTTTTTGAGAGACGGGGGCTGGGCAACTGAAATGATCCTTTAAAAAAGACAAAGCACATCCCTTTGAGAAACTGTCCCCCCTCCAGAGGCTGTAGTGCCCATGGCTGGAGGCAGGAGAACACAGCAGAGCCCGGGCTGGGGCGGGGTTTGAGCTGACAGAGCCTCACCGGGGAGGGCTGTCCCCTCGGCCCATCCACAGCCTCATGGTCTGACCTCCTCCCAGGGCATCCCGGGAAGCCAGGGTCACACGAGCATGTGAGCGGGACCCGGAGAGGGAAAGCAGGCCTTACCTGTCCAGTCACAGCCCAGCACCTCCAGCCGCATCCCAATCCCGGCCGGAGACCACCGCTCGGGGTACACGCGCACGTACTGCGCAGGAACGGGGTCGAATCTTCGGATGTCCGGGGTGTCATAGTGCATGTTGCCTTCAAACAGCTGCAAGGGAGACGGGCCACTCAGCCCTTCTTCTGTGGGACCCCCTCCCCACTCCTCCCCTTCTTCCCGATCCTTCCCGTCTCCTCCCTGCCCCTCAGCCCCACCCA
Source organism: Mustela lutreola (assembly GCF_030435805.1). NCBI lineage: Eukaryota > Metazoa > Chordata > Mammalia > Carnivora > Mustelidae > Mustela > Mustela lutreola. The sequence goes on from NC_081292.1 coordinate 194,150,654, forward strand.
GAAGGCAGCTTCAGAGTTGACTCACTGGACATTACCACCCATAGGAGCCCCATCCTCAGACCAAAGTTTTGATTCATTTGGAAGATAGTTAGGGTTCCAGGAACACAGAGAAGAGGGAGCAGATCAAAGAGGCAATTGCTACGTTCTGTCTTCTACGCTGGGACTCGAGATTGTGGACTTGGGGGAAAGACTTAGTGTCTGAAAGGACTTGGCTGGAAAGAAGAGAAGTGAATTTGAGGCTGCTTTGCCTATTGTCTTAGAAGTTCTTGTTGTAGGGGCGCCAGGTGGCTCAGGGGATTAAGGGTCTGCCTTCAGCTCAGGTCATGATCCCAGGGTCATGGGACGGAGCTCCACGTCAGGCTCCTTGCTCTTCGGGGAGTCTGCTCATCCCTTACCCTCTGCCCCTCACCCTGCTCATACTCCCTCTCTCTCAAATAAATAAAATCTTAAAAGAAAAAAAAAAAATCTTATAATGATTGAAAGTCTAGATGCAGAAAGTCCCAGCTGACTGACAGCTCCCAGGTCAAAACAAAGCTCATGTCGAGCCCCAGGACATGAGCTGAGGACAGTGCGGCTGTCCTGGTCCAAGCCAGGTGGGGGACCCAACCCAGAGCACATGTGGGAGCCACTGACTTAGGGCGATGTTGGTGTGGAGACATGCCAGGGATGGGCTGAGCGGAACCTAGGGATGCTACCTATTTTGCAGGATCCCCACAATTCCAAAAGGGGGCACTATTATGGGGAGGGAAGGCCCCAATCCTGGCTAAGATCATCTCTCCTTTCCCAGGCTCCCAGAATGACCGAGAAGAGCCAGGGTCTGTTCTTGCCAGGGAAAACCCATGGTCCAGTTTGTGCTCTATCCCTTGTGGTTTCCAGTTACCAAGTCCTGAGCCTTTCCAGGCCCCTAAAGTGTGAGCTGGGTGTTTACATCAGCACTGCAAAGCCTCCAACCCAGCCCATGCCTCTGCATTAAGAACGGAAACATTTGCTGAGCAAAGGGGACCAAACAGAGACATGAAATTCCTCCTTCCTTGGTAAAAGAGGCCTGCTCTTCTGAGGAAAATGAGGGTAACTTAGCGGTTAGGATCAGAATGTCTGGCTCCCCCGCCGAGATTGGCCTGGAGAGGCATGATATCTTTTGCCCTTCTGGGGGCTCCTCCATACCCAGGGTCGAGGGCTGACCCGTACTTCCTGACGGTGGCAGGAGTGGGCTCTGCTGACCTGGGAAGTTTCTCCAGCCTCTCCCAGCCTCCCTATGAGAGGTGGGAAAGGTCTAAGCAGAGACCAGACTAGGAAAATACAAAGGAGCGCCGTGGCGTTAAAAAAAATAGTCGTTTTTGGAAGCAATCCTCTAGGTTCTATACTGAAGCCTTCAAAAACGACATCCCCTTTTGGACGTCTGGCCAACTCCAAGGAAACATCCTCTGAAAGAGCGTGCAAAGGGTGTCAAGCCTGACAGAAAGGCAGTGCAGGGTGGTGGGTGGGTGTCTGGGCTCTGGAGTCAGACTGAATCGTGGTTCTCCACAGTCACACACTGTGACCCCAGGGGTGACGCCGAGCCTCACTTTTGTCATCTCTAACATGGGAGCGACAGAGGAGCCTTCTTCCAGAGATGTTGGAAGGATTAAAATATGGCGTTTAGCAGCGTGGAACAAAGTAATCTCTCAGTTAACGTTTGCTTATTAGAACACAGGGAGTCTGGTGACAACTATCTGGTTAGGAAGTGAGCATCCCAAAACTAAGCTTCCCTGTTTGGGATAGGGTTAGGGAGTCTCCAGGGAATGGCCTACCTTCGGCTGCTGGGTCCTCGGGTCCTGGATGTATTCCCAGTCTCTGCCGTTCAGGCTGTAGGAGACTTTGAACTTGCGCACAAACGCCCTGGCTTCCACAGCAGTGATGCTGTCTCCCCCGCGGGCCCCCTGGATGATGACGCCCTTCACCGTCTTGGGCACTCCCAGGTCTACCTGGAGCCACTCCTCGCCTGGCTGGGCCTGAGGGATCCGGGGGAACCAACCCGAGCGGCTGCTGACCAGGCGGGCGGCGCTGGGGCTCCACAGGTACTCGCGGGTGGAGGAGGCCGAGATCTGGGAGTCGGGGATGAGACCCGACAGCATCCCCAGCATGTTGGAGCAGGGTGCATCTGTGGAGCGGAGGGAGACGCAAGGGCTCGTGGCTGTTGCCCTGCTTGCCGGCCACCATCTCCCCTTAGCAGGGAGCTGGGCAAGAACCCAGCGACCACACGTGCAAGTCAGAACTGACGTCTTCGCATTTTGAGCACTGCGGTTATGAGCCCAGCCTGGGGTCCAGTCTAGCTGGGTCCGTGTCTGCTGTGTCCCTCACTACCCGTCTGACGTCAGGCAAGTGATTCAGCTGCTCCATACCTCAGTGTATCCAGGTGTGAAGGAAGGCGAGCACCAGAACTTACCTGGTAGGGGCTGTCGCAAGGATTCCACCAGTCACCACATAAATGGTCACGGCATAGTGCCTGGCGTGTCTAAGCATCTCACACTGTGAGCCAAGGACATGAATATCCTTGTGGTGACACCAGGCCCCCCTGAGCCTCCCAGGGTGGTAAGCCCAGGGGAGCTCAGCTGAGCCCCGAGTTGTTTCCTGGATGATTATTTTCCTAACTGGATGGACACTTTTCTGGGATCTGGTCTTTGCTTCCACGTGTGTTATCATAGCTTTTTACTACCTTCGCATATGCTGTTCCTGCTGTTCCAAATGCTTTTCCCCTCTGTCTTCATCAGGCTAAACTTTACCTAAGTATCACACCCTCAGAAAGGCTGTCCCCAAACTTCCAGTCAATGGCTAGTGGGGTCCCCTTTGCTATCATTTCTCCGAGCACCTGGTCTTTCTCCTTCATACACACATCTTAGTTAATAACTATCCAGTACACAATCTGGTTATGATCCATGCCGCCCACCAGCCAAAGTTTCGTGTGGCTAGAGATCCCCCCGGCTCGTTCACTTCCCCTGTCCACTTCCCTAGGGTGGGGCCTGTTGCACAGCAGGCCTCCGAGAACACTGGTGCAGCCAATGAGCGAGTGGCAGATGCACAGATACATGGTAACCGGCAGGACAAGGTCTGGAGTCGGGGTACATTAGATACTGCTGAACAGAGCCCCAGGTGAAAATGAGCCTTCTGGAAAGCTCACGGGGTGCAATCACGCTACTGGGCTGAAAGCGGGAGCCGAGCCCAGGACACAACCAGCTCCACAGCCTCAGGGGGGTCCCCCTCACCTGTGACCCGGCAGCCAAAGAGCTCCAGCCGCAGGGCAATGCCTGAGTGCCAGGTCTGGGGCCGGATCCTGACGAACCTGGTCAGGAGGGGCATGTGCAGCTTGTTAAGAACCACCTCGGATGCGTCGTTGTTGGCTTGGAATACCTGTAGGGTCAGATGGGAAACCACGGTCAAAATCCGTCTGTGGTGTGCCCGCTCACCTGGCCTTTGAAGGGGCTGCAAAAGTTCTGTTGAGCCTTATTTCCCTCAAGCTTCTGTTAATCAGTGTGTTTGTTGTTTGGGGTTTTATTAGAAGCACCATGGGGAAAAAAACAAACAAACGTAATTTCTCACATTGCTCTACTTGAAAACAATAACTGGTCTTCATAAAAACTTTTAGAGGAAAGGAAAACTTTGCTTCTGGGCTGAGAGCAAGCAGAAGAAGGCACCTTAAAAGATGGAGCAGAACGGTCATCTTTTAGGGCTGGTGGACCTCATTAGCTTGAATTTGATTCTGCCCCTCCCTCACAGTGCAGGCATATAGGCATATTTGCAGGGTATTTTTAAAGTGCTTCACGGTTGTTTTCTTAGTTACTTAGAGGTCTCCCTGCTCCACAAACAGAAGAGAGCATGGCGGAGGGTACCATCTACTCCTCGGGGCTCTATGTCAATCAACACTTTCTTGGTTCCCTCTGGTCTTTGTTGGAGGGTCAGGGTTGCAGACAGTCTCTCAGAATCCTGCCCTGGCTTCCTCTCATTGTGGTCCCACCCTGTAATGAAATCCATCCCTGTCCCCATCTGACCAGTGCCTCTCTTAGGGGAGAAAAGGCTTTTCGGAGTAGCTTCCAAGCCAACATGGTAGGAGCAAGTCCTAGTTTACCAGATGGCCCAAATCAATAACTGCCATATGGGCCTTATGCTTTTCTGTGCTCTCCATTAAAAAAAAAAAAGAAAGAAAGAAAGAAAAAAGTAGCCGGAGCAAGTATATGTGAGTTTCTGTTGGTTTTCTTGGCTAAGGGCAGAGGGAAGGACCCACTAACCAAGCAGCACTTCTAAATCATACATATCACAGCTCTAACGACCAAGAGACTGCAAGTCGACTCGGACCAGACACTATGATACCCGGAACAGGTCTGGTGTGTGGACATGGACAGGGCTGGGACCAGAGGACGGGGAAACCGGTCTGTTCCAGTACCCCTGAGATAGACGCCGTATAAACACAATTACAACCATAATGCCTTAAAAGTATTATTATTTCTGCTTTACTGATGAGAAAATAGAGGTTCAGAGATTTCTGTTTGGATCCAAAGCCCCTGCCGTGTTTTTGGGCTGTAGGATTATGGTTTCCTACGTTGGCTCTCAATTCCTGGAACAAATTTGCAACATTTATCCTGGTGGCTAGGAGTCTTGGAGTCCTTAAAGTCTCTGAGCCTGGGTTGAATGGAGGTAGGGTTGCTCTTCAGGGGTGTGTGTTTCTAATCCTGACTTTGAAAGCTCTGAATTACAGCAAGGAGCTGCATGGAAGCTTAGAGCTAATTAACAACGTGGGCCTTTCTTTCCCATGAACTGTAACTAGGAACTCTGCCATTTGGCAACCTTGAACCTTCCATATTTCCCACTTGCTGAGGTCAAAAGTTAGAGCCCTTAAAAGCACACGACTGATGGTGGGGGTGAAGGGTAAGAGACATCACACCTTCTGCAGCCAGATCAGGGGAAGTGGCTTGCTTCAGACAGACAGAGAAAAGGGGAGGAGGAAGCCGGTTTTCTCCGGCCCACCATATTCAGGTTCAACCCCTCGTTGCTGGCGCCTGCCCCGCTCGCTGCCCCCTGTCCCCACTAGGGAGCCTCCCATTCCACCCAAAAACCAAGTTTCTTCCTTTGCTGCCTTGCTAACTGCAGGGAACAAGACCCAGAACTGCCTGGCCACCCATCGCTCCCAGGTCTGATTTGCTCCTTCCTTGACAGTGACGGAGGACAAAGAGGGGCCAGAAGACAAAACAAGGGAAGAAAGACCAGGCGAGCAGGAGGAAAGAGGGTTAGAGTCAGACACCTGGGGGAAGGCTGGTGGAGAGACGGGGAGAGAGGGGCCCAAGACTCTGTGATCTTCATCTTGGAGAAGGACGGGCCAAGGGAGGATACAGGGCCCAGGGAGGCCCCGGTCTGGCCGTGCCCACTCCGTGGCTTCCCAGGAGCTTATAAAGAGCTCTGCAGCTCTAAGGAAAGGAATGAAGGCACCGAATCCAAGGGAAAGAGATTAATCAGTTCTCCGAGAATTCAGCACGAGGCAGAGGCTTTTGTTTTTTGTTTTGTTTTGGCAAGCAAGAAGCAAATGCAGCACTTTGGTTATTTTGGGAGGGTGCTGTGAGCTGTGGGGGGCCACGCAGGCGTGCTCCCTGAGGACGGTGAGGGAGACTGTGTGTGGCCTCCATCAGGAGATGCTAAGGAGTTCATCTGGGGAGGGGAGCCGGGTTTGGCATGTGGATACATAACTGGAGCGTTGAGTGGATTTGAACTTTAACACAGCTGCTAACCCACAGCGTACACACCACGCTGGCACCGTTAGAGACACAGCACGTCTTATGCGTTTTTAATATCTGATTTTATCTTATCTGACCCTTTCATTTCTCAGGCTTGGCAGGCAACGCTAAGAAACCTTTCCTTCCCCTGCCCCCTCCCCCCACCCCAGTAAGGAAACGACTATGTCTCTGCATGGCCTCTGGGAGGCTGGCACGTTTGGGAGTGTGGCTGCACCTGGGCAGGGGCGTGCACCCACGTGCGTGTGTACCTGCCCGGCACGGGGGCTGGTCTTCCCGCAGAGGCACGCACGTCGTCACAGCTTTGGGTGAGCCCCCCCCGGACCTCTGCGTATAGTGACACCCGTCAGAAAGGGAAGCGGGCACACGGCCCCTCTGCTTAGACCACCTACCCGGCTGCTCCCACGGCGTGTCATTCTGCCTCCTGTTGCGCTCACTCTGCTCCTACTCCCGCCCAAAACCACACGAATGCTCGTTCAACGTGGCCTCAGATCGCCCTTTGGATTTCTGAGCCTGCCTCCTCCTTGGTTTCTTGTGTGCCCTTGACTTTGCACTCAGATCTGCCCCTGCTCTCCGGACCCTTTGCGGAAGGAATATCAGCTTATTTAACTAAACTCTTTATACACTTCTCTGAGTGTGGCAGAGTCGGGGGGAAACCCCCCAAACACCACCAACGTGGTGCCAGGGGAGACAGGCTGTTGCTGCTGAGCTCATCAGTGTGGGCAAATGTCTCTACCTCCCCCAAGCCCCAGTCTCCTCCTCCATGAAATGAGTTGATTTGCCAGCTCCTTTCTGGCCCCCAGATTCTAAGGCTTTCTGCATAAGAGTTTCCAAGTAGAACTGTCCCAGCAGTGCCCATTCTGGAAGGGTATTTTAGTTGTTCAGTGTCCCTTAACACCTAAGTGCTTTGGTGGACGAGGGCTGTGGGTTTTAATACGCTTCAAAGAGTGCCCGGGACACACGGTGAGTGCCCGGGACACACGGTGAGTGCCCCACTCAGAGGGAGAGTACACCTTGTTGATGTTTTCGCTCAATAACAGCCCCAATTATTAAATAATGAAAAGTAATGAATAACAACACCTTAGTCTTTACATACTGACTTTCACCCAAAGATACCAAAGTGCAATTTAGGAAAATCCATTTTTAATGAAATATTAAGCAGTTTCTATTTCTCCTGACCCAATGGATTTACAAGGTCCCTATTTTTCTCCCTGCATCTTCCTATTTATAGCCGGGAAATGCTATCATATATTATACATCTTTATGACTTTCTCAATGCTTCTGTGGTTTCAGAATCACCCTTCATATGTTTTCTGATCAAATTCTCAGAGATGGATTCTTGGCTTCTGGTCTAGGCATTGCAAGGTAAGGGGTTGTATGCATGGGAAATGATGCCAGGAAATTGGTTTTATTCCCTATTCCCTGCCGACTCCCTGAATCACTATAGGCCAATCAATAATCCTTAGATACCTTGGTTTCTCCTTCAGGAAAATGAAGTTGATAGGAGGTTTGCCGATAGACGCTAAGGTCTACCAGCCCTCCCTGCTGGCTTCAATGCCTGCACAGCCCGCAGGACCAATGTTAGAGTTGAAGCTATGTCATACCTAACACATGGGTCTCTCTGTTCGATGGGGAGGGTTCAAGGTCTGAAAGCCACTGACTCCCAAGTCCCACCTTGGGGCTCAAAATTTTCAGGCCGTGACTTGACAGGAAGGTGTCCGTGATGCTAAGAAAATTCAGTGGATCGTCAGTGTATGGGACGCCCCTGATAAGCATATACCAAACGTGATGTCACAGATGGTAGGCACGTTTGTTAATTTTTAAAAGCAAAATGCTGATATGGTTGCTTTATCACCCAAAAGAAAACCAGAAGTGTGTTAAGGTGTCTCTAGCCTTCTTAAGAGGTAAGGAGCGCCTTGGTAGATGTAATTATTAGATTGTGTGTGTGTGTGTGTGTGTGTGTGTGTGTGTGTGTGTATGTGTGTGTGTGTTTATGTTGAACACATAGATTTCTTCAAATGCATCTCTGCAAACCAAGTTTAAGAAGCAGTTCAGGGCACAAAGTGGTTTGGATAATCCATTTGGTGCCTTGCTGAATTCTGAACATAATCCAACACTTTCCAATTGATTCTTGAGACCTTTGGTTTATTTTCAGAAAGACAGAATCTGAAACCAGCAGCACTTCAAAGATTTTCTGATTTGCACCTCTGGAGGGGAGGGGACATCTGCCAATTAACTTGGCGGCTATCCAACATCCCAGTGTGGTGACTATCTATATACCCCACCCAGGAAAAGGAAAAAAAAAATCAACATGTTTTGACCATGCCTACGAACTTCTCAGCCACCGGCTCAGATCGAATAGGAAACATCCAGCCAGAAGCATCCCTGATGGTTCTGAGGTCATCTTTTCTCTATTTTCCCACCCCATTTCTTGTCACATCGACCTACCTGTCCCTGCCGCCCTGCCCTTAACTCTTCTTATAAGAATATGCAGTGACTTTAGCACTGAGGGTTGGCCTGCCTTCCTCAGAGGCCTCTGGGCAAAGGGGCTCATTGCCAGGCCCAAGTCCCTCTCCTGTACCCCGGTAATCTCCGCCATCAGCATCCAGGTGTCCAAGATAGTGTGGACGCTCCACGGCCATCACAGTCTTTGAGCTCCTGGACGCGGAGCTACAGCGTGGGCTCATGGTGGGAGCTGCTGGAACCTTTCGGCACCAGGCAGGTCCTTCAACCAACAGATGTAAGCACTCATTACATGCACCACCTCCCGTCTGAGGAGGGTTTCAGCATGCAGTCCGCGCACACCAGTCTCTTCATTACCTATGGTGTGACCTACTGTTTATTCCTATTTTGCTGTAAATATCTGAACATGGCCAGCTCCAGGGACTGCAAAGAAAGCAGGAAATTTTTCAAAGACGATATAGCGCTGGAGCCCTGAGGTAGAAATTGTGCAGGAGATGGTCTTTTTCCTTTTTTTTTTTTTTTAAATAAATATTTCTCTCCACTAATAAATGTTTCATCGCATCCAAAGTTCTCCTTTTCAATCTACTTGGCACAGACGCTCAAGGAGGAGGAGAATAAAGCAGGCGGAAAAGAGAGGAGGCAGGAACGGAGGGCAGAAACTGGGGAAACCAGTGGCATGTTTTAAAAATGTCTCTCACTAACAATTGACCTGACTCATCCTAACTGCAGAACCAAATGCCTGTCCTCTCTCCCCCACCCTTGCATGTCCTCTGAAACCAGCCGCTGGGTCCACACCTAAACAAAAATTGTTCATCAATGGTTGCCATCCTGTTTAATTAATCTGTTGCACCCAACAGGCAAGGGGCGCCGGGGAGGGGTGCTGTGGCACACGGGGAAAACGATGTGAAGGTAATGGCTATTTTTGGTTTCTTTTTTGTAAATCACGGCCCTGACATTTCTCCCTTAAAACTCCTCCTTAAAGACCATAAAAAAAATTTTTTTTTAAGCTGCTTTCATACTAGTGGATGTGGGAACTTAGCCAGAAACCGAGTCAGAAGGGATGTGTCTCATATATAGATGTGTGTACATATACATGTGTGAGAGAGAGGGGCGGGGAGAATTTAAGGGAGGGGGAGGATGGGGGAGGGCGGGGAAGGTTCCCTAAGCACCACAGGCTCACTTATGACCATGATACCCTCCTGTCTCCTGTTCCTTTACTGAGGGCTGTTTTTGTCATCAACCGGTTCTGCTGATGAGGGAGGAGGAGACTGAGGAGTAGGAGCGGGTCAAGGGGGTGGGGGGCCCGGTTTCTTCCTGGCGGTGGGGGGTGGAGATGGGCGGGATGTGCGCATCCCATCTGTGTGTGCCTTGTGGGTCCCGTTAGATGTACCGCAGGATTATGTCACCCCCATCGAGACGTAAAGCCCTGGAACACAGCATACTAACAGGATTAGGGTTTCGGGACTGGAGACAGGAAAGCACCCGGGAGGAGAGCAGAGGCGGGGAGGAGAGGGAAGCGCAGGGATCCAGGGCTGGAGGAGAGAGGGGTCGTCAGAGTCATGGAAGCGAATGGCCAGTGTCCTTTTCTATCTAAGGGGGTAGGAGTGGGATGTTCTCTCCGGGTCGGCAGAGTTCTCCATACTGAAAACCTCTTGTGACATCATCACATTCTTTTGAGAAGGCACTTTTAACTTGAAAGTGGGCAGAAGGGGACAGGGAGTAAGGTTCCTGAGCCCATCTGCCAGCAGCATTCCTCTCCTGGTGCAATCTCAGCCAATCACGGGGCAGGGAAAGGGCGGTATTTCCACCAGGTGAGGTGTTCACACCACTGCTCCTCGAGGGACGCTGGAGTGAGGCAAAGAGGGTGTTTCCAGCCCAAGCAGGTTCACTGTGCCCTTCGACACCCCTGCTCGCTTGCTCTGCCCTACTGGCCGCAGTGCACAGTTGTGAGATGGAAAGCCCTGGGAATTCGGCATCAAGGCCATAAACGCCATGGAGGCTGGCCTCAGCTCCCAGAGACAATTCAGCACCCATGGGAGTTGGGTGAAGCCAGCCACGGGAGCCTGATAGAGAAAAGGTTCCAAGCTTATGTATAATGACATTTTCCCTTGGGCCTCCTAAGTGGAGAGGCTAAAGGTCTGAGCTCATCCCACGGCAAATGGATAAGGGACAAACTTAATTACCTAGGGCCCTGGATTCTTCTGTTATGACTGAGGGGGCAGAAAAATGGGGGGATATGAATTTCAAAAGGGCATCAGTCCTTTTTGGAATACATAGAACCCTGCTTTGACGATGCGATCAGATGCATGACTTCTGAAGTCTGATGCCCATTCCCAGCTGATGGCTTGAGTCCCTGTCAGAATCTTATTACACTTAACAAAATTGCAATGAAAAGGGTAAGGGGAAGCCAGTCATCCAGCAGGAGGTAAAAAATAAAAATAAAAATAAAAATAAAAATAAAAATAAATATAAATATAAATCTCTTTTAGAAAATTCCAAGTTATTAATTGGAGGAATAATTGCATCCCTAACAGAAGCATGAAACCGAGAAGGGTAATGTTTATCTGAGCAGCTCAAGTGCAGGGCCCATCAGATGCAGGGAGAGGTCTGGAGGACTTATCAGGTCCCTTCCAGACCTATGATTTTAAAAGAGGCAGATAAATATCCCATGGGGCCTTGTTACTTTTTAAATTGATAACTTGCTCTGCTCGAGAAGAGCTTTGTGGGTCTAATACATTAATTATATCTGCAGAGAGCCTTCCATCTACAGATCCCAAGGTACCCTGCCAACCCAAGCTACGGCACCATTCCGTTCGGGCAGGCGGAAACACTGAGGCCTGGGGCTATTAGGAGAAATTTCCAGGGTCACACGATGCATCATCTAAGATCTGAAAATAGATGCCACATGGTTCTGTTAGCCGACTGACTTGGGGGTTTGGTTTTCTGACGCCACTCTCTCTCTTCCTAAGTCTCTGATAATTTCGCAGAGGGTCTTAGAATCTCTGATGGTTTTCAAAGTGATTTGTTTTAATTTAGAAAATAAATACAGGACAGAGAATATTTTGAAGTTGGATGTGGATGTACTGTGAAGGGATGTGGCCAAATCAAACACAAAGCAACTTCTCTCAGCTCCGCGTCCTCGGGATTCTAGGACATCGCCCAGACTCCGGACCGATCAGCCGAGCACGCTGAGCCACATTCCCCGAGTGCTGCTTGCTTTCGGATCTCCACAACGATAGAGGCTCTCCAAGGGAATGTACACCTGTAGACCCCTACACTGAACATTTAGGAAGCCAGTTTCCCTCTGGGTCAAGATAACAACAAGGCCTGGGTCAGATTGGGGAGCATCTTCCTAGAGATCAAAGCCCTGTGACTGGGAGCCTTTCATGGGGACTCCACAGTTCCCCATGTCCCTGGGGCAAATTACTCTGTCTCTAAGAGCTTCAACTCCAGTCTTTTTTTTTTTTTTTTTTTAAGATTTTATTTATTTATTTGACAGTCAGAGATCATAAGTAGGCAGAGAGAGACAGAGGAGGAAGCTGGCTCCCTGCTGAGCAGAGAGCCTGTTATGGGGCTTGATCCCAGGATCCTGGGATCATGACCTGAGCCAAAAGCAGAGGCTTTTGAGCCACCCAGGCGTCCCCACAACCCCAGTCTTTGAAACTCTGTTCCATTCTGAAGCAGTGAGGTGGTACCTGGAGGTTCTCTGATCCCTTGGAAGCCATCAGTGCACAAACAGGGTGCGCTCACTTAGCACATTTCTGCCACTCATTACTGGGTAATTCTGAAAACTCTTGGACCTCATCCCTGTGCTCACCCTCCCATCCTCAATCTGGCCATCAAGATATATTTAGCACCCCCGCAGACTCTCTCTTTGAGCCCAAATTTTTTCCTAACACATCAGAACAGCCAGCAGCACTGTGACTAACAGCAAGGTAACCAGCACTATGTCAACAATGAGAGGCCGCTTTCACCAAATAAGGGAGAAATGAAGACAAGGCCTCTTGCCTCGACAGAGAAGGGCAATGGCCTCTGTCCCCGGTCCTGACCTTGTTCTTGGCCTCGTTCTGTCCGGTGCACACACAGAGAACGAGCCATTCAGAGGTGAGCAGGGTCCTGGCCAAGGCCTCCAGCCTCCAGCTACTCCCGTTTTTCTCTCTGCCCTTCCCAACCCTTGTGTGTACATAACTATGCCCATAATTACAGACACATACGTGAACCTTCTAATACTGTATTTACAACACTATGTCTATGTTTGGGGTGTTGTTAATGTAGCTGGTGAAATCAAAAGCAGTAGTTTTCTGCTTGTGGTTTCTAAAGAAATATATGGGAAGCCATTTGTATAATCTAGGGGAGCACATGGGCTGGATATGGGCTCCATCAGGCGGACGAGCTCTCTGCCTTGTGGTTACGACATAAATATGCATAAGGAGGGCCCACCCTATAGGAAAATCATAGGTTCCATATTTATGGCGTGTGTAATTGGATAAGGGTTTGGGGATGTGCTGTACATGTGGTCTGCGTAAATGGGCCGTGTTTTGCCAGGAGGATGCTTGCAATCTGCACCCGCCCATCCCCCCACCCCCGCTGTGATACTCAATGCCTTCTTCAGAGGTAACCTCACTGTGACCTGCTGGGTAGAGAGAGACAGACAAGGCTGCTCACAGGTTGGCGGGAAGCTGGAAAAGAGCTCCTTAGTCTTCTTTACTTTCTGGTCACAAGTAGGAAGCTGTTCCCCCCACCCCCCGACCTTGGCCCAGGCTTTGCCGCAGCCCAGCCTGGGTCCACATTGTAAATCGTGTATTGCAAGGAAATAGCATAGCCGTTCCCCACCACCATCAGCACTCATTAATCTTGTTTTTCTCCGATTTCCCCAATTCCCTGGTCTTTGGTACATAGCACTGGTGTTGACAGTGACCAGGGAATTGAAATCAAGTTCCTGCATCTCTGCCCCAAACATTACCATCCCCTCCTCACACCCTGCGCCTGCAAACCCTCCCCCTGCAAACCTTCCCCCTGCATGGTGGAACGGAGCCCGCTGCCGCCTCTACCTCCACTCTGCTTTGCTCACAGGTCCTGCTGTCGGAATTGTGCTTTCTAACCCACCACCTAGCACCAGTTAGCTTGGCACGGTGCCCACCAGCCAGTGGCTACAAAGAGAAGCTCAGTGGTAGCGGCCAGCATAGATGGCACAGACGAAGCCACTCCCCTCCCCGGCCCCCAGCTCCCCTCCTCAGCCGCCTCCCCTTCATGGCATCAAATCAAACTGCAGCAGACTTGACAAATCTATTTGGCACGGTTCACTCAACTATTTCAACCCGAACAGACCGGAGAGCTGCGCTGACGCTCCACGAACGGCGCGGTGCGGGATCTGCACATCAGATACAGACATCTGGGAGAGCGATCTGCTAATGAAGGAGCCGCAGAGATCACCGCTGCAGGGGCGGAGGGGCGGGTCTCCCTCATGGCCCACGCACCTGCAGTGGGGCAGGGGAGCGAGGGGAGGGGGCAACGCCTAACTGGCAGGCTTTCGGTTCTCCTGCCTCCTTCTAGGTAGCCAGAGAATGAATATCTAATGGGGGACAGAAAAGGGTTTTTCCTCGGCCTCAGTGTTTTTTTCACGTGGGCAGGACTGATCACTAAAAAGCCAAACAACCATAAAACAAAAACGGAATTACCCCTTGGCACCTGGGGAGAGAAATCTAGCTGAGGGTGAGAAGGGGAGGTGAGAGAGAGAAAGAATGATCTATCTAACATGAAAAAGTTGAGAATGATTCCAAAGGAGACCAGCAAGCTAAATCCAATTCTCAGGAATATCTTCTCCGCAGAACGAACACCAGGGATAGAGCCAGGGAAGACAGCATTCTGTCAAAATGTGCAGTGCTAAGGTATTTCCAAAAGCAGATTTCCTACAAATAGTGTTTTAAATAGCATCTCAGTCCATCTGCGTGCTTTTAAAATCAGCTTATGCTACAGTATCCCTCTGGCCAGCACTGCTTAGTCATTGAGCCTGGCCAGGGAGGCAGTCAGGTGAGCCGCCTCCTTCTCCCCCAGGACCCACCAACCCTCCTCAGCCCTGGCCCTCGCCTGCCTGGCAGACGTTCTTTCCAGCATCGTCTACCGGTTTCTTACAGAAAAGGGTGGGTGGGAAGAGAAGGCACGGGAAAGCGCCAGGGGGACGAGGGCCTGGTCCCTTGCCCCTAACAGCCAGTGCCACCTCAGCCTCGCCCTTGCCAAGTGGTATTTGCAACCGAAACACAAGAAGTCAACGAGAAGCCAGGCCTGGCCGACCACGTCAAGGTGTGGAGGGCTTTCACTTGCGAAATACCTCCCTTTTTCATCTGTGAAATGAAGAAACTGTGTGTGTGTGCGCACGTGGGCGAGAGAGGGAGATACCTGGTAATATCTAGAAGCCGTGATTTTCAGATGAATGGTGCCATGTTACTATGGCGATTTTAATAATAATAAAAAAAACCCCACTGCTTTAAAAACTCACACTTCCTGAGTGAATCAGTGTCGACACCACAGTTCTGCTTTTTCTCCGTCCAACGTTTCCAGTCGCGCCAGCGAGGGCAAGCCACCTGGGGACCGTGGCAGGAGCCGAGGAGGCTGTGTATGGAAAGGATCTCTGGCCTCTCTTGGTTTGGTCACACGCGTCCCACTTTGCTCCCTCCCGACACAACAGGCCAGGGGCCCGGCAGAACAGGAGCACGAAAGGGGAGGGTCCCTTTGCCTGTCCCTGCTTCCTTTTGCGGAAGGACGGGCACTGTCCTCGCAGAGCTAGGAGCCGGCATGTGACAGAGTTTGCCCCTGGCCCGGGCTAGACCACCAGCCGTTCCCGATGAGCGCCCCGCCATGTGCCGAGCGCCCCTGATAACCAGGGTTGGCGGCGCCGGCTGCAGGCCTGCTCGCCGCCAGGAAGCCGCCTGCCTTCGGGAAGCCGAGCGCCCCACATCCATTCGTGTGCACGACAAAAGCGCCACATCTCCCGCGCGGACACACCTCCGGGAGCCACGGACACTGAAGGCACCAGCCGGGAGAATTCAATGCGTCGCTGCCTAGCGTGCCTGCCAGTTCAGATCCCATCTCCGACAAACTGAATTTCTCCTCATTATTTATGGTCCTCTTTCTTCTTCGGGACATTGTGATTCCCTCTCTGGATTTGTGCCCTTTCATTTCTAGACCTCGGTAACTCCTGAAGCACAGTTTCATGTGGTTTTGTGATTGTTAACCCAGCATGGGGAAGGGACTCAGGCCATAAATGCTCAGTGAATCCTGCGTGGGAAGGCGCGGACGGGGGACACATTTTCTCCTTCATTTGCAGTCAGAGAGCACTGTGCGAGCTCATGCACACACACACACACTCTCTCTCTCGCTCTCTGCGGTGCGACACACCACAGCAGCCAGGCTGTTGGAGAAACAGTGTTTTCCAATCACTTTAGGATAAGAAAGAATATTTTCAGGGCCACCGCCTCCCGTGCCTCCGTCAATTACTTGAGTCTCACCAAGCAGGGCCTCCTCCCCCTGGGGGGTCACCTGGCAGCTCCTCGCGTCCCCAGCCTCCTGCATACCCCAGCATGTCTTTCAGTGCGGGCGGGGGAGAGGAAATGGGGTTACCTTGTGGTTTTTGCCGTGCCTGTAGACCATCCAGTCCTCGCCGTTCGTGCTGACTTCCAGCTTGTAGGATTTGACATAGTAGCCAGTCTGCGTCTCCCTGGAAATGGCGCCCTGCGTGGCAATGGCTGTGAGGATGGTCAGAAAGCGCAGGTCCACCTGAGGAAGAGGAGAGGAGGGATAAGGGACCCATGGCTCCCGACAGGAGGCATGGTCCTTCAAAGGACAAAACTGTCCTACTTAGCTTGCAACTCGTGCCTGTGTGATCTACCAGAATCAGAGGGATCGGTACGGGTCCGCAATTCCAGCCCGGAGGGTCAGACTCCACTTCTCTAGCCCAACATTGGATCCCTTTGAAATGGTAACTGGATGGTTTTTCTTTTTTTCCCTTTTTTTTTTTTTTTTTTTTTTTTTTGCAAATCTGAACCGACCCTATTCAGTTTACCTTAAAGGGATCCTCGAACATCTAGAACTGTGACCTCTTCTTACGGAACTACAGCCTTACCTGCATCGTAAAATCAGATGCTATTTAAAGGAACAATGGTTAAATCCGGTCCACTCCACCCCACTGCAGTCCGGTCCAATCCAACCCACTTATGACACTCTGGTTGCCACGTCTCAGCTTGGGGCTGCCTCGCCTCCGCCTCCGCCTCCCTCCCTCGGTCCCTCATTCCATTGTGTAGTCAGTCACTCAGGTCACCGAAGGGTCAAAGGGCATTCAGAGTCTGCCCAAGCAATTAGGCTTATGCACCAAGTCCTGACCTTTTGCTCAGTGAGGAAGATGGCCCACATTTTGAGGCACCTCTCTTCCCACAACACTTAACCCATTTGGAAATTGCTGGATGTCATTCCTTTGCAGGCCGCAGTGTTTCTTAATGACAACCCCCCTTGATCCTAACTGAGCCAGCACTCCCTGGTAAAATTTGATTCAGGAAGCATTTATTGGTACTTAATATGTGCTCAGCATAATAGTGAATTTAAAAGAGGTAGGCCGTGCTGTGTATGTGTACTATAAACAGCTGGAGGGCAACAAGGGAAAGCTTATGATTGAGGACCAAAAATAAGGATTGAAATCAATGGAACATTGATTATGTAGAGAACGTTCTGGAAGCTCTGCAGGATGAGAAGGGTTTTTGGAGAGGCAGAGAAGAGATAGTGACAAATGGCCTTAGGATTGCCCTGTTTGAACCTCTGCGGACTGCCTGGAAGTTTCTAAGGGGTACTTCTCCCTGTCCTGTTGTCTGCTCTACCACGTCCTTCGCAGAGCAGAGGCCACCGGGTCACATCAGAGCTAGGACCGCTTGTCAGTGGGTCACAAGGCTGTCTGGTGTGTGTCATAAAAGCAGTCATGGCTCTAGCATGGACCTAGCAGCCCACTGTTGCTGGGGGATGCGAACCAGACCGGTCTACGGTTTCAGGGTGGGGAGGATTCAACATACACTGCAAGGCTCACTCAGAAGGAAAGCGACCAATAGTTTGAGAAGACGGTGCAAAGCATCTGGGCAACCAGAGCCGCATTCCCGGTGGTGACATTTTCCCGTGTGTTCTTCTGATCGCTATGTGCAAAACCTTCCTGGCAGGGCTCCCTCTGAACAGCAAAGATCATGAGGAGCTGCCATGCTCAGCTGGCGACTCAACAAGTCTGCCCTCAGGAAAACGCCCTCCCCCGACCGAGTCTCTGATGCCTCCCTGTGCCAAGAATGAGGAAGATCTGGAACTGTTTATAGAATGTTCCTTGGATAGCTATTCGAAGAGGCAAACAGCGCCCAGGCCAAACAACTTCCCCAAAGCCCGGTAATCTTCACAAGGGTGGTGGCAGGGTCTGCCTTATCATCCTTTGATCCCAGCAGTTAGCACAGCGCCTGGCTGAGTCTCTCCGTGCCTGGAACATGCGTGTGTCTGGATGGACGAATGAAGGGAGCTCTCGAGGATGGGCTGTGTGTGTTTCCCTTGTGTCCCCCGTCCACGCCAGCCGAGCCACCTCCCGCGCCCACCAGTCCACCCACACTCGGCACACCGTGCGGTATCGGAGTACATACCTGGAGGTACTCCTTGCTGGAATCCAAGTTGGGGGTCCAGCCATTGTCCTCGCCATGGAGCCGGCTTTGCTGAGGCGTCCACCTTTCGTCCGAGTAGGTAGAGGAGGCACTGATCTGCTCATTAGCAATCCGGCCGGATTCCATTCCCAGAGGGACGTTGCACTGGAAGTCTGGGAAAGGGAGAGGGTCAAGGGTAGGATTACGTCTCTCAACCGCAAACTCCTGGGATCCCCCAAATTTTGCTCCCTTCTAGGGACAAGTCCTTGCAGGAACTCCCTCATCTTAAAGACCTAATTACACACCCGCCTTTTGAAAATAACTCTGCCAACTCAGGGAGCTTGACAACCCCTCTGGGCCTAAAAAGAAACTAAATTGGGCCTAAAAGAAGTCAGGCTGTGGGTAAATAAGAATCATCATACAAATTAAAAATACAGTCTCAAGTATAAGAACTGTTGGTGCTTCAGGCTACAGACGCTCGCAGACGCCAGATGCACCGTAACTGAAATACAGGTAAACGTGTGATAGACTCGTGGCAATCTGGGTGGGCTGATACATCGTGGGAAGCCTGCTTTCTTCACAAACACCCAGGAGGCCCTTCCGCTTCTCTCTTTCACTCAAATGTCTTGCATTCTGGCACAGAAGACCGGCATTGCAAAGCAGTGAATACCCAACTTCGGGACATTTCTCCAGGAGCACAGCCACGCCCCTCTTTTCCCCTATGCCTCCCACCTGGGCACATGGACCCAGAAGTCCAGACTCTGGCTCCGCGCCATTAGTGCAATGGCCGTCCTTCCCAGGGACACTGCAGACACTGGTCAGTATCTGCGTGTGCAGGTGTCCGATAAAGCCCAGCAATTTTTTCAGGTATCAAACCCATTCCCGAGTCACTCTGTGACGGTGCTGGCCATGGGCAGCTCTTGGTGCCATACTGTTTCCCTGTCCCTCAATCTTCATGAGCTCTTGGAAGAACGAAAGCAAAACCCAGAACAAAATCCATCGCCTTTCCAGTTGGCCGGGCTGCCGTGTCTGTGGGTATGCACAGGGTAAGCTTCTACAGCCGGGACAGGATTTGCCCAGCTCCAATCCTTAAAGTATGTCTTTAGGACTCAAGAGTTATCACTTGGGTTTCTAGGGGGCTAAAGGCAGCGCGTCTGAAGCACGTGTCCTAGAGGAGCTGATCTGAAGGTGGAGTTCAGAGTAGATGTGGAGGGAGGCAGGAGACTCAAGGTCTAGATGGGTATTTCAAGGACAGCTGGGGTCGGAGCTACACTCGAGGCTTTGCAACATACCTGGCACAAGGCAGAAGCTTGGAAGGTGTGTACAATGAAGCATGAAGCCAAAGTCCAAGCATGTATCAGTCTAGTGAAACAAACTCTACCCAGGGCCAGTGATGTTCAATGTAAAATACATAGATGAAGAAGGTTTACAAATTGCTCAGTTTTCTGACCATGGCCACGGAGGCTGACAGAGGGTAAAAAGCTCAAAAAATGTTAGCCCGGGAGGGGACCCTATGTAGATATCCTAACTCACCTCCCTTGCATTCACAGATGAGAAAACTGAAGTGGGAGATGGTCCCGTGACTTACGCTGGGAATAACTCATTCTTGGTACACATACCTACTTTCTAAAGAAATGAGTACCCGGCCGACATTTGTTCGACTCTTACAAATCTCTGTCTAGCAAGAGGAAAAAAACCTCCCCGTTCCCTGAATTCAGAGGCTGCTATCAATTCTGGAGAATTTCCCTCTCTTCACTGTACATCTCACAGCCCTGATGGAAGGAGAGGACAGAAGTTCTCAACCGGCCAACTCACTCTCTGGTGGGTCCTGGTGGATCAGGTAATAGCGTGCAGAGAAGCCATCCTTGGCCACCGCCATGTCCGTGTGGAAAGTCAGGGAGAGGATCCCTGTGGACGAGCGTAGTTCCGAGGGGGTTTTGGTCCCACAGTACTTGCCAATCAGAGGGCCAACTAGACAGGCAGGACAAAAACAGGTCAGTAGAAATGGAAATGTCAAACTCCATTTTCAATGGAGTCACCCTTGCCACAATTGAAGTCACTCCACAGAGCACTCTTTGGGTATAGAAGAATGACCAAAGATAGGTTCTAAGGACACTGTCTCAGATTTTTGCTGTACGTTAAAAAATACAGTTGACCTTTAAACAACATGGGTTTGAAGCGCAAGGACCTACTTAAACATGGATTTTTCTTTTTTGACAAATACAGTACTGTAAATGCGTTTTCTCTTCCTTATGACTTTCTTAATACCATTTTCTTCTCTTTAGGTTATTTTATTGTAAGAATACAATATATAATATATATAACATACGGAATATGTGTTCATGGACTATTTATGTTATTGGTCAGGCCTTCAGTCAATAGTAAGTTCTTAGCAGTTAAGTTTTGGAGAGTCAGAAGGCATGTGTGGATTTTTGGCTATATGGTCGACCGGCCCTCTGAATCCCTGCGTTGTTCAAGAGGCAGCTGTACTTTTTTTCTCTGTTCAAGGTGCAACTGTGTTTTCCCTGACTTGGCCTCATTCTCTTCTCTCACTCTGTTCTGGGGACAGGCCAGAGAGCTATCATTATAGCGCCCAACTTACAGAAGAACAAACTGAGGCTCGAGAGGTCACGTGACTTTAGAAATAAGAGCTGAGATTCAGAACCCAAGTTTTCTGACTTAGTGTTATGCTCTTCTCAGGAAATGAAACTGCTCAGTCATCACGCCTCCCTCTCAGTGTAAAACACTGAGGCTCACTACAGAAGTGAACGAGTGGCTTTCTCGTCTCGTCCGAGACGGACTATGAAGACCTATGTTGGATGCCAGCTGAGAAGTACCGGTTCCTTCTGGCCGTGGGTGATACAGCTTTTTGACATCTATGACTGTTTTAATTAATAGTAGTAAAATCATAGTAATAATAATGATGATGATGAAAGCAGCTTATTTATACAGGTAGGACGCCGGGTTTAAGTGAGCTGCCCAGGCTTACAGAGCTGCCTCAGAGCAGAGCCAGGATCCAGATCTAGTCCGTGTGGCTCTAGCATCCTACTTGGGCAGAAAGGGTGGTCACAGAGTCACTTTCTATGGAAATCCTGACACCCTGGGGCAGAAGAGGACATTACGGATAGGCTTTCTCATCCTCTCCAGGCCACTCAGTCTCCGCCTATCCTTCTCCGAAGAAATATTTCCAAGAAAGGAAACTGCCTTTCTGCAATTTCTCTGAAATCATCCTTGGTGAAAAACAAGAAAGAAAGTCATCATGGGTCATACACAAACCCTAAGGAGCTTTTGAAGCCTTTGTTCTCTCTTTTTATTGTCACCAAAGCCATTCACAGGCAAAGGCGAAGCTACAGAGAAACGTCTCGTGACGGCGGCATCACTCACCATGCGGAATGCCGTCCCAGATGTCCAGCCAGTCGTATTTGCAGTCTCCCTCTCCCACCTGCAACGGGTCGTGCTCCAGGTCAAAGGTCAGGAACTGCAGGATGATCTCCATCTTGGGTTTGGCCAGGATGGTAAAGGTGCAGTCCAAGTTGTGCGGGTACTTCTCGGGAAACCCGGGGGATTCGATGGTCCCGTTGGGGCTTGTGAAGTTTTTGGAACAGTCTTCGGAGCCTGCATGTAAAAGAGAACTGGAGCATTAAGGGAAGAAAAGAAGAGGCCCTCCTTCAAGGCCACATGGGCTAGTTCAGTGTTTGAGCCCCCATCCCCCTCCTCATACGGTTTTTGTTTCTACTGGAGTGGCCCTTGAAGAAACATACTCTTCACATCCACGTCTCAAGCCTCTAAGCCAGACTCTCTCGAGGAGAGAAATTAGGGGAGGAGTGCTGGCGTGCTCTACGTAACAGAGCGAGAGCACCAGTTGAGGCGTTGGGGAGTGGTGGGGGGTGGTCAGAAAGAAGTGTGTGTGTGAGATACAGAGAGAGAGAGAAAGAGAGAGAGAGAGAGAGAGTCTCTTGGAAAGAGGAACAGAGTCTTCTTTCTCAATTACTCAGCTGCTTGCTCCAGAAATGTAAGTTATTTCAATCCTTAAGGAAGGCTTGCTGATTGCCAGCAAGGAAAACAATGTCACCCTTTATTTATTGCTGACCTCAACACTAGCCCCTATTGTACCAGAGCCAACGAAGTGCCCCCTTCTCCCTCCAAGATCCAAGGTGCCTCAGGGGAGGGGCAAAGGGGAGCTCGGGTCTCATTCATGTCATGACTATATTAAAACGAGCTGCTCTGTAGTGGTCAGACAATTAACAATCGACTTTTGTAGCTGGTGGATCACAGCAGGGCGTCGGGGATGTTAAAGGCCGCTCTAGCAGCAAGTTTGGAAAAATGTGCCAGTGTATTGACATTTGGAAGGCTTCTGGTCCCTTTGTGGTGGGGAGGGCCTTGTTTGTCTCCGAAGCTCTTGGGGCTGTTTCCTTGGGACTCCGGGAGGCCTTCTTATTAAATGCGGCACACATTCGCGTCCCGGTGCAGGCTTGCATGGCAGTGGGAGCTCTAAGAGGATTAGAGCCACCAGATCTGGGAATGCCTCTAGGTAGAGTCCCATTAAAAGGCGCCTCATGGGTTTTCAGCCAGGACGGGCCTCTGGCGGGTCCCGGGACACTGCAGCCCAGGCCACCGGCCCACGGAGCAGCCGGGGCCAGAAGCGGTACCAATCCATGGTACCACTGGAAGGCTGGACGGTCACAATCGATTTCACTGTATTCTGATTTTAAAATTAAAAAAAAAAAAAAAAAAAAAGGTAGCAGGGTTTATGAGGAGGATAACAGGCACTTGAAGTATGAAGGAAAAATACAGAAATACTCGATAAACCAGGTGTTTACTGGCAGGAGGTGTCCTCTGGGGATCCCACTGCAACAGAACTGTGTGATGTCAATACACGGATCTTCGCCCGCAGCGATGTCTTCATCCTCGGCTCCCGCGGCAGGCCCCTCCGCAGGGCTCCGTATCGACAACAGCTCTCGGGGAGGCGCGAGGGTCGGACTTGGCACAGGGGCCGTGCAAAGAAGTGGGCGAAGGGGGACCGCAACTTCCTTCCGTTTCAGACGGAAATCCCGACATCGCGACCAGCCCCTCCTTGCCCTCCGCCCTTCCGACCAGCGCTCTGCCCTGGCAGGGGGGTACCCCGTGCCCGCTGGGGCAAGAGCTAACCTTTCCAGGGTTCTAAACGCTCCCTAAGTGACACATCTGCCCCTCGGAGGCTCTGTGCTCTGTCAAGGGCAGGGCGGCCCCGTGGGCAACCAGGTCCGCAGGGCTGAGCGGGGCCGGTCTTTCCCCTGTGTGTTTACTGCCGAGCCTCCAGCTTTGTTTACTGTCAAGCCTCACACTCTGAAGGGCCTCCTCAATGGTCTGGGATGAGGCGCTTGGGCAAAGCCAAGCCAGCTGGCAGGCCTTTGGAAGGGCTGCGAGGAATCTTGAAAAGGTTAGTGTTCATTGCTATTGTGCGGCCTTCTCCATGTGGGTCACTTAGCCAGAGGAAATTAACTCTCTCTCCACGACTTGCTTTCGGAGCTAGAAAAGGCATCCTGACGTTCCCTCTTTGGGTTTGCTCTCTTGTCATTCCTTTTCAAGGCCAGGGGAATCCCCATCTCCCTGGGAGTGGGGAATTTTCGGTGGAATCTTTCTTTGGTTCCTCCCATCCCTAAGGGACCAAATCTTCCACACTGGACACCTAGTGAGCCCGAGAGAGACCCCAGAGGAGCCTGTTTCCAGGGTTCAGGGTTAGAGTCCTGAATTTGGGTGGTCAGAATTTTTCCATATGATATCTTTATAAGGCGAAACGAACAAATAAAAACCACCAAAAAGAGTGTGTATCTCTCTCTGACACATGGCTATACATGGGTATATCCTCTGGCTTATTTTAAACAAGGAAAAAAAACCAGTTTTATCCTTTCTATGCAGAACAATCACACTCGTCCATTGCAGGGGTACCTTCATCTCTAATTGTGCCACTCAGAGTCTGGACTGTGGGTAAAGTGTCGGAAAGCAGGAGCTGAAGAGTGACTGGAGAGGAGGTCTCAGGACCATCTTGGGACAAAAGTGGAATCTTGTAGACATCTAGTTCATCCAAGATTCTTTTCTGCCATGCAGTAAAAGAATTAAAGATCAGGGGCGCCTGGGTGGCTCAGTGGGTTAAAGCCTCTGCCTTCGGCTCGAGTCATGATCCCAGGGTCCTGGGATGGAGCCCTGCATCGGGCTCTCTGCTCAGCAGGGAGCCTGCTTCTCCCTCTCCCCACCTGCCTGTCTCTCTGCCTACTTGTGATCTCTGTAAAATAAATGAATAAAATCTTAAAAAAAAAAAAAAAAAAGGAACTAAAGATTAAAAAAAATAGCTCAGTCAACAAACACTCCAGTTCACTCCATGCTAAGGCTGTCCACGCAAGCTGGGGGATTTCGGCTGTAGTGGATGATTTCATACCAAAGGACTCTGGTGTGAAAAACGCCCCCTCCGTGTTTTCCCACTGTCAATGTTACAATAACTCTGCGAGCGAAAGGCGAATCTGCATAAAGCTATTTAAAACGTGGTGGATTTATCCCATTGGGACTCTGCTTGACCTTGAAAGGTGAATTCAATTCAAGAAGTAGGACTAGAGGGCCCTTGCTAAGGTTTTTCTGTCTGTGAATGACCCCAGGGCTTTCAGTTTCTGAAATGTCACTGGACACCAGGAAAGAAAACTTGAGCTTGAACTTTGGTCAAACGAGTATCAGAAAACGAACAAACCAAAAAACCCATGTTTTCCAGTGATGCAGCATCCAGCGTTACTTTTAAAGTCATTTTAAAATTCCTTTCTCCGTTCTGCTTAGGATTGGGCAATCTGAGATCCTTTAAGTTTGCGAGCCGTTTCGGTTTGCTCTTTTACACGTGGACAGTCTGGTATTATGTTGACTCTTTTATAAACCACTTCACTCAGGGCAGACAGGAACCTCCCACTCCAGCCACATGCCCCCCCCCCCCCCCGTCTAGACCCGAGCTGGGGGTTTGCGTCTGTCAGGAGAATTCTGCAGCTGACGCTGGCCAGGGCGATGCGCCGTCAGGCTTCCCTGGTCCTCAGGAGGGTTATCTTGTGTATCTGTGTTTGCAGTCCCCCTTCTTTCTCTATGAATCTGACTAGCAAACATAGCGGTGTTTGTTTGGATTTCCGCGGCATGTTCACACATTTCTTTCATGTTCTGTGGGTGACGTCAACTTTGTGTATTTTCTTCCAGGACTCCGACAGTGGAAATGTGGGGGCAGGGAGGGCATGGCACCTGGAGGAATGCTCATCCTTCGAGACGTCTCAGCTTTGAACCGTGTAGCCCACGCACCTACGCACGGTATACAGGGCCGATTTTCATGCCGAGAGCTGCTCTCGCAGCAGGCAGGCATGGTGGCAGGAGACAGTGGACCCCAAGAAGAGCACTGGGTTCTCGTATTCTCTCTTAGGTTCCCCCAGAAATGTGGCCGCTGTGGGTGGGGCTGTGTCCCACTGCAGGAATCTCTCTCCTTCTTTAGGCCGTCCTAGTCCTTGAAGCAGGCTGCCCCACTGCTCCACGCCAAGCCGCCTGCCATGGCTGGAGTTCCTGCGTCTAGGCATCCACAGACTAGCAGTCCTCAACACAGCAGCGCTCTGTTACGCTACCCTCTCGTGCGTTTTAACTTTTACCCTCATCCTGCAAATGTGCATCGTGGAGAGGGTTAGCATTCACTCCTTCTGCGACTTTCCGGAGAATATGGCACCATCCTTTGGGAAATACTAAGTCAGGAAGCATGAAACAGAGATGAGCTCAAGGGTCCTGCTCACCCTTCCTGTGATGTCCCTGGGCCAGCTCCCCAGAAGACCCTGCTTGCAGCTGCTTTCCGTTCCCTGTCCGCACAGGGGAGCGGAGTGACGGCGTTAGCCCTGGGGACCCTGGCTATGGAGTTGACTTCCCAGGTCCCCCGCTTGCTAAGCCACTCAATGGAGCCCTCATTCTCATAACCCGATCATGTTCATTCTACTACTCGGTGCGGATTCCTATAGCCTCGTATTATAGTTTTCTTCTCGGTTTACATAACTATTTACCTACGTTCATCCAACAACATCCACTGCACGTCTGTTACATAGGAGGGTTTGCACACCTGTTTGCCCACGAGAAGAGGGCAAACATCCCGTTTTTATTCCTTTCTATCTTCTCTCTCCCCGCTGCAGAAGAGGGGACGATGAAGGTTCCAGCTGAGCTGGTGGATGACCCATCGGAATCTTATATAGGACTCTCGGCAATACGGATGGAGGCATTCAGGAGCCTCTCACCAGCCTCCTGGGACAGTGGACACAGACTGCCGGTCCCTATGATCTCATGTGGTTGGGAGCGTGATGACCCATGACAGACGGGCCTTCTTGGGACTTGTGCCCGGGACAGTCTGTGCTCCCACTCTGGCTCGATGATGGCTGGACGCAGTTCCCTCGGGCCTGCCCCTTCATTGGATTCTACGCTCTTGCTCTCAGGCAGACAAATCTGACAAATATTTAGACAGAGTGGATATAAAAAGTGCTTTCAGCAGCTACCACTTCCTTTCAAGAACTGTTTATTGAAAAGAAAACATATATGAATAGGGCCCCTTACACTGAACCCCACAGGCGCCGGACTTGGGTCTCTTGATGACAAAGTGGACGGCCTCCCCTTGAACAGGACTCCGTCCACGAGTTGTAAAACAGAGGGTCAGAGGGGCCACACTGGTAGATGGCGAGAGCCTGAGAGGTGGGGAACAGGCCGGGGGTGAGAGGGGGGCTGGGGGGTGCACTTTGCTCAGTCTCAAGATAACGAGCTCGCACACGGGAGGGCCCGGCACGCTGCTCGGAGCGCGTCAGTGTAGATACTGGGACTTGGGAGTAAGAGTTGGGTCAGTCCGGTTATGAAGTAAGGAGGGACCCATGTTCTCAGAGCCTAAACTAGTCGAAGGGGGGCCTAATGGAAAGCAGGCAGTCACCTTAAAGGAAGTGCAGTGTGCTGTCTCTTTCTACTACCTTTTTGATGGCTTTTCAGGAGGTATTTACCCTGGCATTTAGGAAGTCGGGGTCCAACAGGCACAAGATGTAAAATGGGTCAGCAAGGGGAATTCGGACGAACCACATGCGAATGTAAATGTATGTATGTATGACTACATTTGTATGCAGTCCTACTGTATGACCCCACTGGTAAGATCTTTTAGAGACTCTAAACACTGAAAAGATTATGTGCTTCTGCCCATGAAATTCTGGATAAAGGCAACATTAAACCATGAAGTAATTAGGAGGAAGTTCGACCAAGTTTTGCTTTTTTCCCATGAAGATTACTGTGATTTTTAAACACACACAAAAATTGAATTCTTTTTGAAAGCATTTGTGTATTTTATTGGTGCTCCCTCCGCTCTTGGTGCCACAGACAATGCTTGTCTGCCTGGCGGGCATGCCCAGCGCTAACCATGCAAGGCTCGCTCTCAAGTTGGATAAGTTAAACCGGCTTTTTCTTCTGGGGCTGTGTCCATGGTCCCCCTGAGCCCCTCTTCCAACTCCAAAAACTTATGTAACTTTCCACTACGCACATGGAACCATCACACAGTTCCCTTGGACGGTGCTCCAGAACTAGACACCGATGGTGGCCCCGTGTCTTCTGGGGTGCACCCAGAACCCCACTCTCCACCCGTGACCGCACTGACCTGTCTTGAAGATCTCGTAGCGCAGGGAGAAGCCTGCCCCCTGCCGGGCATAGTCCGAGGTGAATTTGATGTAGAGCACGGAGCCCGAGGAGATGATGGTGGGTGGGGCGATGTTCCCACAGTGCTTTCCCAGGAGGTCTGCAGATTCACTGTCTCCATCCCGAATCTCAATGAAGTCATACCTACGTGAGGTGGGTACAAAGGGGCACGTATGAGCAAAGATGACTCTCAGGAGAGGAAAGGGACCACTGTCTCGCCCCGGCTCCTGTGCTCGCCCTTTCTAGACCCCGGGGGTGTTTCATATTGATAAACAAAGGCCACTTAGGTTTGCTTCTCTCTATAGACTGATCGACCTCAATATAGGAAGCTGCATTGCTTTATTGAAGCCATGGAGAGAATGGGTGCCTCGGTGGATGGCTAGATTTTAGGGCCTTATCTCTTGCCCACATAAGAACACAGCATCCTTCTATCAAATATCTCCAAGCAAGCACTTTTCTTTCCTTCCATAGCACCATTTTTGTTTCCATCATGATCTCTCTGTATCTTAGTCTTTTCTTCTTAGCTCTGCATTACTGCAAGTGACTTAACCCCTCTGAGATCAATTTCTTCATCTGTACAAGATGGGGATAAAAATACCCAGTTCAGAGGGCTGGGTTGGAGATAAAATAAAGGATATGAGGAAGGTGCTGGGCACGGAGCCAGGCACACTGGGGACGTTCCTGAGGGATCTGCTTACTTTCCTGCCCTCTCCCCATGGTCCAGTTTCCTCCTGGGTTACTCCCTCTTCCCTTATCTTTACTTGTTCGTGATAAAGACTCCCGTGTGTGGGCCCCTCGCTCCTTGAGATGACTCTACCCATTTCACCTCTGCAGCATCTAATCAACAACATGTTTTTAAAAGGAATCAGCATTGTATTAGAGAAGGCCATAAAAACCTTTCTCCAAAAGCAGGGGGTGAATCCCTGGGGACCCAGTGTCTAGGAACACAGAACTATTAGCCTCAGCAAGAGGCAGAGCAGGCTGCCATCCCTGCGCGGAGGCCTGAGCTCATTTCAAACCCAATCAACCTGGTCCCAGCTTGGGGAAGACTCGTCAAAGACAGACATCCTTGGCTAGGTTTGCAGGATGGTGCACACACCGCGGGACGCCATTTAACCGCACAGGCACACATTCAGGGCCTTGCTGTGTGTTCTGGCCATCTTCATGGTGCCGACTCCGTGCTCCTCCCTGGGCTCCCAGTGACTACCACTGTCTCCGCAGCTGAGGTGGGCGAGTCCTTCCCCACCAGCTCCCTGCAAACTTCTGGTCACTGTCCCCACTATTTACTGATAACCATCCCCTTCCTTCTCTCTCCCTGTTTGTTTATTTTGCAGCACACTGTTAAAACAACATGGAAGAGATTTCTCTCTTTTGGGTAAAGAGAGGGAGAAGCGACCCTCCCTGGGATGTGCCTGCAGGCTCCTGCCACACACACAGGGTCTGTGGGAGCTGGCTGCCTGCACAAGCAGCTTATTTGAGTCTCAGTGGCCCGAGGCCTCACTGCAGCCCCCAGGAGCCATATTTCAGACTGCACAGCCACTTAGGAACAGGGCAGTGAAGGAAGTGTAAGGAATGGACTGGGATTAGTTCAGTCTTGGACCCCAGAGGGCTGGAATCCTATAGTCAAAAGAATCACAGAAACTGGTGCGTCTAGTGTAGACAAGATGGCGGGTCTCCCCTCAGCAGCTCCGGAGAGAGAGCCACAGACTGAGAAAGGCAGTGGGGGTGGGGGAATCTGTGATTTCAATTTGGGAGAGGGCTCTCAGTTTGAAAATGTGCTTCCTCACTTCCAAAACAAAAGGGGAAAGATAGTTTGTTCTCAAAGGAAATTCCCCAAACCTTCTGGAAAATCCCTCCTTGGTATTTCCACTCTGAGGTAAGCACTGTTAATCAGTCAGTCAATCTCAGCTGAGTAACGGTGATGTCCCATCAGGGTGTGCCACTGTTGAGAAGCCAGCCGTGTTCAGGAAGCAGATATTACCCAGTTCACGTGAGTAGTGGATGTAGGAACCTGGATGGAATCGTCCCGCTCACCCTTACCCCCCAACCTCCGCCCCTTGCCAGGCCCTGGCTGATCCCAGAAGCAGACAGAACTAGGTTTGGATCCCAATGTGGCCTTCTTAGCTGGGTGACCTCAGGCAAGTTACTTAACCTCTCTGATCCTCAGCAATGGGGAAAATGACAGCCAAAAGGGATATTCGAACCTTTTTCCTAGGGTGGTTGTGAGATGTAAGTGACCAACATAATCTGTATAGAGCGTGAGTACTCAGCCTGGTTGTCAGTCAGCCGTGATTTGTTGTATCCTCACACCCATTTCTGAGGTGAATAGAGCGAGTGAGTAAAAGTGCAGTGTAAGTGGAACGAACATCTGTTATAACATTTTGGAGAGCATTTTGGCAGAAATGTGACAAACTTTTTAATCCAGCAATTCCACTGCTAGGAATTTTTCCTAAGAAAATCATCAGACAATTGTAAAAAGATGTATATGTATCTTTGTGGGTGTAGATATAATACAAAAAAAAAGCATAAAAAAAGTGAAAAGATGCTTCGTTTATAAACAGCACCATATCAAAATGTCCAACAAAGGAAGGCAGGGAAATCAATTTTGGTATATTTATAAAATAGAATGCTCTACTGCTATAGTGGATTGATAGTTTTTTAGGTCTAGATATTTTGTTTTTATAGGAAAATGGCCATGCTATATTGTTAGTTTAAAAAAATGGATTTTTAAAAAGCAATGTGTTAAAATACCTATGTATATATCTGTGTACATATATATACACACAATATCTTGCACACATAAGCAGAAAAAAGTCTGAAAGACTACATAAACTAAAATATTAACAGTAGTGAGATATACGGATGGTAAAACCGGTAATTGCTACTTCTTTCTTTGTTCTTTTCTATTATCTGAATTGCTTACAATGAGCTTGCATTTCTTAATAAGCCACAAATATATACAATAAAGCTGCTTCCATTAAGAATTTTTTTTTTTTCCACGGTGACAGATGGTGACTGCACCACCGTGGTGAGCACCGGGGAACGCATCCAGTTGTCAAATAACTATATCCTATACCTGAAATTCATGTAATGGTGTATTTAACCAGATTTCAATAACCCATAAAGCAGTACACGATAGAATAAAGGAAAACATAAGATAAGGAAGATTTTTTGTTCAGAGTAGGACCGCAGAGAAAAAGAACCAGCTCTCACGATGTGGCAAATGAAAATGTGATTCCCGTCATCACCAGCATTAGCCCCGCCCTCCGTGTCTCCCAGAAGTGTAGCGAGGAGGACTAAGTCAGTCACAGCGCTGGGTGACCTAGAACCGGGACAGGGACGTGGCCCACACCCAGAAAATACTTGAAGGTATTTTTTGAAAATGATACCCAGATATCTCCAGGCTTTGTGTCGCCTGTTTCTCCAGAAAGGACAATGAAAGGTCCAGACATCCCACTGGCTGGGTCACCAGGAGGGGAGGGTTCTCTCTGGTTGCCTAATCACGCGTGGAGTAATTTAGGGGATTAACACAATCAGCGACGAAGCTGATGGCAAATGCCATGGCTGTACGCCTGCCTCAATTTACTCCGTGGATGTACCACCCAAATCCTTTTTTTGTAATGCCGGCAGCTACAAATACATCCTTACGTATTCACGTACACACAGTGAAGGGATGCATTTTTGAAAAAGGTTTATACATATCAATCGAATTATAAATTTTCTTTCCGGGCTTGTTATTTAAAGGACCCCTCTGGTAAATCCTTTTGTGAAGCAAATAATCAGGCTTACTTAAACTTCTTAGAAAAACTGCATTTTTCCTATCAGGTTTGCTTGAGGGGCAAGGGACCCCCAGTGACAACTTGGTGGCTGACACCCTCTCCCCCAACCCCCAGTGCCCAGGCTTTGCCCTGTGGACAACACAGTCTCCTGGCTGGGCTTTTTGTATAAAGGGCACACACTGAATGACATGCTGACTTCACACAGAACGTCTCATTTATGTCCTGTGTGACTGACTCATTTGGGGAAATTTTTTATTATTAGGGATTTGCTACAGCTGGAGTAAATCTCCTTAGAAATTTCAGTGTTGTCAGGTTCATTTGGAAGAGCTCGTGGGGGATTAGGAAGTTTGTGGCCTTGGAATAAATACGGCTCCTCCTCGAGCAGCTGATAGCCAGCATTTGTCTGGTAAAGGAATCTGGGGTCCAAACTCCAGGCTCACCCCCAACGACAGCCAAGGAGGACAACCTGCAAGGCCATTCCTCTTAGAACACATTATTCGTCTTCCAGAAGAAAACATAAACCAGCTAACGGACATATTAACTACTGTGTTTGCATTTCATTATTCATAATCTCCCTCAAATGAAAAAATTCCTTCCAAAGCTTTAACACTACCTTTTATTATTTTAGCCGTCTATTTACTTTCCTAAGCTGAAGTAGCCATTTTCACTCCTACCTTTTTCCTTTCTCTCCAAAATGGCTCCCGGGTGCCTTTTTACTTTTCTCCTCACAGATTCTGACATCGGCATGTCGAGCGTTTGTCTAGAGAACGTTTTCTGTACGTTCTTCCTCGACTTCAAAGTCTTAATTTCTCTCCCCAAACCCACATTTGGGGCGTGGGAACCTTGACGGTGGAATTAATTTTCAGAGTCCACAGGAGAGGTATGAAAAAGCAACAGACTCCTTGCTTCCTCTCATCACTAGGCAAACATGAAAAGACGCTTTCTAGTTTCCATAACTCTATCCACGCTTGACACTTCCCAGCAGGCCCCCGAAGGCTGGGTTAGCCAACCGAGCCTGAGCTAGAAGATTCTTCACGACATCCAGGCCCTTCTCAAATGGCCAGATGATGTCCACCCTGCCGGAGTGCCACCGAAGGACTGCCACTTAGAGCTGCTTGTGAGGAGATTTCTCTGTCCCAGGTGGAGTGCTTGGTGCTCTGGGGAAGAGGGCTGTGCTCATTCTATGATACTTGGGTCTACACATCACAGCACTCATGCCTCCCCGACACCCATGTCTGGAAGCCAACCAGTCAATGTCTCCTCTTATGCTACTTGTATCACAAATTTTTAAGACCTCACACTTTGCACATGGCAAGATCTTTCTAGCCCCTGGGCTTTTGCACGGTCTCTTCCCTCCGTCTGTGATCCCTTCTTCTGTGGTTGGTGCTCTCTCCTTTTTCTCAGTTCAAAAATCACCTCCTCAGAAAAGCCTGTCCTGACCACCCTATTTCAGACCCTTCTTCTCTGCCTCGCCATCCTCATACTGCCTTTATAGCTATTATTATTCGCAAAGGTCTTGTCAATATACTTGTTTATTTCTTTGGAATCTGTGTCCTCACTACATAGTAAGCACCACGAGGGCGAGGACCTTGCCTTTTTACTGCGGAATTTCTACTCTTTCCATGGTGGCTGGCATAGAGCTGGGCTTGTTATTTCTTGTGGTGTGAGCAAATGAACGAGGGGCCTACCGTTGGTAAGTTCGGGAAGAATTCACTCTGTGACGATGTTTCCCGAGGGGACGGATACATTTGGTCCATTTTCTACTCTTTGCCTTTGTGCTCCAACACATTCACTGAGCTATTCTGGTTTTATCTGGAAACCGAAATGTTGCCTCATGACTCGAAAACATGAAATATAACATTTTGAGTGGAAGAAACATCTCAAATCATGCTGACAGCATTTTCACTATTAGCGGCAAACAAATCAACTATAATTAAAATGCTGTCAAAGTGATTTGAGATTTTTCTCACACTTTCAAAGTTCCATATTTCATGAGTAGATTATGGAGGCCAGAGAATCTACCACCTCCTGGAGTGCCTTTCTTCTGGGAAGCTCAAAGACATCTACAAACACTGTCTTATTAATCCTTACATTAAAACCTGCAGGGAAAAGAGGAGGAAAAGACAACACTGTCACATACAAGTTTGCAGGGAAGAAGCTGCCTGAGACACAAAGAGGCTGTGGGCAGGTCTGCACGAGGCCCACCCAAGTCTCTGGTCCAGTCAGACCCACAGCCAGGTCACCTGGTCTCTGGCTCAATAGTGAAATCCAGCCTTTATGGAGAAATCAGGTCAAGGTCAGGTCAGATTTTTTTTTAAAGAAGCAAATTTCATTTCCTTGAATTTTTCCCTTTCATCAGGGCCACCCATTTAAGAAGAAGCTAGAACAGCACTGGGAACATCAGTGGAAAGAAATACCAACCATTTACTGAGCATTTATTATGGGCTAGGCCCTTGTTTAGATATTACTTCATTTAATCCTCATGCTGTCACGGTTGCCACCCATTTACAGATGAAGAATCTGGGGTTCAGAGAGTCTAACTGACCTGCCCAAAGTCCCATGAGAAGGATAGGTCGGAGTCTCACTCCTGGGCCTACAGGCCTCACCTCCATCCCGTGAAAGTATCAGATTGTGCCTGTACAATAGCATCAGAAGGTATGGGGTATAAAGAAACTGCTTGGTTCCCGTTAGAGACTTAGCAGAATCTTGCTCTTTTTATTTAGCTGTTTCGTTTAAACAAAGCCTAGAGGACTTGCCAAAATTAATAGACAAATCACCGATAGAAGCAGTGAGCGGATTTGGAATCTATGGTTTCAAGACTCACCCAGTTGAAATCTGGCTTTTAAGTGTTCAGATGGGATAACATATTAATTTTTGCAAGTGAAGTATTTTTATAAGCACATATATACCCATATGTGAACATATGGTCCATCGAGTGAGAAAACAGTATCCTGTGTATTTATAAGCTCTTAAAGTATCATCTAGAGCACATATTCTTCAACCCGTGGATTTCTAGTAGGACCCACAGAGTTTCAGTAGGTGAGAGATGCCCTAGAGTCAAATGCAGAAATTTTGTGCGTTTGTGTGTACGCACATTTTCCTAGGTCTGTGACCAAAAAAAAACAAAAACAAAAACAAAAACAAAAAAACTTAAATGACTGTGATACAGAAACATATCCGTCGATAAGCGGGTGTGTTCTCTGAGAAGTGTGGGGCACGGGCTTTGTAGGCAGACCCAGCTGTTTCCAGCACGTGTTAGCGGCACAAACGCAGGCACTGAACCTCTCTAAGTCTCAGTTTCTTCATCTAGAAAATGGAAATAACCATGATCCCCACCTTGTGGGACTGTTGGCAGGACTGTGAAAGTCCACACGAGCCCAGAAGGGTGCTAGATACCTGCGAACATTCCTGGGAGACACTGGTTATTTTTACTGTCACTTGTGTTTTTACAAAGCAGGGTGGCAGACGTTGGGGAGAGAAAGGGTACCTACACATGAATCAAACGGAGGAGGGAATGAAAAGTCATAAAGTTAGAGATGGCTCTGATGCCCCCCAGCCTCAATGCTAGGGGTGGCGGTTTCTTAAAAAAATCCTCCCCTTATACAAATCCATCAACAGTGCTTTCGTGGCTTGAGTTTTTGAGATTGCCTTTCACTCTCGTGTTTCTGAGCCCCGGCTCCAGAACCAGCCTGCCATGCTGGATTCAGAAGAGCCCATGCCTTCTGCACCCCAACCCCCTCGCCAGCCCCCCGCCCCCGACTTGGCGGGTCTTGAACAACTAAGGGTCGACCTCCTTCACTGGTGAGTTAATGCATGTCAACAGCTCAGTACAGCGCCTGGCACATAGTAAGTCCTCAATAAATAAACGCCAGTCATTATTAGTACTATTACTGTTGTCGTTACTGTTATTCTTCGCTCAATCACTACAAGGACCCCAACGGGCCAAGACTCGGCATCAGTTTGACTCTCAGGGTTGGCGCCACTGCCTTTTCAATGGCGACTGCTGGCAGTTGCCTTTTCTTCCCTCATTTCTTCCCACCACCCGTCTCTGATGCTCGGGGCTTATCCACAATCCCCGCACAGCCAGGGTCTTCACGGCGCCTCAGAAAGGAGGAAATCTGACCCCCCCCCCCCCCCGCAAAGGAAGTATGCGAAGAAAATAACCCAAAACAAACCGAAGGAATTATTCCAGAAAACCTTGAAGGCAAGAAAATGGAAATACAAATAACGTCTATTTATAATTGCTGGTTGTTTTCCGCAGAAGCCCCGGGATGATGGAGAGGGCCCTGCCGATCTCATTGTTCCTGCCGGAGCAGGCTGCCAAGATCGCCTCGCGACGTGAGGAAGGAGGCCGCTGCAGACAGGGTGTCTGAGAAGTCTCACTGTGGGTGAACTTTCAGAGAGCGAAGGGCACACAACAAAGCCTCGGGCTCCTCTCCCCAGGCCCCTGGCTGAACACCGCTTCCCCCACTGACCTGGCTCCCCAGCAAGGCGCATTCCTGAGGCCACAGATCTGTTCCACTCCTGGACCAGTGAGCGCTTGGGAGGCCGGCTTGGATGGAACGTGTTTGCTTATGTAAGGAAGGATTTTCTAGGCGACCAGTGCCAATGTGAAGTTGAATGCTGTTGGGCAGGCTGTTTTCAGCACGACGGTTGGGTCTTTTTTCCATCTGCGGTACACGCCTATAAAGTCCTCACTCTCTGTGTTTAGCTCAAAGGGCTCCTTGTTAGCATTTTGTAAGGACACCAGAGTAGGAAGTAGGTAAGAGTAGCCCATAATTCATGCCTGTGCCCCAGCAGGCTGGTGCTCAGAGGTGAAGGTGAACCCTGCCCAGCAAGGCCAGACTGGTCTATACTGGCCTGGATCAGTGGAGCTTGCATGCCTCAGTCTGCCTCATCTCATAAATGGGAACACGGCTCATGCCTCTGTGCCTTCCGGGGCTGGTTGGAAGGGGCAGAAAGCAACTGGCATCCACTAAGGGGAAATCAGAGTACACCATCCCCGGGCCGGGGTGTGCTGGCAGCAGCCTCCCGACACTTGACCAGGCAAACGGTTCCCTCTGGAACAAGCGCTCGCTAACCCTGGCTCCCAGAGGGTCTAATTGTGAGAGCAAATCATAACCTTCCCATCTGTCCGAAAAATGGGAGCCTGCTGGGAGTGAGGCGTACTGGGCATCAGGGAATCAATCAGTGCACCGGAAAAACGTTTTTCTAAGGATTCAGGCTCCCAGTCATGTTTCTGTCCCGCTTTGCTGGCATCCAGCCCCCATAACAAAATTTTATAAAATACAAAGCTTGCCTGAAAAATGTACCCTGCAGAAATCCAAGCAGGAGACCATTTGGGAGTATGTGGCTGGTGTGCTGGGCCCTTTCCTTGGGTTTCATTCACTGCAAGCCTCAGGTTACAGGGCTCAGAGCTTCTCCTGGCGCCAAGGGCAGACTTGTCACGATAGTGCAAAAAACATGTTAGTTGTGGAAATGATGGACCTGTGCTAATGACCAAGCAGGAAGGTTGCTGCCACGCCAGGGTGGACATTCTGAATACAGCTTTTAGTGGCCAGTCAGCTGGGACAGCTTCCGCATCTCCAGCCAGCACCGGGTGACCAGTGCTTTCCTCGATGGCTGGGTTGTGAAGGCGCCCGGGCGGCACCGGGAGCAAAGGCTGACCATGACCAGTCCGGCCTGGTGCATTTCAAAGCTTTTGCCTCTCCCCATCACAGAAACGGTCCTGTATTCTGCAAGAACAGGCTAGCATCTCTTGCAGTGGTGGGGTGGTGGTGGGGGGGGGCATGGAAGGTTGGTAGAAGGAGCAAGCGTTCAGGAATATTGGGTTCTCTTGGCAGGGGGCTCCCTAAGACTAGGAAGAACTATGTCTAGAAAGGACAGCAGCTTCTACAAGAAAGGGAACCAGATTGCGGCAAGTCTCTGAGCAGGATGGACGCAGACCTTGAAGGACCTTTATTTATTCCACAGCATCACAGCCCCTTTGCTTTGTGCAAGGAGCTGTTGGCTGCTTGGTTGCAGAGCTACTGACTTGGGGGGGGGGGCGGTGGGGCCCCCCTGCACCCAGGGAGGGAGCTCTAGTGCCAGGGATAAGCTGGGAGAGCCACACAAGTATAAGGGCCCTGGTGGGCAGGAGGGCCGTAGAGACCCCAGCAGAGCAGCCTCAGCGCCTAACCTAGCTGCCTGCCCCGAGGCCAGGACCCAATCTGGTATCTGCTTGGACCTCAGTTTCCCAGCGGATAAGACCAAAAAAAAAAAAAAAAACAACAACCCCAGAAAAACTTTCTTACCCTCCTACCACTCTCAAAGGGATGACACATAGATAAATCACTTTGAACTTTTAGATGAAAGGTGCTCTATAAACTCGAGGTCTCATCAACCGTAATTGTTACGGTAATTATTTTAATGATAATAATGATGATAATGGGAGGGGGGGGGTGAGGACGAAACCTCCTACCTTGAGACAAAGAAAAACTCTTCCATTAAAACCTGCCTCAGGATTCCTTCTGCTCCTGGCTCTCTCAACCATCTTCAAACTGCCAATTCCTGGGCTGAAATATTATTTACTTTCCTTCCCAATAAAACAATTATTTGTTCCACCGCTCTCCCTCTCGCTCGCTCTCCGTGTGTCTAGCTTCGCCCTGACAGCTCAGCCATGGACTGTTTACATGTCTCGCTCACCTCCAAGACTCTGGTTCAGCTCCATTGACACCGAAGGCAGGAGAATTCTCTGTGTGTGAGGAATCAATTACTTCCGCTGACACTCTATTACTCGCCCTCACATCTTCGGATTCCAGCTGCACAGGGAGGCGGTGGGGGAATGGCAGGGAATTTGAAGAGGATGATGAGGGGGGCCGGAGGGGACCCGCGGAGTAGAAGGTGGATGACAGAGAGGCAGACGGAGACCGTCGACAGAGCGTCCCAGAAAGAGCTCTCTCTCCTTGACTGCCCTGCTGGCATCCGGAGGTGACCCCGCGGCAGGAAGAGGCAAAGAAAAGAGTAAGAGACGGAAGAGGAAAAGAAAAGACTTGTCAGAGATGTCTAAGGAAATCAGAGAGGGCTCAAATACCTAAGGATGGGGACAGTGGGTGACAGCTCTCAGTACAAGGACACAGACATAGAAAGCCAGCTTTGGGTGGTGGGCTTTCCAATTCCAGCCACTACTATTACTGTCTGCGAGATCTCTCTCACAGTGTGCCCACCTGTTAAATGGGAATAACAGTAGTACCCAGTCATATATATACAGATAGACAGACAGATACAGATAGACTGTCAAGATGCTTGATTACAAAGGTAGGAAAAAAGCATAAAAAAATCATGTGGATTTCTTTCATCATGTGAAGTCCTTTGCTAGCTTCCCAAACCTAAGCCCAGTTCACATGTTTTTCTTTCTTCTTTTTAAAAATTTTATTCTGACCCAGCTAACATTTTTCAGGGATTTTCCTTCTAGGGAAAAAAAAAATTCTGATTATGTAAATTAAATACAACCATCTAGTCTGCAATCACTGAGATGAGTTGTGAGGCCCTAGGTTTTATAATGAAGGTCGATTATGGAAGCTCTTTTCTGGAAGGAAAGACAAGGGCAGCTAACATGTATATATTTTTTTCTGGGATGATTTATCCGGGCCGAAGTAGAAGAATGGAATTAAATTATCTATTGAGTTTCTCTTAATCCAAAGGTTTCAATCCCCCTGCCATTCAAAAGGAAAAAACAAAGAGAACATCGTATTTGCTATAGGACTCATGACTCTAGGAAAATACACAAACCGCTTTTTAAGAAAAATCTAATTTTTTTACTTGGTCTCTTTGGTCCTCCTCTTTATCCTCTCCCCACCCTGAGCTCCCACTGAATTTCTGAAGACTCTCACCCGGTGTAATTAGCTGGGAGAATTACACGCAGTTACATGGGGTAAGATGCTGGCCCTCTGGGACAGCTGGGTTCAGAGAAGGTGCCAGGGCTGAGAGGCAGAACAAGTGGGATTGTGTATTAGAAAACCTCAAGTGATTTTCTCAATCAGGAGATAAAATGCATTGTTAAGAGGGACTTCCATAGCAAAGCTTGCGTTTGGAGCGTCGCGATTGCAACATCGTGTATTTAAAAACAAACTGCCAAAAATAACCGTTGTCCCAACTGCTCTTTAACCTTGGTGGGAGGAGGAGAACAATCTGTGATGTTTTTTTCCCACTTCTCAGCCAGCAGAGTTGCTGGGTGGAGTCCTTGGTCAAGGCTGGTGTGCCGGGGTCTGTGGCGGACTGAGCCGGAGTCAGCTGGGCTGTCCATTTTATTGCACCATGTACCTGCCGGGGGATCTGTTTCTGTCGTTAGTAGGGTTGTTGCAACACAGAAAAATATTGCTGCTCATTGGCTCCTTGGGGGAATCAGAATATTTCTGTGGTTGGGCAGGCAGTAAATCTATAATAATGTCATGAGTAATCAACGTGAGGCTCTCTCCTGAGTGCAAGGCACTCTCTTGAACCAGAGAACTCACACTCTGTTTCGATTTCTGAGGACTCAGGTAGACTCCAGCTGAAGCCATGCCTCCACTTGGGCAGTGTTCAGAGAGTCCTATGTAGGAGTAAATGGAGAGGTGGATTTTTCCAGGTTCGGGCATTAAATTGGGGGGTCGGAGGGAGTTTGTCCCAGGACACAAGGTGTGAAATTGTAGAGACCCTGGTCAGGGAGGTTGGGAACAGCAGAGAGTGCTTAGAAGTCCTAGTCTTCCCCACTTCCTGACCCTAGCCTTTCTCTAAGATGGTAGAAGTCGCCTCGCCAGGAAAAAAATTCCATAGCATTGCTCAGGCACTCTTCAGAGAAAACAAGTTTTGTTGATCATAAGTCACAAGGATGGCCTTTCGATTACTGTGGTTCCCTAAGGCATCAAATTGTTTCCCTGTCTTGTCTTTGACGTGATGTTCTCTACCTGGACCACCAGATATATATACCCCTGCTCTGTCTGGCTAACTTCTTTGGGATTGGTGCAGGCATCACTTCCTCCAGGGAGCCTTCCCTGCTCTCCCCAGCCTACACTGGGTCTCAGTGCTGGGGGCTCACATAATCAGGCCCACTGCATATCCCCAGGCAGCGTGCACAGTGCTGGGGGACGCAGTGGAGCCTGAGTAGAGCACAGGTCGCAAAGGAGGACATTCTGGCTTCAAATCCTTTCCTCACCATTCCTGTGAGTGGGACCTGGGGCCAGAAGTTAATCTTTAAGTCCAAGTTTCTTTATCTGTAGAATGGGAAGACTAACAAGGACTTCACATTTTTGTGATTCAGGGATCAGTGAGATGATGTACGTGGAGCACTGAGCAAAGTGCTAGTCTCAGAGGTGAAGCTCTAGACGTGGTAACTTTATCATCAATAACCATATATTTTTAACATTCTTTTTTCTTTTTTTTTAAGATTTTATTTGTTTATTTGACAGGGGAAGAGAGATCTCAAGTAGGCAGAGCAGCAGGCAGA
The DNA here is from genome assembly GCF_030435805.1 of Mustela lutreola. Classification (NCBI taxonomy): domain Eukaryota; kingdom Metazoa; phylum Chordata; class Mammalia; order Carnivora; family Mustelidae; genus Mustela; species Mustela lutreola. The sequence goes on from NC_081292.1 coordinate 194,191,455, forward strand.
GAGGGAAGGGGAAGCAGGCTGAGCAGAGAGCCCGATGCGGGGCTCGATCCCAGGACCCTGAGACCATGACCTGAGCCAAAGGCAAAGGCTTAACGCCCTGAGCCACCCAGGCACCCCTAACATTATTTTATTTTATTTTTTAGAAGAGAGAGCGTGTGAATGCGGCGGGCGAGGAGCAGAGGGAGAGAAAAAGAATCTTAAGCAGGTTCTACATTCAGCACAGAGCCTGACATGGGGCTTGAACTCAGGACCCTGACAGCATGATCTGAGCCAAAATCAAGAATCCGACGCTTAACCGACTGAGCCACCCAGGCACCCCAGACTTGCTCCCAAACTCTTAGCTCCATGAAGACAAAGAATATGATATACTCATCAGTGCATTCCCAATGCTATCATCACGTGTGGCACATGGTAGCTGTTTAGTCACTATGGGTGAATGCATGGTTTATGGCCATTTCACTGGTGAAAGGCTGAGTCACAGAGAACTTAGTGACCTCTGTAAGCCCGTGTCTCATCCTCCTGCTCTTATTATATCACATCACGAGATGGACGCATAGGGCAGACAGTTCCGTCTGCTTCCAGCACGGGCTCCTGCCACATTGACCTACGTCCTGGCAACTCAAATGTAAAAATACACAACAATCCTGTGCATGCACCTGCTTACTACTCTAAGACCAGGTGTCCTGAGGGTACAGAAATGAAATATGTAGTCCATGCCCTTAGCGAATTTACACGCTCAGAACACAACACGGACCACCCATGATCTAAAGGCAAGCCAGCAAATCAAGGCAATACGCAATGCTCTGGGAGTTCGGCCTTGGGAACCATAAAAGAGAACTGGGAGAATCAAGGGAACAGAAGGGAAGACGAAGGGAGTGTGCGGCTGGTCTCTGAGGAGGGGAGAGGGAGGAGGGTCCAAGCACTGGGCACTCACAGGGTCTCGCGCAGATAGAAGGTTCTCTTTGGCTATTTGCTTGGAATGGAGGACGCCCATGGACTACAGGAAGTCGCTGTCGGCTGGGTGGGGAGGGGCTAGATTATTGAGATCTGGTCCGTTTCCTCTGTTGACCATAATCAGTTTATCAACCTGGGAAGCTGCTGCCTCTCTAGGATATCAGCCCTTACTTTGGGAGAAATAGGCAAGTGTAAGATTTAAAGAGCTCCTCTGGCCAAAAATACAGAGGCTCCTTGTTTACCCAGCACACTTGGCTAAAAGCCAAATATCTCTAAACCTCCAGTGTCCAGAACATGGGTGGGCTGTGGGAGGATGATTTCAGAAAAGACCTTGAGGGGGCATCTGGGTGGCTCAGTGGGTTAAGGCCTCTGCCTTCGGCTCAGGTCACGATCCCAGGGTCCTGGGATCGAGCTCCACATTGGGCTCTCTGCTCAACAGGGAGCCTGCTTCCCTTCCTCTCTCTCTGCCTGCCTCTCTGCCTGCTTGTGATCTCTTTCTGTCAAATAAATAAATAAAACCTTTAAAAACAAAAAATAGAAAGAAACGACCTTGCGGACCTTAGCTGGAGCCAGGATTCCGTGCACTGATGCTTTTCACACTCTGTCCCTGGGGGTGTGCCCCAGAGCCTGCTCTACCGTGAGCTTGGTGGACTGAAGCCGAGCAGACATGCTGGTCCTCGATGACACTGGCTTCAGGCAGAGCCGAGACCCCAGACCCAGAACTTCCCAATGGACAGCAAGATCTCCGGAAGCAATATCCGTACAACACAATGAAAGAGTAACACAAGTCAGAAGAAGATGGCTCCGGGAGGCAGGCGTACACCTCACAGGAAGTGACAGCACGAGTACTGACAGGAAAAAGTCACAGACTTTCCCATGACAAAGGACAACGGTGTTAATGCGGTTGCTAATTCATTGAGTATCCACACAAACAAGACACAGCAATCTTATGATTGCACTTATCATCAGCTTTGCAGGTGAGGAAACTGAGGCCTGGGAATTTTAGAAGGTCAACAAAAACTCAACTCTCAATCTCTCAGATGCAAATTGGACAAAACCTCGGCCTGGGTCACAAAAAGCAAATTTTGAAATTAGAGGCTTGACTCATGATGCAGAAGCTGACTCCCTTTACTGCTGGTTTTGTTTAAGAAGAGAGGGAAGTGTGGCACAGGATTTAGAATGTTCTTTAGCAGAAATCCTTTCAAAAGAGGACTGGGGAACTCTAAATGAGTAGGTCTGAGTATCTAAACATTTCCCTTGGACGGAGCGCGGCTCTCCCGTGGAAAATGATATGCCGAACGCATGCCTAAAATTACTCGCATAAACTTCGTGTGGGCTTTTTGTTCTTTCAAGAAATGTTCTTTTAGGTCTTCCTAGTGGTTTGCACACTTGGTGAAGCATGTTTTCCGAGACACCCATCTGGAAATGACCGATTCTTAACAGGGCCCAGACTCTCCATTTGGGTTTTCCTTGAGCCTCTGGGCCGGGGAGGGAGGCCATGTTGGGTCTGAGGCCTCATGAATAAGCTGTGTATCATACGCAGGTGGGTTTTCTTAAAAAACGCATGTATCTTAGATTTCAGAAATGGAAAAAGATTCAGGACTGTGTACATATGTTCCCAAAGCCCTCTAGTGTCCCGCCTACTGCTGGCTGACTCAGGGGAAAAGCAGTAGTACCCTCTTCCTCACCACAGGGAATGAGTGGTTCTTCCCTGTTGCCTCAGAGGACCCTGAGTCCTGCCCTTTGGTCGCTCGGCCACATCTACGTGGCCAGGCCACGGGGCCCTCTGGTTTCTGCCCACAGAGAGCAGCCTGTGGGTGCTGGGGGTTTGGATTCCTGCTCCCAGCCCGAGGGAGGAGTCGGAGAGCTCCCCACAGATGGTGGTGGCCTGGGACCGCGCTGACTCAGGCAGAGCTGAGGCTGTGAGGGAAAGTTTCCAAGCAGACAGCGGGTTTCGGTGGAACAAAACGAACAAGCGGCTGTTCGAGGGAAAAGGCCTGTCTGGGGTTTATTTTCAGGGGCTCCACCTTTGGGGTTATGGATTTCAAGACACAGAGAGCCAAGGGCACAGGGAGCTCCGGGCCGGGCCTGCTCCTGGATCTCGGGGCAACCTCTGCCCGTCACTCCCACAGATGTGAGGAGGGGATGGTGCTGGCCGAGGCCGGCCCTTCCTCCACTGTGGAGCTGGCTGCTTCCTGGTGCTCTTACTCACTTTCCTTTCTGCAGGGCTGTTGCTGCTGTGCCCTGTCAGGAGGAGGACAGTGCAGGCGGTTTTCCCTTGGTAAGCATCCATCCACGCTAGGGGCCTGGAGAGCCAAGTCCAATTCAAAACATGCACCGGAAATGAAAGGAGAAAGGAGTCTAATTTCCTCTGGTAGTCAGCGCTTTCCAAACCCAGGAGCTCCCTTGGACCGAAAAGGACAGAAGGGGGAGAGAGAAGGCACCAGACAGAACTTCGAACACTTCAATTAGGTTAATTGTTCCTCTCACCAGCTAGTGGCACACGGCCGTGGGGGAGGCGAAGCTCATTTATTCTGAATGCAAATGGCCAGGGAAGAATGTTAAAAATACCTTGCAGAGTGAGAGATTGAGAGAACCGGAAGTGTCTTTCTAAATACAAGAATCAACAGGAATGACAGAGAAATGGGGGACAGTGGGGAAAGGGGGGAGGGAGAGAGAATTCAGGATGAGGTTAAGGAGTGGAGGCCTGACCCCAGCAGAGCCTTTCTGACAACTCGGCACTGGGGAAAAGAGACCCCAGAAAGATTTTTTTTCTGACCTTCCTGACCTTTTCAGTTCAAGCCAGAAGCATCCATGGAGGAGTGGGGAGAAAAACAGGAAGCTGCTTAGTAAGGATGATAAGCCAGAAGATAACGTGCAACTTCTCTGCTTGCCCTACTCCAAGTCCAGCAAGAGCTTGTCCCCTTTTGCTGCCGGAGACTCCAGCAACCCGAGTTCTCCCCACCCAGGGGGCTGAGTCCTGGGTGGGGGATGGCCGACCCTGAGACCCCAAACAGGGCAGGAGCATGTTTTCCTGGCCTTGCTCAGTTCCCTAACATGTGTTAAGCCAAGCTCACTAGGCTCCCTGAGTTCTTCCTTCCAAAAGCCATGCCTTCCTATCCTGCCACTATGAATATACATAAGATGACCTCTTAGCAATTTCCCTGGGAGATTTGCTGGCATAAGCATAACAGAATTTGGCCCCCGGTAGACAGAGGTGCTTAGTCAAATTTCTCCCTGTGCATTAGGCTCCAGTCTGTGCCAGCCTCCTGCAGCCCAGCCAAAGGCACCAGGAGCAAAAACACCCAATACAGGAGCTCTTCTGCCAGAAACCCTTGCTGAAGTCCCCTGCCGGGACTCAGCAGGACTGAGACGCTGTAGGAGTGTATCAGGCTGTGCATTTAACTTAAACAAAGAGGAACTGATGAGTTACCCTATGTCATCCACTGAGTCAAGAGTAGATCTGGGATTAGAAAATCCGTCTTATGACTTTTCGTCACATGAGGCAGTCATCCCAGACACCCTCCGGTTTTCAGCGCAGACTACCTCTTGCTAGGAGAAAACCATTATGGAGGCGTGAAGTAGTCCTAGGAGGATAACAACAACATCAATTCACCGCCTCTCAGTCTAGCCCTGGTTCAAGGGCGGGCCTTGTCTCCTCCACGAGGATGCGTGAGCCTGGAGGTAGGCCTGCTCCCTTGCACCTTTCTTGCCAGCTGGCCCCTTTATGAATTTTTCCATTCTTGCGAGACCTCGGTCACAAGGAATATCCAGACTGTTTAGGAATCATAGCAGGACCCCAAACACCTGGTGGCACAGCATAGAGGCATATTTGGAGCAGGATGTGATCATTGCTACGTTCTTTTCTGCACCGAAAACTCACACTATCATTTCAACGAGCAAAGACTTTCGGATAGAGCCCACTAGAAGGTGCAAAGTTCGTGCATATCCTTGACATTGCAATGCTACCTGCCCTTCACCTTAATTTAAGGGACCGTGGGGTTGAGAAGACATTTTTAAAGCACTCATGGATGTCTGAATGCCCGCTTCGTATCTCCCAAGCTGCACATTTCCAAGGTGGCAGGACTGGTGTTATGAGACCAGGCAAGCCTCCTCGGGGTACTGACAAGTTCTCTGGGCTTCGGTTTTCTCATTTGCAAAATGTTAGCCCTGACTGCACCAGTGTCCCAGGGCCACCATGACGACGGGATGGAGGGATACTTGTAAAGCAATTAGAACAGTGTCGGTGACATAAATCCGTACAACCAGCTTTGAGACTCCAACCTGTGCGGCACACGTAATAAGAATCAGTGCGAAGCTTAAACCTACCAGTATAGACTCAGACTTTTAACTCTCTTTCCATAAGGAAACCAGTGGCCGCTTCACAACAGGACAGCCTCATCCTCCAGGGCTGGAAGATGAGGAAGTCTCCTTGCGGGGACCTGGCTACTAGTTCTGTGCGGTTTCTACATGTGGTGGCAGTGGTGGAAATGGGGAGGGCTCCAAGGCGTAAGTAAACCCCAAGGTCAAGAGCTGGTATGGTGCAGTCTAGCCCTGGCCCCTAGATGGGATTCTCCTCCAGAACCCACTTTGAAGACAGGGTGCTTTTCTCTACCCTCTTCACTCAAGAAGGCTCTTTCCTCCAAACTGGGGGATCCCCTAGGGCTTTATTTCCCCTGGAAGACAACGTCATCTCGAGGTTTCCCTCCGGGGCCCCTGTTCAGCAGGTGGGTTAGGGGGCTGCCATTAGGCAGCAGAAGTGGCGGGAGCCTGGGACAGTGGGAGGGCCGGAGTGCGTGTCTCACGGATCTACAATCAGGCGCTTACTTGCAGTCGTGTTTCTCAATCTCGAAGTGAGGGTTGAAGTTGAGGACAATCTTCTGGTTGGGTTCAGGGGCGTAAACAATCCACTCGCAGTTCTGGTGGGATGGGTAATCCTGGGGGTAACCGGGGGAGGTGATGTAGCCAGCATCTTTGGAATTCAAACGACCTCCACAGGGTGAGTCTGAAAGAAAAGTCAAAGAACCCAAAGAACTTCAAATATGCTATGGCCTCTTTTTTGCCCCCCCCCCCTTCTCTTCCCTACCAGTGGCTGATTAAAACTGTTTTACAAACCTTTTATGGCAGTCCAGAAGACTAACCTACTTACTCACTCAGTGGAAGAGATTACTTCAACGCATCCTCCTGCCACTCACCGCCCCCCAAACACACACACCCAGAGGGGCACAATCACACACGTTGCTCAAATGAAAATATTCCAGAAAATGATCGTAAATATTCCCAATTACATGCGCTGACGTGAAACAAACAAGAGAGCTATAAACGTAACTTGCCTCCTGCCTTTCCTTGTCTCCTCTCCTTGGCCCGTCTCCTTGTTCAAACCTCTCCTCTCTATCTTGATCTCATAAATCCTTCATTTCAGTCAGTGTCTCCCAGCCCAGCCCAGGCAGCCAGAAGTAACGGCTCCGGGAACTGACAATAGTGGTTTTGTGGTGCCGACCCACAAGCGAGCCTGGTAACAATTACATGTGATATGGAGGAAACACTTTCAGCTTTGGGCCAGAATAGGCCCTGGAGGGTGATTTTAGTTTCTAATTCTTCTTCTTTTTAAAAAAAAAAAAAAAAAAAAAAAAAAAAAAAAAAAAAAACCCAAACATTTAATTCCACATACACCACAAATTTGATTTATTATTTCATTATACACCGAGTGGAAAAAAATCTGCATTAGAGAATTCACTGGCTCTGACCTCAGAGCTCCCACAAAAGTGCTTTGTGTTTTTCCCTTGCTTTCTACCCGCCGGCCCTCCTGCCTCGTCACCACCACCAGAGTGTGCTGCTGCCTTGTCCAGGCCAACCAGTCACCAGCCACTTGAAAGGCCACTGCAGGGGGGTAGCCGCCCCTCTTCCCAGCAGTGCCCGGCTGGCTGGAGGTAAACAGCTTCCTGTGGGCCAGGAGGCAAGGGGGCGACTTCAAAGGCAGAAAAGGTGGGTGATGACATTTGAAGAATCTCATCTATTTGGGAGTGAAGTTCTGTAATCCCCAGGAGGGGTTCCGGGGAAATGGGGGGTTTTGCTTAATACCACCTTAGAACCGAGGACGGGAAGGCACGAGAGACCTGGAAATATTCAGAAGCCTCCCGGAGACCTTCCTGCGACGTGTGCCTCTCCCAGCATCAATCAGGATTTAATATCGCCATCTGCATGGAGCAGCGTGGGCCCGTGAATTATGTATCACGGCTCAGCATCTACCCTACAGGACGGGCTCTTTCTCCTGCGTTCGCTCTTTGAGGGAAAGGGTCATGCATTTTTTAACTCTACAGGTGCACTTTACTATTCCCCATGTCTGTTGGCATTACTGTCTTCCAGACCTCTGCTTTAGATTACCAGCCTGACAGGTTTTAAATGCATAAAAGATGGGCAGGCCGCACAATGGCGGTGGGACACACAGATCCGCACAAGTAGCCTTTTAGGCATCGTGCCTCTGCGAGCTCAAACTGTGCCGTGTTGAACTGCCCAGAATCTAATGGATTCGGGTTCCATTTCCTACTGGGTGGAAAACAAAAGCAGGCCATTTCCTCTGGCTAGCAGAGCCCACACCATCCTCTAACTAATGACCCTGCACCCTCCCCAGTCCTGCAGGACAATAGGCTCAGCCCTCCTGCGGACAGAGAGGAGCCCCCACCCTGGGCCTGGACCGCCCATTCCTCCACAGCCAATCCCAGCAGGCTTGCCCAGATCCCGGGCCATGCAGGCCCTTCCAGCACCTTCCAGCAAGTCAAACTGGGGCCAGTGGGTGCTGGCTCAGGCACATGCGATGGGGCTGAAAAGGAACCTCTGAGAAAGCAGAGGTGTGGGGACTACAGACCACCAGCTGCTCTTACCAGGCCGGGAAGGGGAGGGGTTTTCTCCCCGGTAGAGCTTCTCTGCCAGCTGTTTTGCTCAAGACTGTAGCCCTGACTAGCACACTCCCCCCCAAACCACACCGTTGGCCTTGGAACTCTCCAGAAGGAATGGGAGCTGAGCTCCTGTGATGGTTTCTCCATCACCCACACTCTCTCCCTCCCTCTCCCTCCCCTGCTGTCCTCTCCAGCCACTCCCAAAAGGAGAACTTCTCCCTCAATCCCTCCCTTCCCCCCAAGTTCAAGCTTTTTTAGGAATCAGACCAGGCACACATAAGCAGCAATGAAGACAGGAAACTTCCTCATAGGAAGGTTTCATTTCTCAACCACACCAGGAGTAACCACTTCCCCACTCAGAAAAAACTGAAATTACATATAACCCATAGTGGATAGTCTGTATTTTCCACAGTAAAAACTTAATGGAAAGAAAAAGGAGTAACTCGTTTCTTTTTTTTTTTTTTTCCTGTCCTTTCCTTATCTGAAGAAAATCAAGGCATTTTATTAAAATTTTTGAACACTCATTACAACATCTGCTGTTAACCCTTTCAATACCCAAGCCTGTATAAACTCGCATTCCTGTTTGGATGGCACGCACACTGAGAAGCAGACACACACACATAGCTACCGAACAGAAGTCAGGGACACACACCTATTAGAAAGTCACACTTCAGGCCCGTACATGCTTTCACACCCGCTCGTAAAATATCACACGTCGTTTGCACAGACACATAGCCACTAAGATAAATACTATCATTTTTGCCTCTGTTTTTCTTGGAGAGAACTGAATCCTGGAAAGATATCAGTAAAACTTGTAAAGAAAACACACTGAATCCTTCCACATGTCTTCCCGATCATTGATATCTCATTTCCAGGTTTGGGGATCTTCATTTCTTGAACACAAACACACCCCCAATAGAAATGAACTCGACTTTCTTCTGAAGAGCTCTACCGCCTGTTACTCTGGGGGTCGGTCTTGTCTCCCAGAAGGAACAGCATAAATGCTGTCTGTCCTGTGTCAGAGGAGTCCGGGCAGAGCCAAAAGAGAGTTGAACTCAAGGGCAAATCCCTTTAGGCCAATCTTCACATACAGAAGGGAAGTTGACCCTGTGGAAGTTGGAGCCACTGGGCCTGTTGGGTGAGTTGACAAGGGACTTCTTTCTTCAACTATTTCGTGAGTACCTTTCACCTGGGGCAAATTCATTTCCCAAAGAGAAGGCAGACCCTGGCTGGGGCGCTTCAGAGAGGGTTGTCTCCTCCATCTGTGAGGGCAGCCTGAGGCTCTAGCTAGCTCAGGCCAGATAAAGGGGTGGGGGGGGGGGGGAGGACACCAGAATAAAAGGATTAAGGTGACACCTCCAGACCTAACTGGAAAGAAGGGGAACAGTAAGTCCTGAAGTCCGGAAGGTCTGATTTTTTTCCCCCATGATGAGCATTTAGGTGTTTTTACTTGACACGTGCAATGTCAGATGATTTCTGACATTTATAACCTCCAGTCTCTCTCTGTTTTTTTGTTTTGTTTTTTTTCCTGTCCTCCTCAGGTGCCCTCATCTTGCTGGTGGCCAAGGCACCATGAAGCTGCCTAGAGGTAACCCAGCTCTGCATCAGGTAAAGAGATTTTGTACCCGCCAGCTAGCAATTCTAAGCCACTTACTCTGCTGGCTTCCGAAGGAACCCACTCACCCTTCTGAGGAACCTAAATTTAAGCCAAACCACTAGTTCCTTGGTAATATCTGATTTTTAGGAAGTAATGAGAAGGAAAAGAAAATATTTTTAAAAATCTGGGCTGCCTTCTAAGGAAATTCAGCTGGAGTTTTTCTAAAGGAACACTGTATGGCCTGCACTCGACACTAAGGTTCACTAAGGAAACCCGGTCGGCTGCGAATACTTTTAAATAATTAGAATTACAATGGCTCACCCCAGGCCAGGCGGAGGCACCAGGAGACACCAGGCAACGGCCTGCTGGCAGTCCCCCAGCAAAGGAACAGTCCCATCCTGGGCTTAGCTGAATGGAAGGAAAACGTCCTTGGCCCAAACAGGGACATTTAGGACTGGCTGTACGTGGGACTGGAGTCAGGTTGTGGTCAGAGGTGGGTCCAGACTGTGGCCAGAGGTGAGTTACTGGAAAGGGAAGCGGGATGGTCCCATGGTAGCAAGAAGAGGCCAGTGGATTCCTCTCCGCTTCCTACACTGTAATTCAGTGGGAGGGTTAAACCTAGTGGGTAGTTCTCCAAGTTCTTCTTTGAAGAGTTTGTTTTCTCTTTGAACAAAAGTCTGCTCAGAACTCCAATGTCCAAAGCCGGTAGAAGGAAGTGGGGCTCTCTTGGGTGCAGGAGGTAGGGTGGCGAGAAGGGGTGTAGAACCTGGTCACCTCTGCCGGGCTTTGGGGAGCACAGTTTGAAACTCACTGAACTAGACCCCAGTTCCCTTGTTACTTTAAAACACCTTGTACAAGAGAAGGGATAGAAGGATTAGAAGACATCCATTGCGTGTATATCCCTGAGGGTCATAGGGAGAGGAGCACTCAGTTTCATTTTCCCTGACAATAACAGACTTATTTCCTCTATAATTTATCCTTTATCCACAGCATAATCCCATCCTGTTCCTACTTCCAAAGCACTGCTTTCATTTCATCATGAGCAGCAAGGCAAAGAAGCAGCCCTTTCTCCTCCTTAAAAAGAGAGCCGGTTGTCACCTTGCCACTTCATTAGCAAGAAGTCTTGTCTTCAACATGGTCTCACCACTGACAAGCTGTGTGGCCTTGAGTAAGCCAGGAAACACCTCTGAGACTTGGTTTTCTCATCCATAAAAGGAGAGGAGTGATTCTAAAGGTCAGTTTCAGTTCTTAAATTCAAAGCCCCTATAATGAGGCGGGGAGAAGATCCCATAACCCCGTAGATTGAACCAAAAATGGGAAAGGCTGTTTCCCCACCCAGAGAACGAGACCTTTATTCAAGGTGTCACTCCTGTTTCATCCATTTGGTAAGCCTTGAAACAACCTCTAGGATTTTTCCGATGAGCACGCCTGTCTTGCATTATGGAGAGTTCAAATGTCTTTTAATCACATTAGCCCTACTGACGTGAGTTTCTTTCCTTAACCGAGTCTGTAGCTGCAAATTTATAAATATTGTGGATACGCAGTTCTGTGTGTCAGCATGTGAGCAACACCGATACATAAAAAGGAAGACCAAAAAGTTTCTTCAAATCCCTTGGCTGAATCATCTAAGCTCCCTTCTCAGGGTTTTAACCAAATTTTGCTCACTAACCCTGGATAAGCTGCTTTTTAAGAGTTATTTCTGTGAGCCGAGGCTGGATTTTGTTTTATTCAAAGCGACTTCGGCCTGTCACAAGACAGTCTCATAAAATCTGTATCTTGGCTTAAGCTGGGAAGAAATGAGCCAATCCATCAGCCCAGGAATGCGGCTGTTTGACCACTTCCTAAGGCAACTGGGAAAGGGATGCAATCTATTCAATTTATGGGGCCGGGTGGCAGTGAGTGATGCACTCCTGAAGGCACAGCAAATGGAAATCCCTGTGAACTTTTGCAGTGATAAAGTTCAAAATCTGAATAAAAGAACCTCTGGGAGGGCAGGAAGGAGGGGACGAGAGGGTGGGAGCGGAAGGCTGCACGTAGGCAAGAAGAAATGAGTCAGGAACCAGGCAAGCGCCCTCTTCGGAAACACCTCCAATGGATTCACCGAGGACAGAACCGGGAACTGGGTCTGGAAAGGGGACCTTTGGAAAAATCACTTCCCTTTAATCTGGATTCTAAAAATGAGCCTTCATGTAATCATTAAAAAAACGCAAGTTTGATGTGATTACCTCCTCTGACCTCGAATCATGCCACCTGTGGTAACCTTGTTATTTGTCATCTTATATCATAAACAAATGCAATTCCAATAGGGCAGCCAATATAATATCATTAGTTTTTATTTATGTCCACTCTTTTCCAGTCCTCATTGCAAATGCAATTTTGATGCCATTGATGAGAGATGTGGGATTACAATGCCCGCCCATTTCAATAGACATTTGGGGAAGGAAATAGAGGAAGACTAATTTTGAGGTCTCTCCAAAAACCAAAGGAGAAAAAAAGGTAATAAAATTTTTGTTCATTTATTTGGATTAAGCGAACCAAAGGCTTATGGTGAGACATCAGGGGCTCCCCATTGGTTAGTGAATGAAATCCAAACCCCCTGGCCTAGCAATGGGGCCTTGCATTTAGCCTAATGAATCATTTCTGACCTTGATTGCAATTATTTTCCTCCACACATTCCAAAGTGCAGCTTCTGAGTGTTCCCCAAATAAACCCAGCACCCATTTCTCAGCTCTTTTGTTTTTTTTTTTAAAGATGTTATTTATTTATTTATTTGACAGACAGAGATCACAAGTAGGCAGAGAGGCAGGCAGAGAGAGAGGAAGGGAAGCAGGCTCCCCGCTGAGCAGAGAGCCCGATGTGGGGCTCGATCCCAGGACCCTGGGATCATGACCTGAGCTGAAGGCAGAGGCTTAACCCACTGAGCCACCCAGGCACCCCTCATTTCTCAGTTCTCATCTTCCCCTGATACCCGTTCCCAGCTCTAATGTCCATTCATCCTCTCAGTCTAGGCTCACATGTCACATCCCCCTCCCTGGTCTCCCACACCAAGAGTACTCTTCTGGCCTCCATATCTAGAACCTCCGAGACCGAAGCTCTTTAACATCTTCTAAGGTGTGCGAGGGCTCAGGACACCGTCATCCTTTCCTCGGGAGCACAGCAACTTGACAGCATGACTCTTCTTCATTCATCTTTAGTGAACTTTATAGGATCAAACCCAGAGCCTTGCCCAAGTCAGACTCTGAGGGATTAATTCACCAACTGCTAGTTGACTAACATAGCACCGAAAGTATCACTTAACCAGCACAAACTCCGAGAAAGCTTTATCCAAACTGTTCTGCTTCTCTAGTCCTACCCTTCCTTCCCAACCCAACAGTGTGCTGCTGTTAAACGCGAAGATTTTTATAGTGGTGAACTGAGAGTTTCAGTTAACGTGTTTGGGATCATGATACCTGGTCATAAGTCAAGGCTGAGTTATGTGAACCCGGTCTCCAAAGGACACTCTAAACCCCGGATGGTAATGTTGCAGTTCAAAGGATATTTACATTTTAATCCTAGTGATGGTAAAAATAATTTATCTGAGCGTTTCCTCACACCCTGCCTCTCTCATTCTCCTGAAGGTGAGTTCTAGATAGTTGTTACCCATAGCACCAGGAAGAGGCACGCTCCTACTTCATCGCTAAACTGGTTGCTGGTAATCAATGATTTCTTCCCTCTACCCAGGCCTCCCCTATCTCTCTGCCCTTGGCCCCCCAAGACGCCTCTTGGGGCACATCTGTTTTATTTTTCCCCTTCATCAAAACAATTATTATTACTACCGCTCAGCCCCGCAGTTCGCAATTCCCTTTATCTTTTTTGCTGAAAGACTGGCCAGAGCCCAGATCACTGGTTATCAGGATCTTCTGAGGCCCAGAGCAGGGACTCACTGGATATGTGCATTAAGCTGGCTAGAAGCCCCATCCACTGTGGGCTACCGGGGAGAGCTTACCTTTTGTTATTCCCAGCCCCCCCCACCCCCCCCACCCCGCTTTTTCCTGGATTAGATCATGACTCTTTTATGAAGACCCAGAGGGAAATGGGATTATTAAGAGTCTTGCTGGGTAAAAGCTATTTTGTCTTTATGATGACTTTCTTGAGTTCAGCTGCTGAGGGGCCTTAATGCCAGAGTAGAAGTTATTGCACATTGGGGGGGAGCACCCTCCGCACATGCTCCCTGCTGAGCACACTTGCAGGGATGACGGATGGCAGAGGAGAAAAGGAAAGGCAAGGGGGAGAGATTAAAAAAAAAAAAAAGTAGAGAGGAGAACACCGCCAGCAGAAGAACAAGGAGAGAGAGAAAGAAAAAACAAATGCAACGAGGCGATGTAAATCTGAGATAAAAATCCAGCAAAGAATATTGCTCTCTGAAGAACAGTGTGCAGAGAGATCATCTGAAGCTTATGAAACACAGACCAGCGTTCAGTGGGTAAGAGCTGAGATTGATAATTATTTTATTGCAAAAACTCATAAAAATAACATAAACTTATCACAATGGTGATAATGTACTTTTGACGATCATGAGCTCCAGTTAACCTTCCTGAAGCTCTTCTGAGGATAAAGGCCTTCAGAGCTGGACCAAGCAGTGTCCTGTGCACTCTGCCATAGCACAAAACACCCGATGGGGGGGGAAGAAGTACTATTAAACACACTTTACAGATAAAGAAATTGAGGTACAGAGAGATGGAGTGTTCTGGACCCCAGAGCTGGCAAATGACTGAGCTGGCTTTTCAGCCTGGGCAGTCTGGCTGCAGTGCTTTGGAAGCTGGAAAGCCCAAGGCAAGGCTCCCCAAAACTTCTATGTGACAAACTTATTTAGTGGCATTTAGGGAAAGACAAATGTTTTGCCTGGGCGGAAAACTCCCTTTGCTCTTTCTGCCTGCCAGTAATCTCTCCGTTCAAGGCTGGGTGTGGGGAGGGCTGTACACACTGGCACCCAGCTCCTTGTCATCTCAGCCCTCTTTCCCGTGTACCGGAAACCAAGGTGTGTCTTCAGGGTGGGAGGGTGGTGTGCATAGGATGTTGGAGTCTGAAACCATGTGTCACAACATTGAGGGTTTTTTGCTGGCAACTCCCATTTCTCTCCTGTCACCCCAAGCCCACTCATCCCTATCCTAAATGCCATGTTGTTATTGTTCTACTGGATAGGGGAAGCATTTTCAGAAATGGGGGATTTATTTTTATAGCACAGCTGGTCTGCCAAAGGTCACATAATTTGGCAACGTTCCCAGTGGTTAAAAATTAATTTCTTCTTATTAATACAACCAAGGTCCCATAGGATCGGAGCTCAGCCTTATCTAAACTTGACAGCTTCCTAAAGCTTCAGAAGATCCTTTCTCCTGGAGGGCCAGCCATGCTACAGGGCCACTGTGTCCCGGAATCCAGCCTCACCGAGTCCTGTTAGGTAATGAAACCATTAAACCCCTGGGCCATTTCTCATCAAGGCAGATAAAGCTTTGAAAAATGCTGTAGGCTCTCTAGGACAAACTTAGGTAGGATCTTCCAGGAATGGGTTAATTTAAAAAAAAAAAAAAAAAAAGTGACTTCTTTACCTGGAAGGCAAGGTAAAGACAAAGACTTACTTCTGGGGCTCAAACTCATGTCTCCTCTCAAGGAGGGTGCCACAAAGATCACAGAGTGGCAAATAATGGTCACATGATAAAATAGTGCAAATACGTTAATGACAACATAAACTACTGCCCAGATGTCACGTTTCAAGTCCTTTCTCAACAGTGCAAGAAATTAAAAGGTATCATGCTTCTCCTCCAACTTCTAAAACAGAAAACTCTCATCTCTATTTCCTACTCTTCCCCAGATTACCGATAAACCTGGCTCTGAATTCCATCAACCAAGAATTGCCCCACACTCTGACCACCCGGTCAGCTCATTCTCTTGATTGCTTTAAGAAGCAGCTGAATGAAATGAACACACAGCACCGGGCAGGGACCTCAAAATCATCTAGCCAATGGTGTTTCTCCCCACAGATGCCCCCAGGCCCCTCCCAGGTCTTGTTTACATTCATGCCTCATTGCATATGAATTGGCATTCGGACTCCTCTTTTTCTATACTAAGGAAGGTAGGAGCTGACCTCCCCGTGGCAAAATGTGGATTTTACAGTCAACAGCAGGGCTTGAGAGCCATTTGGTAGACAGCAGGAGTGCTGTCTACATAGCCCCGGGTTTCCAAGTCCCCGCAGTCTTCCAACCTTACATTTTGCCAGTTGGGTGCTCTGTGACTTAATCTGAAGGCAGACACCAAAGTCCGAACCCGCAGTGCTGCCTGGGCATTCGCAACCCTACCAGGCACATCCTGGACAAGAAGGTGCTTGCCTGGAGCACTCATGGGGAGCTTCTCTTCTTTCCACAGTTTTGCACTGTGTACTCTGTTGGCAGCTGGTAAGAACTTCACTACCTCCAGTGGCAGCTTATGGGGTAAAGTTTACTGGGCAGCACTGAACGTGGGCACGAGACCAGTCCCCAGAGCCTAGAGCCGGCTGTCTGTGTACAATCTAGGAGTTCAGAGTTTTGCTTGCAAATCATTACACCTGCTCATAGTCATTGGGCATTTTGGGGAGAGGGGCTAAAAAAGAAATCCTCATCAGGCGCCTAGAACGTCATTGCTTCTCTTTTAGGATTTGTCTGAACCCAGACCTGTCTCCCACAGACAGTTTACACCTCTTATCTGATCATCCACTCCAGAAGCAAGGTTGATTGACCGCGTCTGCCCGTGTCCATGGCAATGGTGTTTAAACCCAGGCATAGATCAAAGCTCTGGGGGCGGGAGAGGGAAGGTTGCTGGTTATAGGGTCTGGGTTCTTTTGGCCACAAGCGACGTGTCCCGGGGGTGGAGACGTTGGGGCTGGGAGTTGCCACCATCTGAAGAAACCCATTGTCAGGACCTGAACAATTTCCTGAGCAAACCGCAGACCGCCTCCCCCCCTCCCAGCCCCCCCCCCCCCCACCTCACTCCACGACGATTAACTCGAGCAAAGGGGTGAGTCGTGCCGGGCGCTGACGAGGAGTGGCTAGCGCCAGGGGGCTCTCCTCTCTGTCTGTAGCCGAAAGGAAAGGAGGAGGAGGGAGGGCGGCGAGCCCTGAGCACACGCCAGTACACCAGAGCGTGGATTCCCTCCCCTTTCAGAGAAATTCAACCGGAGCCGCAGAAGCTGCGACACGGATGAGCCGGATCCCCTAAGCTTGCCAGGAAAGCTGATTCCCACCCCACCCCCACGGTTCCCAGAGGAGAGGCCGGTTCATTCCACCACCCCGCCCACCCCCCCACCCCACCCCACCCCCGCCAGCCCCTGGACAGCCTCTGCTCTGCGGGCGCCCCCCACCCAGCCGCCGGGCTCCTGGGACCCGGCTGGAAAAACTGCGGTGCAGTCAGCCCGAGGCAAAGGGTGGGGGGGCAGCCGTTTAATCACAGCTCGCCTCGCCTCCATTAACTTGTGTTGATATTAAAAAGAAATCAATCAGTGAAAATGAAGCGTTGGCTGTGAATATTTCTCTTTCTCACGTGGAAGAGCAAGGAGCGAGAAGGCGGGGGAGGGGAAGCTGACCACGCCGGCGACTGCAGAGGTTTCTCCCAAGCGGAGAACCGCAGCGGCGACTTAACTTTCTGGCAGTGGACAGCGTGGAGGAAATGCCGCAAGCCTCTCCCTGGGGGTGTCCTAAGTCAAGGAGGAGGAGGGGACAGGGCTGGAGTTGTCGGAGGCAGCCAACTTCTCCCAGTCTCGAGCCTCGGTTTTGCTTTCGCTGGTAATATTTTTGCTTAATAGAATGTTTATGGATCGTTCGGCTCTGTTTCTGCTGCGTAGCCCAAACAAATCGATGCAGTGTTAGAGACGGCGCTGAGGGGTGGGGCAGGCTGGAGGGCCACCACGTCCCCGCCACGTGGATGCCCGCGCGCCGCGTGCTCCTCACCTGCTCAGGCGCCGGGGCGGGCGCTGGGCGCTGCTAGGAGCCGTGCGAGTTGCGCGCATCCCCGAGGCTAGAGCCGGCTCCCCTCCGCCCCTCTCCGTCCTCGGTTCTGAAATCGCACCCTGACTTCTCGCCTCCCAGTTCGGTCAGCGCACGGATCCCCAGCTCCGCCCGCCCCGGACCTCAGCCCCTCGGAGCCGGCCCTCCAGGGGAGGCCGGGGGAATTCAGCGCTGAGCAGGGCGCGGGAGACAGGAGGGGGCGCTCGGGGTAGGGCCCGCCGGGCTGCCCCGAGCCCCCGACCCCAGGCAGAAGGAGGCAGGCAGGCAGGCGGCGGGCCAGGGAGTGGGGGGGGGGGGGGCCTGGAGCGCGCAGCCCATGCGGCCTCCCGACCCACCGCCCGCCAGTCCCAGAGGCTGCCGCCGCGGCCGCGGGGTTATTTGCTCAGTCGCTCCCCCTCCTGCACCTTCCGCCCTCCCTTTCCCCTGACTCCTTCTCCGAACGGGTTCCCGCCACCGCTGCCGCCGGCTGGGCTCAGCCCCCTCCCGGCAGGCGCGCACCGAGTGAGTCAGAGGTTTAGTAGGGCCTCGCCCTTTGCCAGCGGCTGCCAGCTCCTCGGGTGCCAGTCGGGTGCTCCGACGGGAAGCCCGAGCTCCCCGCGGCTTGCGATCGCCTTTTTGAAGGGCTGGAGAATATCCAGCCAGGGCGGGTCCCAGCCCCGTGTTCCACAAGGAGGTCCCACCCCGGGTGCCCGGCTGCCTGCGGCGTCTTAGTGGGTGAACTGCCCCGCGCTCCGCGCCTCTGGGCTTTTCTAGAAGTGACGCAGCGCGGCCCGGGGCTAGGGTGGGAGGGGGCTCTGCGGAGAGCGCGAAAGGCAGGTGGCAGAGCGGGAGTGGGTTCGAGCGGGCGTCGCACGCACACGTACACTCCGCGCAGCGCTCGGGGACAGATGTGCGAACATCTGGGGTAGGAGATGGCCTCTGAGTCTTTACGACCCCTCCCGCTCCGCAAAGCACACGGAACCTGAAGTTGGGTGTGTGTGTCCGCGCGCGCGCGCGCGTGTGTATATGAGAGCGCGCGCGCGCCGGTGTGTGCCCCAGTGTGCGCGCGCTCGCCGGGGCCTACTAGAGTCCGTGCCTGAACACATAATATACCGTGGGCATCTTCACCGCGTGCGCGCGCGCAAACACACACACACACACACACACACACACACACACAGCGAATCACACAAACATACATAATTTATGCAGCATCTAGGTCTGTGGGAGGTCATTTAATTTCGCTTCAAGCTGGGAACTTAGAATTAAGGCAAGAGGGGATGGGGAGACAAGTGAGACCTGCGCCCATCTCTTCGATCCGATTTGCAGCTGCCCTGAAGACCGGCTCTATGGCAGAGAAGGAGCAGCGAACGTGTGGATCTGGATAGCAAAGGCGATCCTCAGTCTTGCTTCCCTTCAACTAAACACTCGAGCTTAAATGGGTGTGTTGGCGGCGAGAGCCAGAGCACCAGGCGAACAGCTTCCCCTCTGGGCTCCCGCAAGACCCCCTATGCCGCGGTGATGGAGGGGAGGGGCCCAGGAAGCCGCAGGGGGTTAGCCCTACCCCGGCCGCCCGCCGGCCGTAGCCTTGGAAGTGCCTTCCGCTAAAGGCACTTCACCAAGGCTTTATCTTCTCGTTCTCTTTTCCCTGTTTCCTCCATAGACGGTGTCCCCAATCTCAATCACCTGTAGCAGCTTCCAAGAGTTTTGTCAGATTCCCCAGATTGTTTTCAGAGGGGAGAGAGACTCACTCGCGGGAGAGTGATGTGGGGAAGGAAAGGCAAGCCCCCCTGGATTCCCTGCACTCAGCGATCCCTTCTCAGGCCGTGTGCCCCATGCCAGCCCTCCTGCGCGCTGCCGGATACTGGCCCCAGACTGTTCTGGGCCTTGCAGTCCTTATCTCTGCAGTCTGTCCACACACCCTTTTTGGCAGCGGTTGAGAACAAATTCCACTCAAAAGTTTCTAACCACTTCACAAGAGTAAGAGACCTTCGAAGGCGACGCAGTCTGTTTTATCTAATAATAATTTTGAAAAGAACATGATTTACTTTCCCAGAAAACACATGGATGCAGGGGGGGAGAGCGGGGAAGACCAGCCGCCTTGGTTGCCAGCAGCGTCCAGCCCCAGGCCCCTAGCTCAGCTGCAGGCCCACTCGCTCCACCAGCCTGTGCCCTGTGATTTCCAGGCATATCCACACATTCTGCAAAGAATCCACAGCACTGGAAAACCAAAACTAGACTCTTGTGTTTCCCAAGCCCTTCAGTTAACATTGCTCAATGTAGCTAAGTGGAGAGAATGCAAATGATTTATATTTCACTGGCTAGGTTGAAGAAACTCAAGGGAGATGTGTTCTGCTTCAAGACAGGGGGGGGGGGGAAATCCCCAAAACTGTAATGCAAAGGCTTTGTAGTATTTTTAAATCTTTGATTCAGTCCATATGTGACATCTGAACACCGCCAAATTCTGTCCATGTTTCAAAACACACACACACACACACACACACACACTCACACTCTCCTAGTAGGGGAAGAAAGTTGGGTTTTAGGAGCGGTGGTGGTGGTGTAGGAAGGGCCGGCTGGGATCTCTCTTTAAATTATTTAGAATAGAGGAAGCCTCTTTCTATGCCATTCCGTGGGGCCCGTATAAGCCGTTACTTTTAAAGGGAAAAGCATGTTGAAATGACCAGAAAAACTTTCAGGGGCTTACCTGGTTGGCCTCTCACTTCGGGTCCTGAAAAGTAGAGAGCTAAGAAAACCCAGGTGAGAGGAAACATATCCATTTTGGAGAAGGAGGCTTTCTCCAGAGCTGGATTTGTAGATTTCTTGTATAATTTTAAGTCTTTTTGTTTTCCTCTCTCTTGCTTTCTTCCTTACAGTGTCTTCTGCAAAGGTCTCTAATGGTCAGTGTTTCCCTCCTGGGTCCTGGCGGCCCGTCTTCACCTTATTCCTGCCGGATTCTCACCTCACTAAGAGGGTAGCTCTTGAAATCAGCAAAGCGGGAGCAAGCTGGCAAGAGGGGACGGGTTTCCTCTCTTAAAAACAAAACGCATCTATGTCCTCTCCAGTTCCTCAAAGTATCATTTCCTTTATCCTACAACATCACGAAGATTTCCCGAAAGCCAAGCGTAAAAAATACATATATAATAATAATGACGATAAAAAGAAAAGCCCAGACTTGGCTTGGGCATCCCACGGTCCCCAGGCAGCTGTGCGATCTCAGAGGCGTAAACTGACACACATCCCCCGGCACCCGGGACCGACACGCGGGCGGAGGCAGCCACCGCCGGACGGCCGGAGTGGGAGGCGGCCGCCCAGCTCCTGCCGTCGCCGGGTTCCCCGAGCGGGAGCCTCCCCAGCGGCTACACCCGCTCGGCCAGCCTGACGAGGGGAGTCAGAGGAAAGAAGCTGCTGCTGCTGCTGCTGCTGCGGCGGCGGCGGCGGCGGCGGCTGTGGCTGCTGCGGCTGCGGCTGCTGCTGGCGGGGCGGCGGCGGCGGCGGCTGGGATCGCCTGGGAGTGCGCGAGCCCCTCTCCGAGTTCGCTCGCGCCCGCCCTCACCTCCACCTCGCCCAGCGCCTCGCCGAGGTCTGCGCGTCTGAGGATGTGCCGGGGGCGGGCTGCGGGCTGGTGCCTCGCTCGCCTTCTCTGCTTCCCCTCCGGCTCCCCCCAGCCTTTTCAGGCCGAGCCGCATGTGGATGTCAGAGCCGCGGCAGAGCTATCCGATTACGCGCCGGCTCAGGGCCCGCCCCTTCTGTGTTCCTGATTAAAGAGGCAGCCGCGGAGACGCGCGGCGCACAGCTCAGCTCCGCGGCACCCGGCTCGGGCGGGGCGGCGGCGGCTCCCTCTCCCCTCACCCCCACCCCCACCCCCCCGCCCAGCGGCGGCCCGATCAAAGTTGAGGCGGCTCCCATCCAGCCGCTCCTCGCCCACCCCGGGCACCTCCGCGCCCGGCTGCGCCCGGCCGCCCGCGCGCAATGCCCCGGAGAGGGACCGCCCCGGGGCACCTCCGGGGCGCACTGCCCTTGGCCGCGCGGTCCCCGCCCGCGGGAGACTCCGCTGGAAATGCGGGCAATCCCTGCCCCCCACCCAAATTCCCGAGCTCCGAGGCCACACACGTAGGAGGCAGCACAATGCCACGCGCAATGGCGTTACAAGAGGAGTTGGGTGGCGTGCGGTGTTTAGTGTTGGGAACCAGGCGGCGGCTCAGCCATGCGTTCGCACAGGCAGCAGTGCGTGGCGGCGACACACACGGTCGGCCCCGGCTGAATAAGACCCCAAACACTCGTGCGTTTACTACTAGGGTCCTTTGTTGTGTCCCAAACAGACTCCTCTGCTCGCAGGGTAAGGGTTCAGGTCTCCCTGCGCGCCTAACTCGTAACTATCAGAAGAAGAGAGACTTTCTGCCAAGAATTTTTCAGGTAATTAAAATGGATTCCCCCCAATCGTCCTCCAAAGTACGGGTACGTGAAGGCTTCTCCTCCGAATGCTACTGTAGCTACTTCTATTCACCTTTTCCCCAGGGAAATGTGGTCACAGCGCGCCCGAGAAAGAAAACAGCATTATGCCAACTATTTTTAAATGGAGGTGTGAAAACTGTTTAAAGGGAGTTGTAAGCTAACAGCTGGGGAAACACTTGTATCTTTGTTTCTGAGGATGGCTTTGTGGATTCCAAACTGTCTTGCTTCACTAAGCACCTATTACTGCATTATCCTAAAGACTCCAACAAGAACAGTCTAAATAACACTGGCGTGTACCCTCTCTGCCACTGGGCTGATGAAGAAAAATAAAGTTTCGGTGACAAGAAGCACACACACACATCTGAAGATCCCATTTATTCCTTTGCTTGTACTTGTGGATTCTTCTGGGTGGTTTTCCTCCTTATCTGGACTTGCCATTAGCTTTGTTTATCACTTTTAGTGTTTGAAAAATCTGTAACTCCCACTTAACTGTTATTTACACTGAGATAACCAAAACAAAATTGAATCAGAAGTGATTTGCAATAGTTGAGCCAAGCCACGGAGGGATTTTACAGTGCTGTGTAAATCCACGGACCCCGTATCACACTGTTAATCTCAGATGCCTGGCTTGAAAGGGTATTTAACAGAGGCCTAGTGAGTTCTTCCAGGGAACATAACCCCTGGCTGGCCCAAAGGCTACCTTTCATTCCTTTCATCCCCCACCCCCAACCCTCTCTCTTCCTTCATGCCCTCCTTATTCCCTTGGCTTGAGAGCACATCTACGTTATTAGAAAGTCCAGATTTACTTTTTTTCCCCCTGTTTAAACATCAACTGTCAAGAAAGACCACCCCTCCCCAGTATTTAATAGGAGAAAGAGGCAGTCTGGATTTTGAACCTTCAGCAGAGACCCCAGCTTCTATCCTTGCCAAGACACTAACCTAAGGACAAGTAACACTACTATCTCTAGAGACACAGCCTATATAAAGAAAGTCACTTAGTATCACCTCCTCCCACGACTCGCCAGGGGTACCAAGCCATTTGTGCTACCAAGTGCCCCACATGGAAGAATCCTGTTTCTGAGACCATTACAGCCAGGGTTTAGGTGAATGGCACAGGGAGGAGGAGGAGGAGGAGAGAGAGAAAAGGTACACTGAAACCCATTGGGAAAGCATAAGAATGGCAACTCTGGGCTCCTGCCCTTGGGGGTCCCACTCAGGCAGCTTCAAGGGTCCTTGGTCTGGTAGGGAGAAGGGTCATTTTCGGTGTTCTGTTCTTCCTGGACCTGATTCCCAGAATTATGGGTTTTAATTTTTCAGAGGTGTCCTAAAGAGGGAGCTAACTTACTTACTTCCTGGCAGTCCTCGGCGCGACTGCTGCAAGATTTCTCATCCATCCACGCGAGGGAAGTCCTGATTTCCTGCAGTTGGGTAGAGGGTGAGCCTGGTTCCCAACCCTGGGGACTCCAGGCGGCCGGATCGCTCCTAATCCTCTAGGGGGCAGCACTCAATAAATAATGCGAATTCTACCTGCCATAGCGCTTCTGGCCGTGGTGCATTTACTCCCCGGAGCTCAAAAACCTTTATTAGACCAGGAAAGAGAGAGAGAGATCGGATCTCCCCCCAGACCACGCTGAACAAGAGCCCACGGGCTCAGGGAGGACTTAGAATTTCTTTAATCCAGGACTTCCAAGGACTAAACACAAATCTCACGTGGGCCTGATGAAAAAGAAATCTCCAGGGAAATTCTCCAGCCTGGGACTGGCTCAGACCTGCCAGCCCATTTTTGTCTAGACTTGGAATCTCAGGGGTTTGGCTGTAGTTGGTTTAGTTTTGACCAGAGGTTCAGCGGTGAGGAGCTAGGCTCTGTACTATTCATTATTTTGGGAGTCCGCAAACACTGCCTTCTAAAGGACCAGTAGCGTGGATAGAAATGATGGGCTTGTTGAGAGAAAACACTGAACCAACCAGAAATCGGCTAACCAGTGAGTCTGAGCTCCCTGGCAGGGTCTCTGACTCACCTGGGACATTTCACATCATTATCCTTAATTGTGAAATAATAATAGATAATCCCATCTTACATTCCATTCCTTTGACAGGAAGGGATGTGGGGAACATAAAACAGATTTGTAAAAGATGCTAAGAGAAAGCTGTAACCTGGCCACACCCCAGTGGAAAGATGGGTGTTCCCAGCTAGACACCCCACACCTGAGGGCCAGGGCACATCAGAATCACCCAGGGCAACTGTTAAAAATTCAGATCTCTGGGCACCATCTTCCTGCAAATCAGATTCCTTGGATCTAGGGTGGTGTCTGGGAATCTCTATTTGAAGACACGTTTTAGGTGATTCTGATGCAAATGCACAGCTGGCCAGACATTGGAAACCTCTATTCTGAGGTGTTATATTTACACAAGCCTTCCATGCATGTACTCCCAGCAAAGGATACCTGGATAAGTGTTTCTCTACATTTTTTTCTCCAGGCACTTTTCAAATAGGGGGTAGATGTTTCAAGGAAAACATTGGAAAAAGCCTCCAAGAACATGTCTCTTAAAATGCCAGAGCGGTGGTATTCCCAGCTTTACCTTGTGACATTTATTTAGCAGCAAAAGCAAAGAGCTTTTTGAAAGCACCAAGAGCCTCTACATCTCGGGGGCGGGAGGTTTGCAAGAACATGTTCAAAGTGCTAGCTGCTGGGGTTTATGGAGCTGAATCCAGCCGCACCAACCCACTCAACCAATTGGTTGTTACTAGAGGTTTGCTTCAGGTATGATTTTCCATCTGTGTTCATCACATTGTACGTATTAAACGCTCATGGAAGCATGACTGTGCAGGAGGTGTGCAGGCAACTAAGACATTTGGGTCTTGCCTTCTGGGAACACAGAACCCAAAGGCTCCAGAAGTTTCGTGCTTCCACCCACAATAGACACCACCTGTCACATGGTGCTTCCCCTTATCTGAGCACCGCCGCTGATAAGCTCTCACCCTGAAAGGGGGAGATACCAGGCATAATTGCGTCTTAATCTGTAATTTACTACGTTGCCCTGGTTAATATTTAGCTACATCTGTCTCAGAGGCAAAGCCTCAGTTAAGTTAAAAATAAGTCCTCATTTTTTATCCTCTCTTTTGTTTGAAGTGAAGTCCAGGCTTTTCTGGTCAATAGGTTTTGGGTTTTTTGTTTTTTTTTCCTCCACTCACCCCTTAAACAACGTTTTTCTTTGATTCAATACATTTGAATACTACTTAGTAGTTTCTACTTGATCTGACCTTTGGTGGATTCCCAGAATCCTTACAGACTTCCATAAAATATCAAAATCTCCTTTACTCTAAATTGTGTCTATCTCTCATCTCTTTTTTGGACACGGACACTAGATCAGGTAGGACAGAACCTTACAAGTGGGAAAAACAAAAAACAAAAAAGTAAGCAAAATGTGCAAAATTCACTCAAATATCCCGGAATCCTTGGCAAAGGAAACTAAAGGAGGAACATAGCTCCTTCTAGTCTGCTTGGCTTAGTGAGGCAGATCTCCCTCGGCCACACTGATTTTTGTACATTTGAGGCATCAGGAACCCCATCGACCCTTCTCTTCAGAACAGAATCCTCCGATACAACTTTCTGCAACGAAGGAGCGATCTGTGCTTTTCCCATGGCGAACGAGCCTTTGAAATGTGCCTCATGTGACTGAGGAGCTGAATTTTAAGTTGTTTTTAACTTTCTTAAATATGTTTCGGATCCCCTCAAAAAAATACAGATTCCGTTTGTGTTTAGCAGCTCCCATGTGAGACAGCTCAGCTCTAGATACTCGAATACCAGAACTGGAGATTTCCCACAGAAGCCCATGGACAGGCATGTAGTCTCTCTATGCAAGTCGCTGAGGCTATTTTGCTTGTTCACCAAAAAGGGAATCCCAGTATGAACAGAAGAATCATTTGAAAATGTTTGGTGTCTGTTTGGCAAGGAGAGAAGGGCTGGATCATGTTATTATCTATCATCCTGTGCTCCGTCTGTGTTCTCTTGGATGACTTTTCCAGAGCACTCACTGGGAACCAGACACTCCACAGAGCTCCCCGGGCTCCTGGCCTCAGCTCTGGGCCTCGGTATTGAGAAGCAGGTTGGGGCAGCAGAAACCTGAGGTCAGGACAGATGGACCTTAGGTCTCTGCTGCCCTTGAGCGTCCTTGAAATTCTGTTAACTCATTTGGGACCAGTTTCCTCACCTGTAGAAGTGAAGGGGTTAGTTTGAATGACTTCTATCCCTTTACAGTTTTGGATTTTGGCTAGGAATATTTCCTGACTCCCTCCTCATTCATAAATTTAAAACTGTTTTAGTTCAAATTTCATAGCCACCCTAAGTAATTAAAATTAACAGCCATTTATCCCCCAGGAAGACATTAATGCATGGATGGGGCTTAATTGTATATTCCATTATCACAGTATTTATATGAGTACCTTTTCTCAAAGAGTGAGTAATAGTATGTTAGGTATCCTGACAGGGCTTTCAAATGAGAGATTTTTTTTTTTGGAAAAGGTCCTTTTCTAGATCCTCAAGAAAACCAAACCAAAATAAAACAAAAAACCCAAAACAAAATGAGAAAGAGATTCCACTTGACAATCACAAACAAAAGCCAAGAGCTTATTTATAACTTCATGACATTTATAGGTGATGCGATTGGACATTTTAGGGTTATGATCTGAAATTTTCTACCATTCAGGTGAATCTTACTCTGAACTGAAAATTCCCAGTCTCTCACTAAACGTATAGACTAACATTCTTAGAACCTTGAATCTTCCACCCATGTGTGCACATGCTTTTTCCTTAGTTCCTGTGCAGACCTACCCTATCAAACCTCTGTAGATTTACAAGGGATCTCTTTCTTTCTTTCTTTCTTCTTCTTCTTCTTCTTTTTTTTTTTTTTGGTTATTGCTGTTTTTGAATTTATAACCTGTGACTTATAGTGCCTTAATTAGACATCTACATGTCAGGTGGCTGTTACATTATCACGGAGATAGCTGCTAATTTGAGCATGAAAGTCGTGATGGAAAGGCAAGAGTCAGGGAGCTGACCTTTTGCGATTGAGGATACTGCAGGGTGGGTTAATTCACACCCACCCTAGTCATTAGTTCCCACTCTCCTCCTTCATATTTACTCCTACGCAGTTTACTGAGCTGCCAATCAGCTTTAGTATCAGGACTGGATCCCTGTGGGGGTGGGGCGGTGGTGGGGAAGAGGCTTGGAATGATTCCTGCTTTCTGCAAGGAAAGATCATTTGCAGAGGCATCTCCAGGCTGGGATTCTATTGTTTTCTAAATTAAAGAGAAAATAAGCGATACATGTAGATCATTAAAAAAAAATTTTGAACAGCACAAAACGTACTCAATGAAAGCCCAAGCTGCCCTCCCACCCGAACCCCCAATTCTATAATTTACCTCTCCATTTCACCTCCCCTTTGATACCCTTTGGCGGTCAATATCCTTCCAGAGTTATTGATACTATGTTCCAAGTTACGAGAAAAAACACCTTTTATGTTTTTCTCCAGCTCTCTTTTCTTCCCTCCCTACCCCTAAGCAGTAATGATCTTGAAAACCATTAGGGGGCAGCTGGGACCAGAAAAGAAGACCGCAGGAGCACAGGCTGAACTAAAATCCAAGAGGAAGAGATGCGCAAGGAAATGAAAAAGGAACGTTAAGGCGCGACATCAGCAAAAGTAAAAAAAAAAAAAAAAAAAAGGAAAAGGAAAGCGGAAATACACAACAGCAGAGCATTACAAAGTGAAAGGAAATGGAGAAGGAAGTTACATTAAAAAGCTAAAAGAAGGTTAAGTGTAAAGAGGGGAAATTAACAAAGGTGGTTTTTTTTTTTTTTTTTTTTTTTTTGGCAAACCTGTAGAGCCTGTATTGGCTCAATGTTAACAGAAAGTGGGAGGTTATCTTTTTCTGACCGGAAGGCATTTATCATACTAGACTTTACATTCTTAGGACCTGGAGAGTTGACAGCACCTTCTGTCCATTTGGGCTTGTGATGTGGGGCCGGGGGCGGGGGGGGGTGGTGGCTGGAAGGAGAAGTCTGCCTCCCTTACATCTTCAGAATGCTTCAGAATGCTTTCAGCCCTCAGCAAGGCAGCAAAATTAGCCTGGAATATAAAGGTGCAATTCTATTTCTCAATGCAGCAGAGCTCAGAAATGAGGGAATGGGTTTCTTTTGAAGCTGATGCCATAATCAAAGTGCTTTCAGGTGTAGTTCAGGCAAACCTCCCCTGGTTTCAGCAGGTTAACTTCATTAAAGCTCCTAGCTACTGCTTTAATGTTTTCTAGGCTTTCCCCCTGGGTACATTAGGCAGAAACAAGCCCTCATGGGAGTTCTGTACCCTGATGTTTTGCATTGTGAATGGAATGCAGGGGCAACATTTATGCTGGGATAATACGAAATGGAAAATTGTTTCTAGAGCACAGTAAATATGATCACTTTTAGTTTAGTCTCCTTTTCTCTTTGTAATCCAAACTTCCTATAAAGGAGACAGGAGAGACGTGAGTTAGCCCCGGTTGAGGGTCACTAGGCAAGGCTCGGAATGGCTGGCCATCCTGTATTTATTATCGGCTAAATCTGATTCAGAGGACAGAATACTGACAAACACAATACCCAACGTCACTGAGGCAAAATCCAGTGAAAACTTTTGTTTTAGAATCAAAGGCACTTCCTCTCAACCTTCCATCACAGTTGTTAGATTGCCGTATTTACTAAAGCTCGGGATGGGCAGGGGACATTTCGGGCCAGCTGGGCTATGAAAGGAAAAGCCCACGGAGCACTTGTCATTAGGACCCGCTAAACCATGTGCCCGATGAAGCCGGGGCTTTCTTGAGCAGGCCCTGGAGTTTTGACAGACTGTGCTTGAGTTGCGCATTATCGAAAACACGAGTCATTCTTGCGGAACTGAACTTTCCTCTGTAGCCTCCGGTCGCAAGCTCTCTGTAGCCCATTCTCATTCTTCCTTTCTTTGACGTGGAGTCCTGGAGTTTAGTTTCTAAGAAGTTTAAAAAATCCAAACAGGATATCTGGCCAAACAAAAACCTCTCTGACCAGAAGCAGTTTGCTTCCTTTAAACAAGTCCCCCAAAGTTAAATGACAAAGCGAGTTTGTCTCTTTATTAGAATTTGGCCAGGAGCTAGGATGTGAAAACACTTCCCATTTGATTTCCCATTTGATTTGATCATAATTTAGAAGAAGTAAATGTAATTTCTGACCTTTCAACACATCTGGAAGTGTGCCTGTAGCCATACCCGACTGGCAGTATTCTCACAAAGACTGGGGCTTCCTAAGCCCTGAGCTCCCCCAGCTCTTAGAAAATGGGAAAGTTGCACGGCGGGGGTGAGGCGTATTCTAGGGCAAGTCAGCCTGATAACATGAATAATTAGGTTGACAATGTAGGACAGATATGTCAGAGGGAACTAACCCGGGCCCCCCGAACGGGGGTCAGAGACCTAGTTCCTGGTTCTAGCTTTTTCCCTGGCACTGAGTATGCCTTGTGTCATGAAAGCCATTCTCTCTTTGTGAGGCTACTTCCTTACTCATCCAGGGCACGTTGTTATTTCAAAACCTTGGCCCTACCCCACCATTCTGCTGAGTCTGCATGTGAGAGAAAGCAGAGTCAGTTTAGGGCTCTCACTGATTCAAAGAAAAAATATTTATTGAGCACATACTGTATGCCAAGCTTTGCATGGGGGGAGTAATAGTGAATCATCAATGAAGACGGTGTTCTCTTAGTGAGAGAGGCCGGTAACACTCAAGTCAGCAATGAGCGTGATCATTTCAGAAGGTGATAGTGAGTTTCTAAGAAGAAAACAAAATAAGATAATGTGATAGAGACCCGTATGCCAACAGACAGGAAATCCGGGCTAGCCCTTCCATGAACCAAGCCTCTGCCATGAGCAAGTGACCTAACTCAGGCTCTCATTGTTAAGATAGGGGATTGTACCATATTGATGTCTTTCAAAGTTCAGGATGAGCTCCCTTAGTGAGTTACAAAATCAACTTAGAAGTTTGTGATCAACATTTTAAAAAAAATGCAATAGATCAGAATAAGATCAGAGTACACATTGTTCATGAAACTGGTTTCCCTTTATGTATGTTTCATAGACATATAGACACAAGTGTTCTGGGTCACAAGAAAATATGTTTTGTTCTGAGGGTTGTCATCTGTGATCTGTAAAATATTTGTAAGCTCTCAAATTCTAAGATTTCATTACATTTTTTAAAAAGGATTTTATTTATTTATTTGACAGAGAATGATCACAAGTAGGCAGAGAGGCAGGCAGAGAGATAGAGAGAGAGAGAGAGAGAGAGGAGGAAGCAGGCTCCCCTCCGAGCAGAGAGCCCAACGTGAAGCTCAATCCCAGGACCCTGAGATCATGACCTGAGTGGAAGGCAGAGGCTTAACCCACTGAGCCAAACAGCCAAACATTATATTTTTATAGCAGGGGCTCAGTGGAGCATGGTTCTTGCTTGATTTTACTCATTATTGAGTAAACAGTAGCATTGCTACTACTTATTGTCTATTTTCATCAGAGTGTTTAGCCCAGTTTCAGGTATATGACGAATGTTTTTGAATTAATGAAAGCATGAGATTTATGTACTGGGTCTTAAATATACCAACTTAATATGAATTACCAAATAACTTACCAAAATATCAAAATAATTTATTATATATTCCCAAATGCCAGCCTTACAAACCAAATTCAAAATTCTGTTGCCCTTGTGATGCTAAGAACTGTCTTTTCTTAGAATGCTCAGAAACTCTGTTAAGATTTCAAAAAAATAAAAATTTAAAAAAAAGAGCTTAACATGTTCTTCTCCCAAGTAGGGTAAACTGCTTTCTTCTCACTTATAAATGTAATTCAATAAAGTTTTAGAATGTGTAAAGAAAGAAAAGAATTAGTGGGAAAAATTTTTTATTTCTTGTTCTTGGGGGATCCAGATAATTCTGTCTTCCTAAAACTGGAGGAAGTTTTATGAATGAAATTATATTTCATTCAAATTATATTTCATCACAAGAGGTTTCATTTCTTAAGACAGCTTTTTCAAAGCCATAGTGTTCTTATTGTAACACAGATTTTCCCCTTAGTTATGGCTTAAATAGTAAGTTTCTGAGTCTCAGAATCATTTTTAAAAATTATACATTTGATTAGAAATAGATGATCCAAGTCCTCCATCCTTCCCTGCCTGGATCCCTTGTTGACGTCCATCGGGATAGGGGAGCCAGACCGAGGCGATCCCATTGAGGAATCAATGATACATCATCCTTAAGGAAGGCAAGAGTCAATGGACCCCGCTCAAGGCCCAACGCACATACCCATGAGTTAATTTTCAAGTCCATTTCCTTAATTGCCTGAAATCCACGGCCAGGCAAATTGACTCAGAGTTTAGGATTGCTACACCCAACCTTCTGAATCCATCCCCTCCTGTCTTCCCTAAAGCAAAGCAGACACAGAAGAAATATCAGCATCCTGGTACCCCAGTCACATTGCAACAGCTTGCCTAGCATAGGACAACATGGTGGGTATGGCTGAGCCTCCACTGAGGACACCGTGGTTCAGGCAAAAATGTGCTCTTGAGCTAAGACATAAAAAATCACATTTTTGTGAGCTGAAATATATTATAAATAATCTAAAAGAAGGCACTGCTTGAGGAAAGCATATATTTTGAGGTGAATAAAGATCCCAGGATGTGTCCTGTAGGTGTAGATTGATCTGGAACTAACTAAAACATACTTGTGTGGGATCAGTTCTGAAGCCACTATTTAGAACAAGATGTATAAAATGTATAAAAACTCATGAAAGGCCTTTGCACCATTTTATGGTCTTTATTGGTGTTATTATTTTTGTTTTTATTGCTTCTGTGACTAATGATAAATTTGTCCCGGCCAGAGAAATTCAATGTATTGACATTTATTTATTCATTTTGCATTGCTAAATAGAAATTATATCAAATCCAAACCCATCCCACGTATTTCCCTAATTCCAATTTTTGTAGATTTTCTTTTTGCAGACTCTCTCGTAGAATCATTTTAACAAAGACACTCTGGTAAAAATATGCTAAGACTCATATATTTTTTTTTTTTTTTTTTTTTTGGTAACTGAAGTTAACTGTGCTCATCATTTTGGGACTCGACATCTCACTGACACTGAGAAATGGCAGCTTTCAGTTAAACAAATGCAAAGCTGTATTTAGGTTCTTTTGCAACATCACGATGAGAAAAAAAAAATCAAAGCATCTTCTGCTGCTATTTTTAAAATGCTCACCAGGGCAATTCCAGCAGAAATACTGTTATGATAGCTTTTGTATTTTGATCCTTTCTTTTCAAGAGTAACATGTGGGAGCAACCCCACATCCATTGAAAGGAATTTGAAAACGTCGATTTGAACAAATGCTGCTATGCTGTTTATTAGAGTTAATAAAAAAAAAAAAAAATTCTCCGACTCTTAAAATGTGGTGGCGGGAGGATTATTTAACGAGGAGGGAGATGCCCACTGTCAGTGGAGAGGGTCAAAGTCCGGGACCCTCACAACGTGGTCCAGACAAGACTCTTCACTGTTTGCTAATTGCAAAATAAACAGGTTTCCCCTGCCCCAGAGTTGTGTAGATTGTCTTTCTGCCTAGGCTTACAGGAATGGTAACTTATTTATCACACAAAGAGTTGCTGGCTGAGGAGGAAATTAAACTCTAACCCAAGTACGGTCCTTTCACCACAGGGCAATGTTCAGACTTCAAACTCCTGCTCTCCCCGCCTCTCCACACGATCTGTTTACTCATGCACCGACAAAAGAACTTGGTAATAGATCCCACAGAGAAATCTTACAAGAGACCACAAATCAGCATCCGCTGGTCCAACTGGGGTCTGTCATGAGGATGTTGATTAAAAAAACAAAACAAGAGGTGACTGGGTGGCTCAGTGTAGGTTAAGGCTCTGCCTTTGGCTCAGGTTATGATCTCAGATTCCTGGAATCAAGCCCCGGATGGGGCTCTCTGCTCAGTGGAAAGCCTGCTTCCCTCTTTCCCTGCCTGCCTCTCTGCCTACTTGTGATCTCTCTCTGTGTCAAATAAATAAATAAAATCTTTTAAAAAACAAAACAGAACAACCCTAGCTATCACCGCTGTAGTAAAAACGTATCACCTTACAATAGTATTTATTAAGCATCTCATTGCTTTTGGGGGTAGATGGGACCGTGCCTAGAGAAAGCTCTTCCTTCGGCCTCTCTGGGAGTGCAGATCACATAGGCAGACTGTCCTAGAGGTGGAAAGACCCAGGTATGATGTTCCTGGATAGTAAGTTTTCCTCACCTGAGTGATAACTTGTTGATTGTTGGTGTGACAAAATCTCTCCAGGACCAGGCAGATAGGCTGTGCTTTGGTAGGGAGAACCACTGAGTTCTGACGGGAACGAAGTTAAATAAACCAACTCCTATCTCAATGGGGACAAGTTGCCATTCCTGGTCACGTAACGTTCTCAAAAAGAGGAATAGCTCAAGTATCTTTTTGTTGGTTTTTTGGTGCTTGGAAAAAAATCACCATGCTTAGCCCACGAACGGGGCATGGTAAAGCAGAAAGAACATTCTTTTAAGGGAGAGGAAGTCTACATTCTGTCATTCAGCAGCTCTGCAAGCAAGTTGTGCTCCGCGCTCTGGGTTTCTGTGTCTTCCTCTGGAAAATGAGGGCGTTGGAATAGATAGGTCTCCCTGGAAGACGAAGCTTTCTTCTACTCCGTGGGTCTATGAAGCATCGTTCACCCGACATTTGTGTCAACAGCCCTCTCTCGATGTGTGTCCTTTCAGCGCGGGTTAGCGTTACACGATGTCCAGTGGTCACCCATACTTTAGAGAAAAGAGCCTGGCCATTTATAGGTTAGTGCCCTTTGTCCCAAAGCAGCAGAGTGAGGCACAAGGGCAGCCATGCAAGCATCGTGAAGGTCAAAGGTCATGACCTTTCGGGGTGAAAACCAAGACAGTTGTGTACCTGCATGGCATTAGAGTCTGGCTTTGGGCCAGTCACAAGGTGCTTTTCCCCCAGAGACGCTGTTATGGACCCCGGGTGGCATCGCTCAGGGGAGACTGGGCACGGACGCCTTTCTATAGACTGGACTATAGAAAGGCAGTTGGGCAAACTGAAAAGTGAAGGTTCTGGGGCACATCAGCGTTGTTTCGGAGATCATCTGAACGTATCAGTGTGCGGTAACAAACTCGAACTATTTCCCTTAAACAGGGCTGTGAAATCCTGCAACTCTGGGAGCAGCACACGCAGACAGAGCACTTTGAAAATGCTCCTCTGGACAGAGCTCCTTCTGGATGGGGGGACGGTCCCGAGGAATATAAAGAAACAACGGGACTGGTGGACGAGAGAGGAAAATGTGGTGATGGGGTGTGTGTGTGTGTGATGACTCAGTGGATGGGACTCGTGCCCTGTGGCTTCTGTGTGATGGGGTGGCAGAAGTGACTCTACTTAGCGCTGAAAACAAGTAAAGAAAAAGCCGAAAACCAGAGTACACACACACAAACACACACACTGACACATCCTCAACGTGTCACCCTGGGGCACATCTTTTAAGGATGACTCAAACAGAAAAGTAATTCGTATGTAACCAAAGGTTGTGAAGGAGGCAGATACCCTTTTAGCCGAAGAAGATACAAAAGCCCCGTGAGCAGGGAGAATATGAAACTCATCTATAAACTCAGGGAAACCTGTGGGCAGAAGATACCCTCTGCAGTGTGAGATTCCTGATCTGCTCAGAATGTGACCGCAAGTGAAGGAAGCCAGGGAGCAAATGACAGAAATCTGTCGGTTAGACTCAAGCCCAGGCGATATCTTTTTTTCCTTCTCTCACCACAAGGACTGGAAACTTTCCCGTCCAACAAAGGAAACAGGAACAGGCAAGAACATCTGTCCCTCGTGCCCCTAACGATTTCCAAGGCACACAAGAGGAGGCTTTGGGAAGGACGACAGTCTGGGACTGAAGGGGGGGTAGGGAATTTGAGAGAGCGGAGAAGACCCCGTTGCCGTGTGTGTGTGTGTGTGTGTGTGTGTGTGAGAGAGAGAGAGAGAGAGAGAGAGAGAGAGAGAGAGATGAGGAGGGTAGTAAGAAGTGAAGTGTAAAGAAGGGATAAGAAATTCCCTGAAGGACACCCAGTGCCACCAGAAGAAATAGCAGCAAGGGGGTGCCCCCAAAATCTGGACAGTGGAACTCCATGTCAATGTGTGGTTGGAATGAGCAGGTGAGCTCCTCTGTGGACTTTCCCCCAAACTTGAGCGTCGCTGAGATAGGTCGTGTTATTGGTGCAATTATTCAGCTCACTAACTGCAGAAGGATGATACGGTCTTCCTTTGCCCGGCGGGGTGCAGTGCCTTCTCTAAGGGAGAGTGCACATCTCTGCCCCTTTGACATCAGACTTGGCCATGAACGTGCTTTGGCCATTGGAAACTGAGCGGAGGTGACCTAGTGTAACCTGCAAGCCGACTCTTGGAGAGCCCTCGTGAGGTTCAGCCGTCGCCCTTTGCCTCTGGCAAGAGAATGGCAGGTGTCAGCCCTGGGCTGCCCCATGAAGCTGGGTCCCAGCATGAGGAGAAACAAAGGGCAGAGCTGAGCTGTAGATTAGCTGTGCCGATGTGTGTTGAGAGCGAGACCCACATCTTCCCGTGTAAGTCACGCTGACTCTGGGGTTATGACAGCATGATCTCTTGGACGTGGATTGTTCAAACTCTCTTTAGGTTGTACGGGTGCTCCCTGTGATCCTGGGACAACGTGATAGATGGAATGGGACATAGACATTCTGAGGGAGGTGTGTTCTTGCCTGAAGGACGTGTCCTTGGCCTTGGGTAGGGAGATCAGGGGAGGTCTCGGGCAATCACCTGACTCGTTAAGCTGTTAGACCAATATTCCTGCCCATAGTTCCTCTCCCCACAGGAAAGCTGTAGTCACATCTTGTGGGGCCAAGCAAAGGACTCTGTGCCTTATTCACAAAGTCTTTAAAGAGGAAATAACTGGGGGAACTGACCCAGAAAAGGGGAAGTTTGGGGCAGAGGGATTCCATGGACAGAGTACAGAAAATTCCACTGAGTCAGGGTAGATCATGAGATGAGCAGTTTCAATCTGGAGGTGGGCGTGGGTGGAGAGGGGGCTCGGGTTCAGAGAACAAAAACTCTTGCTTTTCCAGGAATTTTAAAAGGGAGAGAAACTGAAAAAGAAGATAGAAATGTCCCAGGTATTCCTATTAAGAGAAAAAAACCCCTGTTGTCTGATAGTGGCAGTGGGAACTTAACAGGTTCCTCATGACAGAGTCTTCCCATAGAGACTCAAACTTTTCTCCACTCAGTGGAAAGCGCCAAGTTTCACGTCAGCAATACAGGCTTCTCATGAACCATTTTGTGAAAGACTTTTGTGCAGTTTCTTAATAATCTGTGATAGAGCTGAAGTAGAAATTTCTCTCTACTTCACTGGACAGGATTTGACAGAAGCTCTATTCGGTGGGAGGTAGGACTAGATGACCTCTCAAACTCTTCCAACTCAAACAGATTAATATTTATTATTCAGTGCTATAACTTATGACATTAAAATGTCAAAATTGACTTAATTAGGGCAAACAAATAGAACTAAATCTGAAATGCAAACATACCATTTTATCATCTTTACCCGTATACGCCCCATCAAATTCTTTATAGGGGTAAAGCAGGGTATGAATAAGTGAATGAATGAATAAAATGTTACGTTGCTGCCAGACGCCATATTCGAGCAGTAGGAGTGAGCACTAGCCAGTTTTCAGTGGTTCAAGACCCACGGAAATGGAACCTTCCATCATGGGGATAATTCTAATAGATTTGAGTGAGGAGGGAGAAGGACTGGCAGTGTGTATAAGGTTCAGGAGTTCCAACCCTTCTACAAAATGCTGGAAATGGTTCAAAAGAAAAGTGAACCATTAGGTGGTTCCCAGCAGGCACTGGTGCATTCCAACAAGAGATGAGCCATTGCTGTGGCTTTACGTTAATTTCTTTTTCATCCCAAATGTTCATTTTAGTCTCCTGAGAGGATTCCCCCCACCCCCCCCCGGCCCAGTGTGACAAATTTTCCAATTTTGTAATGGAAGCCAGGGGAAAATGGAATTCTCTTTATAGAAATCCATTTTGTAGCCAACTTTCTTGAGATGTATCTATCCCTGAAAGCAATTTCCCTCATCCAGTAGAGGCAGCTGAGGTGTGTAGGGCCAGCTAAGTGGATCGCTGACAATTTGCTCCGAGAGCTTGCGGGAGATTTAACAGCAAGGCCTTGTGGGGAAACGTGTCGAGAGCCATCCTCTCCAGGCCCTTCTGTAGCTGCACCGAGTTCCGTTTTCAGAGCAGAGATTTCACAATGGAGAAGGCAGGATATGGGGCGGTGGAGCTGACATCACTTCAGCACCCAAAGGCACAAGGTCAATTTCCTTTATGGTCTCAGCACGCTCTAGAATCTGCCCAGGAAGTGGCACACCACAGCGAGGTAAACGGAAGACAAGTCCGCAGACCAGAATGGTGTCAGGGTCTCTGTCACAGATCAGAACGGCCTCAGAGGATTTGTAAAGCGTGGAAGGAGTTTTCTAATGAGGACTAGAACTCATGTCTGGCTGGCTCCTTGCCCTGGCTTACGTTCCAATACTGCCTCTTTGGGGGCCCATTTGTGATCATGTAATGGCAAAACAAAGCGTTTGGTAGTAAATTAAATCAGTTGTATACTATGTGGGTGACCTGACGCAGCATATACCGCCAGGCTTTGATGCATTCCAGCGTGGGAAATGGACTCTTGAAGCATGACAACGGGCTCTTCTCCATCTGTTCCTGTTCCCCATTTGACTCATCGCTCCTCTGTAAATACTCTCTGACTCGTTAGCAAGTTGAACGCATTTCAAAGCCCCACGAAGGCAGCGCATGTAGGTCAGAAGTTACCTTCTGGGAGCCCCAGAGGACAGATAAACTTGCCTTACCGTGAGAATGGTTTCATCCACTTGACACTCATGAGCGACGACATTTCTCACGCAAGCAAAGGGATGCAAATAAAGATCAGATGAGGGCCGGCGGGGAAGGAAGTCGGCGAAAACATGGAGGTTTATGTCCGAACAGAGACAGCGAAAAACCTACCGCTGGGACACGATAAAGAAAAATAAACGTTTGGGAAGGTAACAAGCCAGAAAAAACATTGACAAGAACGAAGAGAAGAGCTCTGTGATTCTTAACTGAAGCTGGATGGGTGTCCCTGGGCTCTTCTCGCTGGTTTTCATAACCGCGTCTTGGAACAACATCTGGGACTCACCGTGGTGGCGATACACCGTCATGGTCTTTCACGAGTGTGACACCTGCTGCCCATCCCCGCAGGACGGTGATTCAGCGTGGTGAAGCAACACCTGATTCCACAGGCAAAGCGATCAGAAAATCTCTGAAGTGTGCCTTGTAGAACGGATGGATTTTGTGTCCGCACACCCAGAGTTGAATGCATACTCTGAGGCAGATTGTACCCTTAAGAATACTAGTTTATGTTTTTTGAGTATTTGCCATGATCTGGGCACTATACTATCTGCTCTCCTGGCACAAATCAATTGAATTTTCACAAGAACAAGGTAACCTTATTTTTTGCCCAATTTTACAGATAAAGAGAATGAGACACAGAGAGACCATAATTAGCCCAAAGTCACACAGTGTTTCAGGATTCCTACCCAGGTCATCTGGAACCAGAGCTGGAGCTCGTCGTCATGGTCCCAAGTATGCATATACCCCAACCCAGTCAACAAAAATCCTGCGAGTTAAAACACACACACACACACACACACACACACACGCACACACACTTGCACACCTGTCAATTACACTGAAATGTTTCAAGTGCCTGACCAGGTTGTTCTCAGAATAAAAAAATATCATCTTTCTGTGCCTTGGCTTTCCCTTAAAGCTAATAAGCAGTATGTCACAGTCGATCTCAATGAGGAAATTAAAGATCTCACTATGTATCGAGCTGTGTGCTATACTTTCAGAGGTTCCAAATTTGTCCCCAAGAAGCTTTCAATCCCCCCACGGGACAGCACTAACCCTGCTGAGATTAATACGATATAAATGGAGAGGAAGAGATGAGAACGAAGGCTTCTGATGGGGCAGGTGCGGAAGAGAGGGGGAAGCCCAAACACAGGACTTTGTATCAGGAGAACAGTCACTGGTTGACAACGTGCCTTGTGTTATTAGGAGCAGGTAGAGAAAATAGACACCAAACATCTAATGACACCCAACCGACTTATAAGGAAGCCGACTATATTCTCTTTAAAAAACAGTTATATCATATCATCTTATCTCTCCGTGGTATAGATACTATGAAGAGATTCGCAAAATAACTGTTTCATCCAATCATGGGGTTTGGAGTTTTGTGACTTATCTTCCCCCCAGGATGAACGGATAAATCTTGTCTATTCTCCATTGGTAAGTTTATGCCTGAATTAACCAAATCTTTTACTATTACAAGGAATAGGTATTCAACCCAAATTAACTCAGGTAAAATGGGAATTTA
Organism: Mustela lutreola; assembly: GCF_030435805.1. NCBI lineage: Eukaryota > Metazoa > Chordata > Mammalia > Carnivora > Mustelidae > Mustela > Mustela lutreola. The sequence continues at coordinate 194,230,901 of NC_081292.1, forward strand.
TTGGCTCATATAATTAGAAAATCAGAATTCTATGAACAGCTAGATTTCAAAACCCAAATCATGTGGTCGAGACATTAAGTCATTGCCCCATGTTAACACATGTGCCCCAAATATTCACTTCCCTCTTGCCTCAGAATGTCTCTGACCTTCCCAGGCGGGCTTTGTTCAAGGGGCATACGACTTGCGTCCATTGTCCTGGCTTAGTCACTTCAGTGGGAATAGGACTTCTCTCTCCCAACATCTGAACATCATTGAAAAGACTCCAACAGACCAGGCTTCAGTTGGTGCCCACCCCTTAGGTCAGGGGGTGGAGTATTCTGATTGACCGACCTGGATCACGTGCCCACTCTCAGAGCTGGGTGCAGATGAGACTCTGTACTAGAAAACCCCACCGTGCCTACAAGGTGTTGGGGGAGGAATTGTCACCAGAACAAGGAGACTAGGAGATGGGGACAGGGCGAGGGAGCGGTAAAGGAGCTAGACCCACAGAACTCGAACTACTACAACCCATCTGAGATTGCCTAAGAATTTCAAAATCTTAGAGCTCTTCGGTTTCTCTTACCCATGCCACTTAGCATAACTAAGCAGGCCGCACCTAGAGATGGCTACCTCTGTGTGATTTATGACTACAAACAAGCGTATCTTCCTACAGTTGCAGGGTTCTTAAGATGACTCATCTCGCTCTTAGCAGTCACTTACACTTTAGCTGTCATGGCTGACAAAGCACTCCCAACTACAAATGATCTCACTCCAGCCACATGGCAACGAGGACAGTATGTAGGGTAGCCATTGTTATTCCCATTTTAGAGATGAGGAAATGAGGCCTCAGCATGGCGAGTGGCTTGTCCAGGGAAGTGGCCAATCCCATTGGAAAGTGGGGTCTTCCACCTCCAAGATGAACCCAAGAGCCATCGGAAGCTTTAGGTGAGGGGGTGTTTCCGAGGTCACGCAGTGACTCAACCCCCAAGATAGGATTAGATTTGGAAATCGAGATCTTCCTCCCAGGTGTTCATGACTAGAATGTTGGCCTCCCGAGCCTGTCTTAAACCTGTCCAGAAACGATGCCAACAAGTTCCGTTTCCAAATACACGTAGTGAGAACCCTGCGGGCTGATTTGTCTCCAGCACACACTGGAATGCTACACATGCTTGCTTGATTTCCAGGCTTCTTTTAAAAGGAGCCAATACAAGAGATTTGTGCTTATGAATTATTGCACTTGGAATGAAAAAAGAATTACAATACGTGCTTGAGATGCTCACATGTTAGATGAGTGCACAGCTTCTAGTTGCTAACGCAGCATCGAAATGCCCATCCTGTTAATAATGCCATTAAAATTTTTGTGAAAGCTAAGTTAACTTCTCTGGGGATGCACATAGTGGGAGAGGGGTGCAACCTGTTTCTGGCATTACAGATGGTAAGGGATAGGATTCGAGGATGCAGTCAGAACACTGTAACTCGTTACAGCTGCTAATTGGGCTCTTATCTGACAAGCACCTTATTGCCTTACAGAGGAGGGAGGAAAATAAAACAAGCAGCCCAGACAATTAGGGACCAAACAAAATTAAACAAGTCCTTATGGCCATAGGTATCGGGTATAGTGCTTTGCCTTGCATTGTTAGCGACTCATGTATTATGAAGCACTTAGGGATGCTTGTTAATGGGGTCTCTCTCCCTCCTGGAGGGCGACTTGAACATTAGACTCTGTGACTCAGGTGCAAAAACTCTACTGTATTAACGCGGGCAGAATGATGCTTTCCTCTCTCACAGGGGTGTAGTGAGGCTTAATTAATTGTTGGGAAAGCACTTTGAGATTCTGGGATGAAAGGCACTATAGAATGATAATAATTTGCATCGACAAGGTACATTTCTTCAGTGGAATTCCAAGCACTTTACAAACATTAATTAAACCTTGTAACACCCTGGCGAGGCAGGTAAGTTTTCCCAGGATACGCTAAGCAAATCCACCATGTTAGGAGGAGGCGGGAGGCTACCGCTCTATTGCTCTGAGCGCACGTTATTATTTATTCTTGGTGGGAACTTCCAGAAAGGCTGGTGTGGACCCTGCTTCCCATTAGTCCAAACGGTTTGCCATTCGCTTTTGATTACCCACAAATATCGTATTCTGCCGGAGCGCTAATCATTCTGCTTGGGGGACACGTGTCCCGTGCAAAGCGAGTCATAAACAGCTGTCATTCCAATGGATATTAATGCCTATTGTCTCCCATTCTGGAGCTCTGCGCCTCCCTCACGGAAAGAGAATGGCGGAGGAGTGGGTGACATCTGTTTCAAAGACGATCTGCAGCCATGCTGGAGAGAATGCACCTGGCTTCCACTCTCAAGCCCATGTAACCAGTGGCTTCTTGGCCTTTCTTTGTCACCAGCACATTTTACATTTTACGTTCTGGTTTTTCATCTCCATGCAGCAGGGGGAAGTGGAATTGAGGAGCTGGGAGGGGGAGGGAGCTCTGGGCGGCATGCAAACAGGGCAACCAGCCTTTCTAGAATCACGAATCTGTTATAAATCAGTGGTGCAGAAGCAGCTCAAGTGTCAAGACCCGAACAGCTCTCCCAAACCCCAACCACCCCGCAAACGAAATAAACCCGGAGAGGAAAAACAGTCCTCCGGCTAGACAAATGACTTCAACATGCGGAGTGGTCGACTTGTCGGTCTTGAGTGCTTCTCCGAGCGGGCCCGTGTTCCCACACTCCTGGCTTTAATTCTGCACACAGTCATCAACTGCAGCTTCTCAGATAGCAGAGGAGAAGAAAAAGTGCAAAGAACCTTGCGGGCTGTCATTCTGCACAGGCAGCCCATTTTAAGGCAGTTGTTTTCTGGCCACGCTCTCGGGCTGCAAGGAAAACAGGGGACCATGAATCTGCGTGTCATCCCACGTGATGTAGGGGTGACTCCCCCCAACAAAGGATGGGACTGTTGTTTCCGGGCTGCCCTCTGATCAAAGGGAGGGTAAGCACATTCTGGCCATGTGTTGGATTTTGACCAAGGCAATCCCTGAATCCTGATGACCATTTTTTGAGGTCCCTTTTAGCCCTAGTATTCTATGGTGGGATGACTTGGTAAAATGCTCCCCACCTTGCATGCCTCCGCAAAGCCCCACACCAGCATGCCTTCAAAGGCAGGTGGTACGGGCAGGTACTGATCCCCTCAGCCCTTGGGAAGGTTGAGCACCTGAGAAGGTTGCCTTCTCCCTTTTGGGATTACTTTGTAAGTATTTTTCATATTCTCTGGGTTTTGCTACATGAAAGCACTGTGTTACTTACTGGAATTTCTGGATGAGGGAACGGAGCCAAGGAATGTTCAAGTGACTTACCCATCACTATACAGTGAGTAAGACACATGGTCTGTCTGATTCCAAACACTAAACTGTCAACCACTAGGTCCCAATCCTGGCTGCCTTTTAATACCCGTGGAGGAGCTTTAAAAAATAGCCAGGCCGGGTGCCTGGGTGGCTCAGTGGGTTAAAGCCTCTGCCTTCGGCTCAGGTCATGATCTCAGGGGCCTGGGATCGAGCCCCACGTTGGGCTCTCTGCTCCGCGGGGAGCCTGCTTCCTCCTCTCTCTCTCTCTGCCTGCCTCTCTGCCTACTTGTGATCTCTGTCTGTCAAATAAATAAATAAAATCTTTTAAAAAAAAAAAAAAATAGCCAGGCCTTGGGAGAAGCCAGCTTCCGTCTCCCCACCCCATCTGGGATTCTGACTCTTTTGGGTGAGATCTGGCCTTTGCTATTTCCCTGGTCTCCCCTAGTCAGTCCAACGTGCAGCCGTCCCGGGGAACACGGAGCCGCACGCCATGACTCCTGCCCCAGAGCTTGTCCCTGAGGGATCACAGTTGGCCTTGAGAAGTCAGTGAGGAGCTATGAATCACCTATCTGATGTAGGAGAGGCAATCTTTTATTTTCATTCGCTTATCAAATGCGTTTGAAAGTAAAAAAAAAGTCCCCAAAGCAAGCCATAGACTTTCATATTTTAGTGTCCAGAGAACAAAACAATTTAGAATCCTGAGTTATGTGTTGGATAACTTGGTAGGGAACTGAGAAGCTTCCCTGGCTCCTGGAGCTGGGGTTGGAGCGTGCCCTGGGCTGCCTCCTTCCTCCCTATCCTCCGGTTGGGAAAGTTGTCAAACCCCGTGGTAGGCTTATTTCCCAGCGACCGGGATCCTCTCCCTCATCCCCAGCAACAAGGTCTCATAGCGCTTTAGTCTTCAAATCTCCTTCAGTGCCTGGATAGGTGTCTGGAAACATGATGAAGGAAAGGAGTCAGGTAGGGCCTCAGTCCCCTGCCCCATCCCAATTTGACAGCGGGTTTTTCTAAGCTGCTGCCAAGGCCTGTAGCCGTGAGACCCCAGTTGGGGTTGGACAGAAGGAAGAACAGTGTTGACACCTCTGGAAAGGAAGGAGCTGGGGCAGGTGATACAGTGCTGCTTCGAGGGAGGAAATAATCTCCAGCCTCTCCAGTCGGATGATGGCTCCTCTTGGAGAAGGCATGGAGAGTAGACCAGAGAGCCCTCCGTGGGAGAAGGGTTGAGAACCCACCACAGCTCCGCTCCAACAGTCAGTCTCAGATGCCTGCTGCTGCTTTGGGGGAAGTCAGCTCTGTCTCCCAGCTCCATATAGCAGGAGCCTGAAATCTCTACAGGGCATTGTAGAGGTGAAGTTATAGGTCCAAATGAAGAGATTGGCACGAGATATACCACTGGTGATAAGTGGAGGAGTGAAGGCTCCGATCAGGGCTTCTGGCTCCAACTCCAATGCTGTCGTTTCCGTAAATCAGTGTGGTGGTTTGGAAAGAGCTTGGGGTGTGGGTTCTTCCAGCTTCATATGACCTTCCATGAAGCACTGGAGGTCATAGCAGAGATTACATAAAGTAATACTACGTGTGGAAATGTCTGCCTCTGCCCTAGCAGGAACAAGGGCTCAAGAAATGTGGGAGGCTGTCATATGATCTCTCTGATAACAGGAATTTGAGAGGCAGTTGTGGGGGGAAGGGAGGGAAAAAATGAAACAAGATGGGACCAGAGAGGGAGACAGTCCGTAAGAGACTCTTAATCTCAGGAAACAAACTGAGGGCTGCTGGAGAGGAGGGGGAGGGGAGGGATGCGGGGGCTGGGCGATGGACACTGGGGAGGGCATGTGCTATGGTGAGTGCTGTGAATTGTGTAAGACTGCTGATTCACAGACCTGTACCCCTGAAACAAATAATACATTATATGTTAATAAAAAAAAATGTGGGAGGCATGGTAGGGTGGCAGTTAGGGAGTTGAACACAAGAATAACACTGGGTCTTTTGCCCTTAGGAGGTTCATGGTCATGAGGGACTGAAGAACAAGGGAACAGCAGTTAGGCTCCTGGACCCTGGAGTCACACTGTCCAGCTCAACTTCTTCTGAACTGCATCATGTTGGGGGTGTTCCTTAGCTGCTCAGTGCCTCAGTTTCCCCATCTCTAAGATGGGCATAATGGCAGCATATGCTTCAAAGGGTTGTCATGAAGATTAAATGAATGAGTGCACATAAATACTTTAGACAATGCCTAACAAACAGAAGGCTTGTGACAAGTGTTCATTGTCAGTACTATTATCTAAACATGTAAAAATACAGATAAAAGATTATCACAACGGTCAAGAAAAATGATGGAAGAAATGGCACAAAACAAAAACGAGAACTTTCAAAACGTTCTAAGGAACACCTTTCCTGCTATGTCTGGAAACTCACGCAGGTGCAATTCATGGCCAGATGGCAAGTGATCTTGTTCTTAGTTGATCATAAAGCAGAGTCCAGAGGATGATGCCATCCTTTGCCATGCTAAGTATTTCTTTAAAATATATATTTAGTGTTGTGTCCTCTCTCTTGAACCAGGCTTTGGTTTGCTGTGACATCTTGCTGCAAGATCAGCAAGTCCTCTGAACATTCCAAGGGCCATCTGGAGAAAGACTTTGGTAGAGAGCATTGTATTACCTTGCTGTTCCTGCTGTGACCAGCTGGCACAAAGTCAGTGGCTTAAAACAACACAAATGTATTATTTTACAGTTTGGGCAGTCAGGAGTCTAGGGTCAAGGTGCTGGCAGGGTTGTGTCCCTTCTGGAAGTTTCAGGGAGGATCTGTTTCCTTGCCTTTACCAGCTCCCAAAGAAGGCCTATATTCCTTGGCTGGCAGTCTCTTTCTCTATCTTGAAGGCAGGGAGTGTGATATCTTCTCACCTCTCTGATCTCCTGCCTCCCTCTTACAAAGATCCTTGTGATCACACTGGGCCCACCAGGATAATCTCCCGATCTCAAGTTCTCTAACTTAGTCACATTTGCCATCCAAGGTAATGTATTCACAGGTTCTGGGGATTAGGATGTGGACAGTTTTAGGAGGCCATTCATTATTCAGCCTATCATAAGTATCTACAATTCAAATACACCTTTCTCTTGCTAATATGGGCAGACTAATACCATAAGCTATTATGCAAATTCTCCACTCCACTGAGGCTAAGGAAAGGAAAAATGCCAATGGGGAGGGGAAAAGAGAATCCTATCCATATAATAATGGCTATGGAATTCTGGGTGGGAGGGCAGTAAGGGCAGGCTCTCGCTGGAACTAAGACTGTTCAAATGTCTTGGGAAAGGAATAGGTCCAAAACTTATTTTATAACACTTGAGGTACACGATGCCTATTCAAAGGACTTCATGGTCATTCAATCCTTCTAACAAGCCCATGAAACACATTCAGTGATTATTATCCCCATTTTACAGACGAGAAAACTGAGCTACAGTCAAAGTTAAGGGATATGCCCAAGGTCATACAGCTATAAATGGCAGCTCCTCTTGAGATGGTGTTCAATGATCTCAAACAGCCAAACTCTTGGTTCCAGCAACCCTTCGACACTCTCCACTCGGGGCTTCTTGTATCCTTGAATCCAAAATTCTCAGTGCTCATCAGGGTGGCTCCTTTTCTTTAGATGGTGCAACATGAAAATCAGAAGTAATTTTCATCTAGTGGAATGTCTTTGTCTCACCTCTGGAAAGAAGGAGCCTGAGAAAAGAGGGGAGGATGTACTTTTAGAATCCACAAGCTGGAACAGACCTTGATGATCAGCCTGCTCATCAAGGTTTCCTGAACTTCCAGCCCTGGGGGCAAAGCAAAGTAGCTGAGCTGGCCTGAGGGTTCAAGTGCTTTGCCTAGATCTCCTGCCTCAAGCAAGAAAATGGCTTTCAAGTCTCAAATTCTAGCTTAAAAATTCATGAAGCGTTTTTGCATTCTAAACCTATAATGTCTCTGTTAATGAATTGCTTTTTCAAAAAATAAATCTTTGAATAAGATTAGCAGAATATTATGCAACGTGTAGCTGGTGATCCTGAGTGTCCCCCAGACCCACCTTACAGCTGAACACATAATTTCCACACTTATTTAAATAACATAGACTCTAGCCCACCTACTCATAAGTCTAAGTAAGCTCTGAACTTATCACATGATGGTTTAGACAGGGCTTGGACACAATCTACTGGGAAGCAGAAAGGCACCAACTGCCGGCTCATGAAATGCATGAGATGTTCTTGTCAATCTAAGTCTTAGAGTTAAGAGATGAATTCTTCCTCTTACTTCTAGAATCACTGCATATCAGATCATTCAAGCTGCTATGACAGATGAAGTAGTGCTTGTAGATGGGGACATCGGGAACTTCCCTTCGTCTTGGGCCTGGTGGGGCTCCTGGGGACAGAACCACTGCTTTAAATAGAGAAGCACTAATGGTTGACGGCATGGGCTGAGAACAATGGTGCTGAATCCCCTTAGGACTTGAAGGGTTTTTAGAAGCAAATAGCAACTGTTGTATGGCAAAAGAGAGCCAGATCCTTTGGTTGAAGTTTAGTGGGTTTTCCCAAGCAGACATTGTTAGGGGCAGATTGAGGGCAGGGTTTGGGGAGGTGGGGAGCTGAGGGTATGTCGGATGGCAACAAATACACATAATAAGGCAAGAGTCTGTTTTCCAGGCTCTGGTTGGCTTTTGGGGCTGATGGTAAATTCTTAGTAACCAGCTACCTTCAAGTCTTCTTTTACCTGTGCTGGGAAGCATGGTTCCAAACAAGGTCAGAAAATGATTGCGTAGGCTTCTAGCAGTCCTGAGGTTGTGCCCTTGTACACACGTGTGCAAAGCATCACAAAACTTTTCACTAACCACTTGGTCTAAGCAGATGATAGGCTAAGAATGTATTTCTGTTTGGGAATATTGTCCAACCAACCTGGGCATCTCTCACTCAAGAAAATGAGATGGTGGTGAGGGGAAAAGAGGAAACCCTGGTTTATATTTGGTTCTGATAGGACTTGAGGACCCCACTATAGATTTCCAAAGATCCATAAACTGTGGAAGTTCATTCCAACCTCAGCCTAGAAACCAGATGAACACAAAGGACCAGGTGGCATTACCATGACCCTTAAGATCAAGATGGGGAAATGGCCACTTTGCCACTCTGGTTGCTGCTCAGACAGAGCCTCACTTTAGATTTACTTTTAGAAATGTGGTTCTAATCAGGAATAAGAGGAGGAGAACAAGCTGGAGAAATCCAGGAACTGTGCCAGGGGCATCTTGGTTTCAAGACCCAAAGCACTGGGAGCTCCAAGATGGCGCGGTTTGGCTTATACTGCTAGTGGGGGATTCTTACCAGAGTAAGGAGGCAATTCGGAACCGTGGAAGGGCCTTCCTTTGAAGACCTTCTTTTTCTAATAGATACTGTAATGGAAGGCTCCAGGAAGGGAAGGAACAGAGCAGACTGGGAATTACTATGGGTGGATGGCACCTTCGCCGGCAGAGGTAGAACCTGGGGACAGTGGGGCTACATTTCCTTTCTGCCTCTGCTTGTGGGAGAGCTGCCGAAGACTGGAAATCAAACTTGGTTGTGGCACTTTAAAGTCTCTTTCCGTCTGAAATTTCGGTGGAGGGATAATGAGCGGATGAAAGGCCTTTTTAGCTGTGGCTATGAACAGCCAGTTCCAGCTGAATGGGTCCTAGCAACACAGGGCAGCCTGTGAGGCCTGTTCAAGAGGAGAAGGGAGGAACAGAGCGGGCCTTTGGATGGCGTCTGCCCCCAGCTCTAGCCCTGGAAACAATTAGTGAGAGGAGGGGAGCAGAAGGGAAGCGAGGACGGAAGGACAGTCCTCCCAGACTGGGTGACTCATTGGCTTCTGGGTTTGCCTCTCCATAGGCATTTGAATGGACGAGACAGTAGAGGGTGTGAGCTTGGAGAACAAGGCAGATTCTGGCAAGATCTCCCTCTTTCTCAGAAGGGAGCCCTTTCATCCTCCTGTATTTATGGATCAAAGGCTGTCATCTCCCATTTTGGGGTTATGAAGCAATCTCTCAGATCTCCTGGCTTTGGGGTCTCTGTAAGACCCTTTTCCCTGCCCCAGCATCTGAACTCCCCCTTGTTTATTTTTGAGGAGCTCTCCATGTCTTTTTCCTCTTCTCTTACCTGAGAGTCCAAGGCCTTCGACTTGGCTTTCCATTTTCCCTAAAGTACACCCCACCCCAGGTCATTCCTCGGTGGCTGTAGAAATAGGCCACAAACTAGCCAGTCTTGGATGAGCTGTGGGAGGTCAAATTCCATGTCATCACTTAACCATCAGATTTTATGTTTCAAAGAGAATTCGAATTCTGAAGCTTGGTCAGAGATGAGTGGAGGCTGCCACGTTGGATGGGACCTGGGTCCCTTGGTTTCTCAAGCACAGCCTCTGTCCCTCCTCATCTTCTCCCAGATCCTACATCTTCCCACGCCTGCTCTTGGACTTCTTACACTCTTGCATACTTCACATGGCTGCATTATCCCCCGTTAAGCATTTGAGTTGGTGACCCCAGCTGGGGCTGATAGGTGGAGCACTGCGTTTCCCCCCCCCTTTCATGATTCTATGCAGAGAAAGTTTCATTTGAGTATCACTCCTGGCCTCTCTCTTTTCCTTCACTTGGCAAGTTTGGAAGAAGGGCTCTCTCTGTAGGAGACAACCGAGGTTGTCCATCACTGGACATCACAAGAGGTCACGTTGACCTAATTTAGGGGTGAAATGTTAGCAAGCCGACTTGGATGCAGTTTCAAGCCAGGTGCTTTGTTGACTTCACTAGTTATCAAACTGACATTTCCACCCGGGATGTTGATATCTGGTTCAGAAGGTGAAGGATATAGTTTATATGTGCTAATATGTGCATCTAGATAGGGATCAGCACACTTCTTACCCCAAAGTGTTACCTGAAATCTCCCAGGCCTTGTGGACATGTGTACACCCATGCACTCACAGAATACGATGATCCTGTTTCGCGGGCTTGTGCTCACTTACTTGTGTGGGAAGGACGTCAGCCCTGTGCAAAACTTTCCTCCCTGAAAGTCAGGGAGACCTAGGGGGCATCTCTTTTGCTCTTACTCAGGGTATGTGAATGCAGAGCTTCCACCCACCTGACGATGTCTGCTGCTCATGTAGTTCCTCAACAGCACCCCTGGCTGGTGTCCTCTCCAGGAAAGCTAATGTCTGTGCTTAAAACCTTAAACCTCAAGGTCCTCTGTTCAGATGTCCCTCAATGTCCCATCCTTGTTGTGACTAAGCTCTGCTGGGTTCTCTTCAGGCCTCACTGTACAAAACCCATTTTATGTTCTGGGCAGAAGCATCAGGAAGACTTCTTTCTTTCTCCCTCTGGGTTTTGTTTGGTCAAGCCCCAGAGTGATTATACGTATACTCACATTCCAATGGCTGGCTACCTCCTCTCTTTCCATGGGTCTCCACAGGGCCCCACTGAGGAGCTCATTCCTGACGTGGACCCTTGGCTAACTTCCCCATCCCACACTCTCTCTACCCAAAGTTCTCATGAACCTCTACTCATGCAAGCCAACATTTCAAGAGCCGATCCAACAGTCCTGTCCAGACAAACGGAATGACAAGTCAACATGGACTGAGCCAGACCCGATTCTAACCAGTCTACAGAAAGTAAGCACTGGATCCTCTCTGTTGAGGAGGAGGTAGGCGCTCTTATGATCGTCTACATTTTATAGACACAGAAACTAGCTCCATGGGGCTCAGAGACTTACCCTGCATCACAAGCCTGGTCAGATACAGAGCCACTCTTAAAAAATACGCCATTGGGGTTCAAAGTCACCCCCCCTCCCTCCCAGCTCTCCTTGGACCACGTCTGTGATGTATACCAGAGAGGAGGAGAACAAGGAGAAGAAGATTTAAAGAAAGTTGGAGATGGGCAGGAAAGCAGAAATGAAAATGGTGGGGGGAATAAGCAGGTTCTCCAGTTCCCAAGACTTACACGAGCAGTCACTGCATCACACTGTGTTGTCAAGGGCATGGAAGGACCTCAGAGAATCCATCTTCACTTTATGAGAGAGAAAGCGGAGACCCAGAGCTGTGAGAAATCTGCCCAACATGAAAATACCCCCATTCTGAGAGGATAAGGGAACTAAAAGAACTTCTAAAATGGAGATGGTGCAAATCTTTGTATGGCTTTATGTATAGAAAACCAAGGCCCACAGGGAGAAATGGCTCGCTCATGGTTAAACTATGTGCGTTTCACAGAGTAGATGGGAAAAGGAACCAAAAGAGTGTGAGGAACCAGCCTGGATGAGCTTCTAGAATGGTGATTTCTCCATTTGCACGTTATAAATTGACAGAAAAATTATTATGAAATATGAGCAGTATATTAAATATGCTGTCCATACTGCAATTGAGTAATGGTGAGATTGGAAGGTTTGCCTATTGATCTCTTTGAGTGTCATGTAAAATCGAGCAATTTTCTAGCTGAATCTACCAGAATTTGGGGCCAGATGCCCACACATTTCATTAACAGAAAAGGCTCTTTCTGGGTGTCTCACACGTGCTCAGGACTGTGTTTGAGGGGCTCAGTCTCAAGGAGAGACACGTAAGTCCACGGTGGTCCGACAGGGTGATGACAAAGGAGTGTGGGGTCTGGCGCTCTTGCAGGATCCACCTGTGTTTGGGCAAGAGACTAGATCTCTGATTGGGAGGCACTGAGCATTGCAAACATATGTTTAAACATGAGTCACTGCAAAAAGGCTGAGGTTAATGCGAATGCCTTTCACTTCCCTATTAGAAAACGGAGCCTCCCCATGCCTCTTCCCGGAGACTCAGCGAAGCCTGTGTGGTTTCCGTGTGGTCAGAAGCATTAGTTAGGGTCTTGTCCATATCTATTAGGAGGGAGGAAGCCCATTTAGTAAATTAAAATTGTTTTTATTTCCCCAGCTAATTGTTTTTTAATTGTTTAAGTAAAAGGTTTGGTCTTGATTAGAGGCTTTTAGTAAATTAAATCTGTTCACATTTTACAAGTCTAATATTTAGATCATAGAGAGGCAGTAATATGGCAAGGGTTTCGAAATATAAATGTTGATGCTGAAGTGGCCTCAGAGTTTATCTGGTTCAACACTCACATCCCATCACTGAAGGAACAGAGGCCCAGAGAAGCTAACGAATTTGTCAAAGGTCACACAGTTTGAAAATGGGAAAAGCTAGGCCTGAGCTGCCAAGGTCGGCTATCCCAGGCTCTGCAAACGTTTTCAGGAGGAATGCCTATAGTCAATATAGAAGGATTTAATTAAGTATTTAACCTCAAAAATAGCTTACACGCTGAATAAATGGGGCATGCAGAAACATTAATTAATATGTTCTATACCTTAATGTGAATTATGGGTTTCACACTTTAATGTAAACTGGTCAGTACTGTTATTTAGCTGAGCAGTTATGAGAAAGTTTAACACGCTATTGAGGATATTGGAGCTAAGTGACCTAAAGAAATGTATACATTGTGGTGCCTGGGTGGCTCAGTGGGTTAAATAAAGCCTCTGCCTTCAGCTCAGGTCATGATCCCAGGGTCCTGGGATCCAGCCCTGCATCGGGCTCTGCTCAGTGGGGAGCCTGCTTCCTCCTCTCTCTCTGCCTGCCTCTCTGCCTACTTGTGATCTCTGTCTGTCAAATAAATAAATAAAAATCTTTAAAAAAGAGAGAAATCTATACACAGAAGTGTGCATACATACCTCCTTCAGATAAATGTGATATACTCCACTACACTTCTTATTTTATTTTTTTTAAAGATGTTATTTATTTGTTTATTTGATAGAGAGAGAGAGTAAAAATAAGCAGGCAGAGCTGCAGAAGGAGAGGGAGGAACAGATTCTCCTGCTGAGCAGGGAGCCTGAGGTGGGGCTCAGTCCCAGGACCCTGAGATCATGACCTGAGCCAAGGACAGACACTTAACTGACTGAGCCACCCAGGTGCTCTCCACTATGCTTTTCAGAACAGATGTGGAGAAAAAAAAAAGAAAAAGAAAAGAAAAAGGAAAGAACATTGATACAATGCAGAATTTCCCAAAGTCTGATCTTTGGAACCCCACAGAATTCAGTACAGATCTCAGGAAGGGGGAAATGATCTCATGATCTAATAAAGATGGAAAATACCAGGGAAGCAGGGCTAAACAGATTTTTCTCCTTATTTTCCTCCTCTGCTTCTCTCTCCTTCCCTCTCCTGCCTCCATCCCTCCTTTTCTTCTTCTAGTCTTCCTTGCTCTCTTTAGCATCAGGTCGCTGGGAGAGTCGCCCTGCACCTTGGATCACTGGGTACCAGCCTCCTCTGGGCCCAGCAGACATTTCCTTCCATCCTGGGTCCGAGCTCCCCTGGGCTTCCTCACTGCTCGGCCCAAGAAATCCCTGCCTCCCTCGGCCCCCAACAGTCATCTCTCACTTGTGGCTTTGGGAACGCTCCTGCCCAGCTCTCCACCCCACCCTCCCCTTGCAGTCAGCTTGCCTTGATTCCTAGGGTGACTTTTCAACTCCAGGACCATGCAGCCTTTCCCAGAGAACAAAGAGGTGCCTCTTATTTGCACTCAGAAAGGGACACTCACACCTGTTTTCCTGGGCATTCATGGGGAGCGCAGCCCTGCACCGGCTGGCTACAAGCTCCGCAGAAACTCTCTGGTCTCCGGGAGGCTCATGGGAGGGGGGCCGAAGGCAGACGCCAACTTTCCCCTCATTTGTCTAGTCACTTTGGTTATTAACAGCCTTGTAGAAATAAGCTTCCCGGTCTTGAAATATGGAATGACTGAGAATACAGCCGCAGGATTTACTGCTCCGCACGGCGTACAGTTATAATTTTTACTTGGCTGCCGCGATGACAAGATTCAGTAAAGCATTAGGCCAGTAAGTCTGAATTACTCAGCTAAAATATGGGCTGTCCCTGGACACTCAGCCCCACGGAGAGGACACCTGATTAGCCTTGGCCCGTCTGGGGGCAGGGAGATGTTTTCGAGTGTCATTTCCATTCGGCTGGCTTGCCAAGGTGGGGACCAATTTGACTAGGTCCCTTGGGATGTTCGGAGGCAGGTGTAAGGAAAGGCCTGGCGGTGGAGCCTCATTCAACGTCAGTCACTGCATCGAGATAAGGACTCTCTCCTTTTTCATTGTCTCTCTCACTTAACCTCTGTCCGGTTTCTTTTCCATCCCCTCTGGGGACAGGAGGAGGGGAGGGGGGGGAGGAGAAGGGAAAGAGAACTTTCTTTTCAAGCCCGTAACCATTTGGATTCCAGTCTGTAAATAAAGGTTAAACGGAGAGGGAGCCGGGGGTGAGCACAATAAATGCCCACTTGAGCTTATCAGGGGTTGGCTCTCCCCCACTGGTCTGGCTCCCGGAGCCTCCCTTGAAGAAGCAGCTGCAAAGATCAAACCTTTTAGCTATTTAGTCTCCAGAATCCTATCTGACTTGGCCCCACTATCACCCACTGACATTTGAAATGTGTCTATTTAAAAAGGAAAAGAGAAAAGAGCACAAGTCGGAGAAAAAAAAAATATGCCGGCGATGCCATATCCTGCAAGGCAAGAAAAAGAAATATCCTCTGTGTGTGTGGTTTTCTGTTTTTTTTTTTTTTTTTTTTGTCTTGGTCTTTTCCTGTCTCTCTGCCCTCGCACTGCCACATTTATTAACAGGGTGATAATCAGGATGACTTAAACTGTCTGAATTTTTCTAGAAGACGGGAGGGATGGGGCTTGGGAAATGAATGGACTGAGCCTACCCCTTGCTTACTTACAGGACTGTGCTTTGAAGGGTGTCCTTAGGCTCTGGGGCTTGGTGGACTGGGTGAGGGAGATTGCTGGAGGAAGTTGGCTGGCCTGAGACAAAGATGACAGGCACGTCCCACAGAGGAAGGAGGGCCTTGACCTGGCCTCTGCATCCCAGACCAAGGGACGGGTCCAGCAGAGTTGCCATTTGGTGATCAAGAAGCATTAGATGTGCGCACTGAGAATCTGTCCACAGGGGATTTCGAGAAGGGGAACGTGTAACTGGGGGTTGGCATCAGGTCTGGTGTCTGTATGTGTCTAATCCAGTGCTTTTGAGACTTGTTAAAATGTAGGTTCTGAATTGGTGGGTCTGGGTTGGGGGGGATCCCAGATGCTGCTTTTCTAACAAGCTGTGGGGTCACGATGATGCCGTTGACTGTGGGCCATACTCTGGAGAGCCAACGTCCTTGGCACAGATGTAGGAGGTGCACAAGGGGGTGTTGGGGCCTGAAGCCACAGCAGCGAGGGCAAGGGATATTCACAAGTATTGGAAATGTTTTTAGTTCTCTAAGGCAGGCCAAGGTGGCACTTAGCTTTCCCACATTTACTTGTATTTAATTCACTGGGTGTTTTAGAACCTAGAAGAGATTCCTTCCCAATAAAGAGTATATGTCTCACAGTGTTTCACAAAGTGCTGTCCCTGGATTGGCTGTCATAGACACACCTCAAGGGCTTCTTAAAACTATAGTTTCTGTGGCTTTTCCCAGACTTCTTCAGACAGAAGCTCTGGAAGGCTGGGCTGTTGGGGGACCCAGGAATGGACATTTATCAAGTTTGCCAGCTGATTCTTGGGCACACGGAAGCAGTTGAAGTATTAGGTCCCCATGTCCAATATTTCTTTTAATCTCAATAGAGTAATAAGCATCACAGAAAAATAGAACATTTAAGAAACTAAAAAATACAAGTAACACATACATGTTCAATAGAGAGATTGAGAGAAGACAGAGAAGCAAAGACAAGATGAAATTCATCTACATTATAGTTAACATTTTGGTACATGATCTTCTGGACATCTTTCCCTATGCATTGTAGAAACAAACATGGAAATATAGTTGTAATAAAATGTTAACTTTTTTTTAAAACTCCACAATGCATTGGAAAACTCTTCAAGTCACTGCATTTCTTCCATATATATATATATATATATATATATATATATATATATAATCTTAAGATTTTATTTATTTGACAGAAAGAGCATGAGATGGGCGAGGGGCAGAGGGAGAAGCCGACTCCCTGCTGACCAGAGGGCCGGATGTGGGACTTGATTTTGGGACTCCAGGATCATGACCTGAGCTGAAGGCAGTTGCTTAGCCAACTGAGCCACCCAGGTGCCCCTTCCCTATATTTTAATGATACCCTATTGGATCTAACTCTTTAAAATCCATTGTCTAGGGGCACCTGGGTGGCTCACTTGGTTGGGTGTCTGCCCTCAGCTCAGGTCATGATCCCAGGGGGTCCTGGGATCGAGTCCCAAGTCGGGCTCCCTGCTCTGTGGGGAGTCTGCTTCTCGATCTCCCTCTGCCTGCTGCTTCCCTAGCTTGTGCTCTCTCTCTCTGTCTCATATAAATAAAGTATTTAAAAAAAAATTGTCTATGAGTGACCTCTTGTAGTTTTATTTATTTATTTTTTAAAGATCTTGTTTATTTATTTGTCAGAGAGAGCAAAAGAGCACAAGCAGAGAGAACTGCACCAGAGGGAGAAGCAGACTCCCTGCTGAGCAAGGAGCCCAATGCAGGACTCAATCCCAGGACCCTGAGATCATGACATGAGCCAAAGGCAGATGCTTAACCGGTTAAGCCAGCCAGGCATCCCTACGAATGATCTCTTTTAAACAGTGTTTCCTTAAGCAAAGTGAAGAATCTTTCTTTCCTTCCTTCTTCTCTCTCCTTCCTACCACCTTTTTAAAAATCTTTTTTCTTAAACTCTACCTTACAGGTCAGGTGACAAACAAGGTTTGAGAGTTTTGGGAAATTAATTTTCCAGGTTGTGTGGGGTCTCACCTGCTGACTTGCTGAGCCACTTCAAGAAAGGCTCATCCCTTCTCTGTGCTCTAGTTTCTGCATCTCTAAGATAAGACTAATAATGTTTACCCTTAACCCACTCACAGATACATTTCCAGAGTTTCATTATGATAAAATCTGTAAATCCCTTTGGATTACTGAGAGAGAGGACGATAAGAAAATCTAAAGCACTATTGTGATTTCTTGAGTACTTATCACAGAATTACTAGCTGATGTCCTATAGAACATTTCAAAAAAAAAAAAAAGCCACCTTAAAGGTCTTCACTTTGGCAAAAGATACATTTCTCAGCTCTCCTTTTGGACATGGGCATTGCACTAGCTGCAGAGGGGCAGGAGACAGAGGGGGCCTATTTATAAGCCATGTCATTTAATTCTATTTTGAATCCAGTTCCTAAAACATGAGCAGGATATAAAGCTGTATCACTAAGGTGCAACCAGAGAGGAAGAGGCAGTAGGGAATGGTACGTAGGTAGGTTGGTATGTAGGTAGACAGATTTTATATATATGGATTTATTTACATACATGGATTGTATCTATGTAGGCTTCTGTATATGTAATATGTGTATGTGTTTATACATAAATACACATACATATATGTGCATGTATAGATACAGATTCAATACAAGGTATTAGCTTATGCAGTGGGAATGACTAAACAAGTCTTTAGGGTAGGCTTTCAGGAAGGGCAGCTCACAGGTAAGCTAGAACTTCATAGACATTGGCTGAAGCTGTTGTCCATAGGTGGGAATGTCTTTTTTCTCTGAAGAAAGTCTCAGCCTGCCTTTAAGGCCCTCAACTGATTGATCAAGGATCACCAGGACAGTCTCTCTAATTTAAGGTCAACTGACTAGAGAATGTCATTACATTTGCCAGATCCCTCCCAGCAGCATCTAGATTAGTGTTTGATTAAATGAGTGGGGGGCTGTCGTCTAGTCAAGTTGACATATCGAAGAGCTATCACAATGAGCATCTTCTCATACCACTTAGTCTCCAAATAAAAGGATTCTTACTTCCATCCAACATGGTACCACTATCCAGCACACAACTGAAGGCAATTGTGAAATTTGCCCCCACTGTGTCTTCCACTTTCCATTCTACCACCGTACACGCTCTTACTATCATTCCTTCATAATTTGCTCATCTCCACTTCCATTAAATCCTTACCACTGATCTTTCCAAGGCCAATATTCCTCTTTGTTCATTTCTACTGGTTCTGTGACAGAAAGCCAACTTAACAATAAGATAGCAACCAACCTGTTGATGTCTTTCCTTGAAGTATTTTTTCCTTAGGGATAGCTCTCCACATGGAAAGCTTACAGTTACCAGGGACAGTGCCTAACATCATTTACATAGTATTTTGTTTAATCCCCACGGCAACCCTAGGATAGAGGTGTTATTGTCTCTATTCTCTGGGTGGGGAAACAGAACCTTAGAGTGGTTGACTAAATTGTCCAAGATTACCGAGCTAGTAGGAAAGGCAAAGCTGGTATCTGTGCCAAGTGCAATTTTCTTCCAAAGACAATGCTCTTAAACACAACTAAGATTTTTGAAGGTTCCTATAACTGTAATGTTTCTTCAAGGGTGATCTGTAGGCCATCTATATCAGAATGCTCTTCTGTACATGTTAAAAATGCATATTTCTGGCCCAGCCCCATACCTAGTAAAACTGCATCTCTAAAGACAGGCATAGGATCCATTAATTTTAAACAAGCTTCCCAGGTATTTTTATGTATTCCATGTTTGGAGCAGTTCTGCAGTAGGAGTAAAAGAAAGGATTTTCAAAGATGGATCATCTGAGCTGTTGGTAGGTTTTAATTATTCATGTTGTTGAAAAGAAGCACCGTCAAATGTGGAGAATAGCATTCTAGATGGGCTGGGGCTACCCAGGTGGAAGGCTTTCCATTGCTCAGAGAATAGGTTATACTAACTAGGGAAGTTTGCTCTTCATGCAGAATTTCCCACTTCCCATAGAGTTTTGCAAAATGGGACCCTACTAAAGTCACACATCACCTGGTCAGAGGACCGGTCCTGTCACGTATACCAGTTGCCTGACACATCGAGACACAACCATGAAATGCTGTTACAACTGTCCCCACTGCAATAAAGATGGCATTGGATAGACCAACAGTTCAGGTTGCACTGCAATTCTTGGTAACAAATATATACACCAGAGATTTATAAGACCTTTTCATTACCCTGGTTTTGCAGATAAAGACAAGTATGGGGAAGGAAAGGAGCCCAAGGAATTCTGAAAGGCAATGATTAAAAAAAGAAAGAAGGGTGTGGTGGAGCTTAGTTTCATTCCCAAGCTAGATCAATCATTATTCCAAAGTGATTTTTAATCAAATCCAACATATGGTCTTTATTAATTTGGGGGCAATTCCCCTACCATCTAGTGCAATAAAAAAGGATGTTGATATCATAAAAGATTATAACATCCCTTATCAAGCTAGCAAACAAGAAGTGTAAAATCCAAGATAATGAAATAAGTTGAATTGCTTCATCCTTCCCTCCCTGGTTTTATTGTTATTATTTTTTTTATGGCCAAAAGTTCTAAGGGGAAGAGATTCAGAGCTGGGTTATGCATAGATTGTGAGTCAGGTTCATTTCCAGGATGAAGTTGATACCAAGGGCCCAAACTTCTAATAGTCTCAGTGGGAAGAAAGCAAAGTACTATCTTTAAGCTCTAATTTGCAGGCATGATTCACCCATATTCAACTTTGTTTTTTGAAGATAGAAAAAAAAAATGTGAGCTTAGGAGGTTTTCTTTCTTTCTTTCTTTTCTTCTTCTTCTTTTTAAAGATTTTAAAGTAAGCTCTATACCCAGCATGGGGCTTGAACTTACAACCCCAAGATCAAGAGCTGCATGCACTACTGACTGAGCCAGCCAGGTGTCCCAGGAGGATTTTTCCTTGTCATTTGGTTTGACCAACTGTTGTTCCATCAATATAGGTTCATGCTGCTTTCTCTGGAGCTAAACCCAAGGACAATGGAGACTAGTAGATCTCCCATGACAGTCCCACCATGAACATTAGGTTCCTCGTCGGGGAAGGCTGGCTATCAAGGCTGTTTAGCTCTGCCACCATGAACTTCTGCAACACAGCCTCAAACTCTGACCCAGTCAGATATAGCCTGGAAGAGTGAGGTTGGTAATATAGGTGGGGATGACCCATTACATCTGAGAGTTGCTAATCTACTATTGAGACTGGGAGGGAGGGGCAGGGGAACAACATTGGTGGGGTGCTGTGCTAAAAATGTTTACGTAGGTATCTTACCCATCTTCTTAAACATCCTGTGAGGCAGGAATTATTGCTAACTGCTCATAAATGAAGACCCTGTGTCTCAAAGAGTTTCGATGATCCACTCAAGTTCATACAATTTGTTGGTGGTAGCAGAGAGCTTCCAACCCAGACCTATCAGACTGGGCAGCCCAGGTTTCTGCCGTCTACTGGTACCTGTGAAGGTGATCACCTCCAGCTACTGTGGCAAGGGGAGAAGCCAGAAGGCAGGTGGCAAAGGATGCAGGGAATCTTTCTGTTCCATTTCTGTTCTTACAGCACTTGGTACAGTGAGGTTTGGGGAGTACAGTGAGGTTTAGCTCATGTCACCTGCCTCTCTCAGGAGAGCTTGAAATTGGCTTTTTCATGAGGGAAGCCGGTTAGTGTAGAGCTTGCCAAGATGAATGATGCCTTTTTGTGGGCCAGGTTTGTGTTTCAGAGAAAAAATCCTGACCCACAAAATTTTTTTTTTCTGCCAAACCGCAATCCTCAGGTGTGCCAGTCATCCTTAGCACAAATGTTCAAGAGGAATGACCATAGAGGCGCTAAATCATAAAGAAGAAATGGTCATGTCTTATTTTGTGGATGAAGGGATATCTTAGCTCCCGCTGCTGTAACAAAAACACTACAGACTGAGTGGCTTAAAGAACCAATATTTATTTCTCACAGTTCTGGAATCTAAGCTTCTGAGATCAAGGCACTGGCAGATTTGGCTCCTTGGTGAGAACTTTCTTCCTGGCCGCCTCCTCATAGTGTCCCCAGAGGACAGAGAGAAGGAGAGCAAGCTCTGGTCTTCTCAGAAGCACAAGCAGTTTTAAGGGTGAGTAAGGACTAAGCCCAATCTGAGGGGCCTAACTCATGACCTCATCTAAACCTAATTAGCTCCCAAAGGGCTCACTTTCAAGCACAGTCCCATTGAGTGTGAGGGCTTCATCAGGGAGGAGGGAACACAGACATTCAGTCTATACCGGGGATGCAGTCTTGCCATCAATGAGAGGAGGTCGGCCATTTTCTGTTCTCCCGATCTAATCTGTGGGAGGCAGGCCAGGGAGGGGACTGGCGCCTGAGATCAAGCAGACAGAGACAGAGCTTCCCCTCTACTTTTGATGCTCTTGAATTGCTTTCAACCCAAGGATAGGCCTCACAGATGCTTTTTAGGGGTCTCTAAGAAAAGCTCGCAGGGATTTTTTCCAGCTGAATGAAGTGCTCTTTCAGGCCTTAGTAATGGGGCACATTTAAAAAAAAAAAAAAAAAAATCTTTTCCAGTCATCCTTAAGTAATTTTTCCAATCTTGATGCCTGGACTAGAAGAATTTCCTTGCAACCTCAGCCTCCTGTTTCTAAAAGTCGAGAAGTATCTCAGGATAGTTTGTGGAATGCCCTGTGTGATATGTGGTGCTTGAATTAAAAAAAAAAAAAATCAACATTTAAGGCACATTTCTTTGATTAAAATGCAAGAGAAGAGCGCACACCGTAGATAGAGTTTGGCAGACGAGGCTTCTCACTAATAGGGCTAACAATTTAGAAGAGAATGTCATCAATTGTAATAGAAGTTTACTTTTCATCTAATGAATTTTAATGGCAGCTTTCACCATGAACTCCAGGAATCCGTAAGAAACAGGAAAACCTGCCTTGAAACTTATTTGAGAGTCGCTAAAGCAAAGTCTCCAGTATTATCTCCGCTCCATTTCTAAAACACGTTATTTTCTCACAAAACATTTATAGCACAAAGAATATTCATCATATTGCTGTACTCCCTGCAACCTGAATGCAGACTCTCTTTTGAGAAGTCTGATTTTTTTTTTGCATATCTTATTTTGTTATTCAAATGATGAAGCATATTTTGCAAGGAGTTACACCTTTTTAGAGGCAGATTTTGTTCTGGAAAATGGTGCAGCATTTCCATTTTGCACTTCTTTACATAACTGGCTTTTTTGTCAGCAAATGTGACTGTGTTTGACAAACCAGTCCTGTAATCTGTCCTTGCAAGCAGTGGGCTACAGTGTTTCTCAATCTCTAATTGGGAGGATAGGTAAGAAAGGTAAGAATGTAAAATGGACAGGGTTTTCTCAAGATCTTGAATATTTCCTTCACCAGATTTGGACTCAAAATATAGACCCTTGTCATCTAAAGGTCATCTTTGACCTTGACTTAGCGTTCAGGTTTAAACCTGTTTTCTTGATAAAGCTGTGTTACCCATTAGCTATGATGGAGCGTGGCCAGACCACACCAGCTCACACTGACCTCAGCTCACCTGACTGTAGAGGTTCTACTGAGAGGAGGAAACCCAAAGCTTCCCTTTTTATTGTCTTTTCAAGTAGAATTTTTGACATTAGGAAGTAGCATTTTGCACTCATCAAATATAAAAAATCCCAGGACTTCCAGCCAGGTGCTTTTGAGAGAGGTGAGCTGTAGAATACCTTGTACAGACATTGCCCTGCCAAGCTCTAGCCCCTACCCTCACAGATCCCACACAACCCCTCTAAATAGCTGGGCTATTGCACTGCACAACAGTAGGAGGCACTGTTCCCATCGTGCTGTAGGAACAGCACTCCTGGGCTGATGCAAGTGTTGCCTCCCGAGTTGTGTATCAGAGTAGTGCTACTTGTCACATTAAAACAAAGTCAGTCTCAACATCGGAAAAGATAACTTTCCAGAAATCTTAATGGTTCTATGCCATGGGGGGGGTGGGTTTCACTATCTTTCGTAAGGAGGTCCTCAACTCTTCTCTAAAGACCTTGAGGCTGGGGCACCTGGGGGGCTCAGTGTGTTAAGCCTCTTCCTTTGGCTCAGGTCATGATCCCATGGTCCTGGGATCGAGTCCCAAATTGGGCTCTCTGCTCGGCGGGGAGCCTGCTTCCTCCTCTCTCTTTCTCTCTCTCTCTCTGCCTGCCTCTCTGCCTACTTGTGATCTCTCTGTCAAATAAATAAATAAATAAAATCTTAAAAAAAATAAAAATAAAAATAAAAAACCTTGAGGCTACACCTCTGGGTGCTTCCCCAAACGCCATAATGAATTGTATTAGTTTTCTATTGCTGCTATAACAACCGATCACAAACTTGATAGCTTAATGAAAATGTATTATCTTCTAGTCCTGTAGGTCATAAGTCCAGGATGGGTCTTACCGGGCTAAAAGGTAGGCTGGCTGTGTTCCTTTCCATTGGCTCCAAGGGAGAATCCATTTTCTTGCTCATTCAGGTGTTGGCAGAGCTGAGTTCCATGCTGTTACAGGAATGAGATCTCGCCCCAGCCCTTTCTCATTCTGTCTGCTCCTAGACGCCTCTTCTGGTCCTAACACGTAGATTCCCATACCACAGGGCAGTTACAGAGCATCGAACCCATCTCATGCCACCGTCCCTCTGGCCTTCTGGCATGGACTGGCTCTCTCATCCCAGTCCTCTGCTTAAGGACGCATGTGATTGGATTGCACCCACCTGGATAGTGCAACACAATCCCCCCATCTCCGGGTCCTCAACCTTAATCACACCTGTAAACTCCCTTTTGCCAAGGAACGTAACATAGTCATGGTGTCCTTGGATGAGGATGAGGCTATCATTGGAGCCCATTCTTCTGCCTCCCATGTTACTGATTTAATTATTTGGCCTTTCCAGCTGGTTAAACAATAAAGCCAATTATTTACTGAGAACCTACTGTGTTGTAGACAATATTAAATGTTATTGCTTTTCTCCATCCATAGACATAGATCTCCTCATTTAATCCTTTCAGTGACCCTGAGAGGTAACATTGCAATCAGCTGCAAGGAATGGAAGCCCCAATCACTTCTACTTTATTGTTTTAAAATAGGAAAAGGAGCTAGCAGTTCAATTATGCCTTCAGGATCTCTTTCTATCTTTGTTGAGAGGTAGAATGCTGTAGAAATTTCTAGCATGGACCTTGCAGCCCACTGCATGGCTTTGTGCAAGCTTCCTCCTCAACGAATGGGTTGGGACCATGCGGTTGGCGGAATAAGGGAGTTAATACATTTAATGTGCTCAGAACCAAGCCTGGAGCGTATTAAATACTCACTAAGTGCTGACTATTTTAAATTATCTCTGCATGCTGGATGTTACTTAGCATGTTGGCTTTTGGCTTCATATTTTTATGCTTAACACCTCCTGGTAGCAAGATGATTGTTGTACTTCCAGCTATGACTGGAAGGAAAAGGAAGAAACAAGTGAGAAAGAGAGAGAGATGTGATGTGCTGTTTGTATCAGGAAACCAAAAGTTTCCCAGAAATCCCCGGCCACTCATTGGCCAGGCAAGTGAGCCTTATGACCTTCCTTATATCAAAGGAAAATCTGAGAAAGCAAGCTTTTTTCTCTTCTTTTCTTTCTTTCTTTTTTTCATATAATAAATCATCTGGTTGGGCAGACATTCATTCAGTCACAAATAGTGACCCATCCTTTGGTCACTGTTTCCCAGTCTCCCAAGAAAAGGGTGACCTTTTCAGTAAAGAAGGAAAAGAAGTGCTAGAAGGGACTAGCGGGGACTCTTGGGTTGGTCGTGGGTACACATTGGTCAGTGTGAAGGAGTCTTGGCTGCACACAGGGCAGAGATTTTGATGAGAGGCTGGCTAGAGGAACAGAGATGGGGGAGAGACTTGGACAATGGAGATTATTATGGGATGCACTGTGTCCCCCTCAGAAGATATGTTCAAATCCTAAACCCTAATACCTGAGAGCGGCGACTTCTTTGGAAATAGGTCCTTGGCAGATACAATCGAATGAAAATGAGGTCATACTGGATTAGGTTGGATCCTAGTCCAGCGCTTGGCATCCTCCTAAGAGGGAAATTTGGACCCAGAGACCCACAGGTAAGATGCCATGGGATGATAGAAGCAGATTGAGGCCTGTACTAAAGCGAAAGCAATTCCAAGGCTTTGGGGAAAGTGAAGAGGAAAGCTTTCATTTGGTGCCTGTCATACTCTGGCTCCAGCAAGAGACCAAGCCAAATGTCCCTGCAGTCACCTACTGCTAGGGGATGAGAGCAAAAAAAAAAAAAAAAAAAAAGAACCCAGGGACCCATGGCAGAACTCCAACCAGAGCAAGGCAAAAGGCCAGGCAAGATCCTCCTTGGGGGAACCTACCTCGTCAGCACAGTCTCTACTCTTAGAACATTCCGGCCTTCTTTCATTCATCTACAGGTTACCCTGGAACCCTAGGGTTCAGACAAATAGCTTGCATCCTCTAGAAGTTACTCTACCTTGTGGAAGCCTCAGAGACCCGTGGGATACCTCTTCGCTGGCTTAGCACAGTGTTTCCAACTTCATGTTTTGGCCACGCCATGGCTTTTACTATATCAATTTGTACCATTATTTACTTAGTATCTACCTAAATAATTTTATTTTATTTTTAACAATTTATTTATTTTTAGAGAAGGAGAGTGTGTGAGTGGGGGTGGGGGGCAGAGGGAGAGGGAAAGAGCGCCATGTGGTGCTTGATCTCATGACCCCGAGATCATGACCTGCGTCAAAATCAAGAGTCAGATGCGCCACCGACTGAGCTGCCCAGGCGCCCCTTAGATAATTTTATTTTTAATGAAAACTTACCTCACTACAGTAAGTGAAAAAAAAAAAAAAGCCAGGATAATTTTGTCCTAAATAGAAGAAAATTATAAAATTCTTAAAAGATTTTATTTATGTATTTGACAGAGATCACAAGTAGGAAGAGAGGCAGGCGGGGGGGGGGGCAGGCTCCCCGCCGAGCAGGGAGCCTATGTGGGGCTCAATCCCAGGACCCTGGGATCATGACCTGAGCTGAAGGCAGAGGCTTTAACCCACTGAGCCACCCAGGCGCCCCGAAAATTATAAAATTAATACCATTTCATTAATTCAATGAAAGCAAAACCGAGTTATTAAACTCAAGCTAGAGCCTGCAGAAGTCTGAGGTCCGCTCTCTGTTGATAAGAGATTAGCAAGTTGTAGAGGGGTGCTGAAGACCCACCAGCAATTCACCAGGTCTCCTTGTAGGAGGCAGAGGTTTAGAAACGAAATGCTTTCTTGTGGCGATTGTGTGCTCTTTGCCACTTAAAGACAGATTCTTTGCAAATCAGGACCAGTAATGGTAAATAACATGGATCCTCCTTCTGCTGATACCATAAGTGCTTGATGTGCATTGTTTCATGTCATCTGCCCACCACCTGGGAGGTCGGCATGATCATCACACTTCTGAGGCGGCCGCTGAGGACTCAGGAGCCAGGTGGGTCACCCAGGTGGCCCATGCCAGGAGCCACTTGTAGCTCACCTACTGCAGTGCCGGCCCTGGGAGGGGTATATCCTCCCACGGAAAACTGGGGAGGGGGCGCTGCACCTGCCAGTTAGCACACTCTTGGCTCAGCGTGACTCTGTCATCAACCCTACTCCAGTTAGTTCCCTGAGGCAGGGTGATGGGGCGGATCGGAGTGACAAACAGCAGTAAGGTCTTAGCGAAAGCCCCGGGAGCTGGGGGATGTGCTGCTAAGGAGGGACCGAGATGCTCCAATGCCAGGTGCTCAGGAGGGACCTCACTGCTTCTCAGCCCAGCATGGTGGGACCTGGCAGCTGCGAATACTCAAATTCTCCACCCCCCCAAGCCTTTCGTGGCACAGACCTGGCTTGTGTGTTGGGCGCGCGGGAGTGGGGGGGGGGCGATCTATGCGTGGAGGACAAATTCCGTGTCTCAGACAAAACCAGGGTTCACACATCCGGCGACTGCACCACAGTCAGTACACCTGCAGATAGTCCTAGGCCCATCGCTCTCTTGGGGTCTCTGCTGGGGGCCTGCATCCTGTGATTTTGCAGAACACAGCCCAGAGAGCAGGAGACTTTGAACGTGGGTCCCACTGCGGCGTGGCCGCAGCTCTCTGAGGCTTCCCTTTTAAAGCCAGGATGGAATAAAACAAAACAAAACAAAAAAACAACAACAAAAAAAAAAAAAAAAAAAAAGAAAGAAAAAGAAAACAAAGCAAAAAACCCAAAACCACCATGAAGAGGCACAGCCCCAGGCCAAACACTGCCACACTGTGAAGGTCAAGAGAGGGTCAGAAGAAAAACGGATATTGAAAGGCCACCTGGAGAGCAGAGCTGGGTCCGTCTCCATCACCCCTCCCCACCCTGCCATCGCGCACCTGGGGGCGGGGTGGGGGGGTGCGGAGAGCGGGGTGGGGGGGAGCGGAGAGCGGTGGGGGGGGGAGCAGAGGGGGGGTGGGGGGCGGTGTCGGGAGGCGGGATGGTGGGAGGAGACAAAGCCAAGGCTCCACTTTCCAATCAAAGGGATTTGGACTCCGGGGTGGTAAAGCCACAGGGAGCGCGGAATGGGGAAAGGTATAATATGACCAGAAACTGCTTTAATAAAGCTCAGGGCTGGGGCGGAGCTTCACTCTCCATCAATCAGAGGGCGACACCCCAGATCTCTCTGAAGATCAGCAAGACCGTGCGCGTGGGGCTGGGGCGGCTCTTTAATGGAATCGACCGCGCTTTGAGTGAAAATACAGTCGTGACTGCAGAACGGAGGTGGCTGCCTGGGAGGAAAATCCCGTAAGGAACCCGCACATTTCCCAGGTGATGAGAACACCGAGCAGTTCTGAGCTGGGAAGCCTTGGAAAACAATTAGCCAGAGAAGCCAGATAACCTGTTGAAATTATGGCCCTGCACTTTACTGCTCTTAATAAATTTCCTGGCAGCCTCTTCCACCGCAGAGTCCTGCTCTGTTTATACCTTTCCTAGTTGGGGGAATTAAGTCATCAAAGTTTCATCTACCTGTCTGACTTCAGCCAGAAGTACAACTTATTTGCCTGGATACCTTTCAAAACTGCTGTCTACATAGATTATCATTTAATATAGAGTGGAACGAACACAAGGCTGCCTGTTTCTTGAGTCTCAAATGTCAGAATCTGCGTTTACAAGTTCTGAATTTTCTTCGATGTTGCACACACTTTTGATGGTAATCACCGTGGAGGTTTTGGAGAATTAAAAGAAACTGTGCTGAGATTGGCTTTTCATCTCCATGGGGGTAGCAAGGAGAATCATGGGCCCAGAGCTGCCTTTACTAGCCACGTTACTAGCCACAGCTCTTCTTAGTCTCTTGAGGCTTCACTTTTCTCATCTGTAAAATGGGGTGAGTGTGTTCACTTTGCTGATGCGAAGAAGAAATGAGATGAATGTAGGGAAAGCCACTATCACAGCTCCTGAACACTTGGTAAATATTAGCTCTCCCCTCTTTGGTAAGAGCTGGTGATTTGATGAATTTTTCCAGTTCAGTCTGCATAGTACTTTCATGTGCGCTGGCTTTCTGTAAATACTCTTTCGTGGAATGATTCCCCCTCCCCTCACCAAGGGCCAACATCCCTGGAGTCCTTAAGTCATTTATTCTTGTAGGGTCTGGAATCCCAAAGGCAATTTACTGATTTACTTAAGGCTCTGTTTTCTCATGGAGTTTGAGGATTAAATGAGATAAATTATGAAAATCCTTTTGACCAGGATCTGGCACTTGCTAGGCACTGAATACATTAGCTATTATCAGCACTAACCTCCCAGCCCTGTTACATAACCTATATTCCTTCTCTCCCCCAAATCATACGTAGTCAGAGGGTTCCTGTCTCTGTGTGGATGCTTGCTTTCTCTTCTGTAGCTGGAAAGCTGATAGCCTTCCTTGCCAGGCCTGTTGACAGTCTTCTCATCCTCTTAGGCCATGTCGGATGTCACGTCTTCCATATAACTGACATGATCCTGTTCACACCAAAGTCAGAATCCAGATTTCCCTGGAAGCGTATGCCTCCCGCGAGCACGTACCACGGTCAGCCCTGAGTTTTGTGTACATGCAGGACCTCAAGGGCAGAGTCCAAGCCTAGTCCACATCTGGGATTCCCTGCAGTGTTTTGTAATGTTTGACCTGAAGTAGCTGTTGGGCTGCAGCTGAATTGCACTTTACTTTTGTTCTTCTTGTTTCATGGATGAGGCAGAAGAGCGATGAAGTCCAGGGATGTTAGGTTTCTGTTAAAGCTCTTTTTCTATGGTGTCGCACACCGATTAACATGCAGCAAACTTAGGTATGTGGGCTGCTTTGGGGAGGGACGGTCACAAACAGCCAGATAAGGCTTCAGTGGAAAGGATGATAATTAAACATTAAACATTGAGGCAGAAGCATCTCTCCTCCTCTTCCAGAGGACAGGGGCCATGCCTGATGACCTCTGAGAGGCTGGTGATTAGAGAGGAACAGGTATGATGTACAAAACTGGGCCACAGGCCCAGGAAGGAGCTGGAGAGACACCCACCCACACTGCGAAGCAGAGAGCCCACTCAGGAGGTAGCCACCAAGTGCCAGGAACATAGGAGGTTCTCAAAAAATACTTCATGAATAAAGAGAAAGTCATCTTTCTCCTTTGGGTGGCCTTCAGTTACCTGATTGGCTTCTTCATGCCTCAGTTTCTCTGGGTGTAAAATCAGTATGAACTGATGTTCTTTGACTACGTGAGAAGCGAAAATGACTGTGATCACGAAACATTCCACACGCACGGTAAACAATGATTACTGAAAACAAACATGGCCGTGGACAAAGAAATCTCAATTGTCAAGACATTTACAAAGTAATCTCCGATTTCTTTGGATATACCTAAAGAGCATTCATTAAATTTTTATTTTAGTACCATTGTTTGTAGGACTCAGTTTCCTTATAGGAAGTCAAGGAGCCCTCCAGTTCCCCACCTACAGTTGCTGAAAGGAACAAGTAATGCAAAGCACTTGCCTAAAATCCAAGGAATTATACAATAATAATAGTAATCATCTGTCACTAAAAGTGTTTCCATCTTAGTAGGTTGTAGTAATACATTTTCTCTTTACTTAAGTCTCTCTTTACTCTCTAAATAATGCATTACCCATTGCATTTACAATTTCCTAGCCTGCTTCGTGTTTTAAATTAGAGTCTGGCCTGCCCACATGAGCTAACACCTTTTACCTCAGGAGCCATACCGGGCCATCTTTAACAACAGGACTTGGAGATTTATGGTTTGGGCTGCAAGGTGGAATGTTAGCAGTGCACGGCAATTCAGAAAAAGGACCCTCACACCTCATTTCTTCATTCAAATGAATTCAGCAAATATTTCTTGAGCATCGAGTCAGAGCCAGGCAATGTGTTACAAATACGATACTCTTCAGAAGGCCACACAGACATGGAAACTAATCATCGTAATGGAGGCAATAAAAGTTTTACTGAGGATCTGCAGAAAGCATCTTGGTAACATTCAGGTTGGAACGACCTCGCGGGGCTCGGGGGGAGGAGGGCTGCGGCAGGCATCTTGGTGAGGTTGGTGGCCGATAACTGAAACCCTTCCAGCAGACCAAAAGGGACTTGAACCCTTCCAGCAGACCGAAAGGGACTTGATGTGGAAAGTTAGGGGCTTACAGAATTCTTCGAAGGGCTAGAGAAGCCAGCTCCAGGCAGGCCTTCTTGGAGGACATCTCTGAACAGTGCCACAGAACGGGCTCCCCAAAGAAGTTGTGAACTCGAAGATGGGAAGACGCTCCGGCCTGTGGCACAGAATCACGTTGCCTCAGCTGCGATGCGTGGTCACAGGACGGATGACCCTCACACAGCCTTTCCATACCCAGGAAGCGAGGGGCCATTCTTGCAGGAAATCAAATGCCTCTGCTGCCTTGTTTGCCAGCAGAAGCATGCCTGGTCCTCGGTTCCACCCCGCGGAATGTTCTGCCTGATCAGTAGGCGCTGGAACTGCTGAGGAACCACGGCTGTGAGGGACGGCAGGAAGTGTGGTCTCCAGGGCGAGCACTGCCGTGCAGTAGGGCATGCGCAGGAGGGTGGGATGGATGTGAGGCGGCCAATCTCCAGTTCCCGCCTTGGAGTCTTCATAAAGAGCTGCTAGATCTGGGTCTGGAGGGACGAACGAGGAGCCACAGACGAAGGGCGCTTCGAGTGGCTCTGTTTATTGTGTGTTACCATGGGACCGAACTGGGAAAGGCACACCTGGCTCAAATAAGTAAAAGTAATTTGGAAATAACAGTAGCACGGGATAGAAAGCTGGGAGCAGCAAGACATGAAGGGGGAGGGGCACAGGGGACTGGTTCTCGGGGCTCGGGGCTTTTGACTTTAGGCTGTTAAATAAGAGGGAGCCACGAAAAGGTTTTAAAGAGTGTGCGTGTACCTGTGTGTGTGTGCACATATATGTGTGCATGAGTATGTGTGCTAACGTGGAGGCAAGGGTTAATTTTCTTTGACTGCCGGATATGTTTTCTACAGTGGAGTGCTGGTGAATGTTGAACAACGGCCTCTTTAGAGGGGAAAGAAGAAGTCTCTGTCTGTAAGCCATGCTGATTTCTGTGTTGTAAACGCCTCCCCTATGGCCTCTGTCAAACTACCAAGTGGTATCACTGGACATGGCGTCGGGGAGAGGTGTGGATGGTGGGCCCTCGGGAGCTGGCTTAATCTGGCTCTGGAACCCTTGTATATGTCATGGGAGTTAATTCTCAAGACAAGCCCCTAAGATGTGGAGTGGTTCCATTTCACAAATGGTGAAGCCAAGGCCTAGAGAGATCAGTATTTACACAACCGATTAGTGCTTAAACCTGGTCTTAGGTCCAGGTCTGCCTGTTTTCAGAACCAGTGTCTTTCAACAAGACTATGCTGCGTCTGGAAGAGTAGCATACATCGTCTGATCTCCACTCCAGCTCAAATCCTTCGGAGGATAGAGCCGTAGCTGGTACGGTAATGGGAAAGAGTTCTAGACAATATATAGGCAAATGGGTATGTATGTGTGCCAATCAAGTTTTATTCACCAGCGCAGGTGCTGGGTCTGTATAGTATAGAGGTGGTTCGGAAGGAAGCACGGTCGGAGGTAGACCATTGAGAAGGCTAGTGAACAGGCTGGATGAGAAGCAAGGGGCTGAGCCAAGGCTGGGTGTCAGGAAGCAGGGACAGGTCGGGTTCAGTGGCGAGCCTTCCAGCGTATCAGATGGAGATGGGTGGGAGGAAGGGGCAGAGTTGTAAATGGGAAGGCATGGATCATTTCCAGGTTTCTGTTTTGTAGCTGTGAACATGGTGGGGCCATTGGCCAGGACAGAATCATGAGAAGCAGGTTTCTTAGGAGAAAGCTTTTGCTTCCAGTTGGAGGATGTTGAGTCCAAAGGGTCTGTAAAAAGTTCAAGCGGGGACGATCGGTGGGAAAGTGGAAATGCACGTGCCTGGGAGATAGCTCTGAGCTGGAGATTATGAGCAAATCTCTCCGGAGATGGTAGCTGAAATCTTGGCTGTGAATGAACTTGTCCAAGCGTCGGGGGAGGTCTGAGGACAAGCTAATAAAGAGGCTCGGGACACAGGGATGGTCGCAAGGGGAACCCACTCAGAATCATGATTCCATAGGCAAGGTGAGAACATTGCCAGCATGAGAAGGAGGGGTCAGCTGGGTTGGATGCTGTGATGAAATGCCTACATCGCACTTCAAGAATGAAGGACAATTTGGGGGGCCCAGGGTGCTCAGTCAATTAAGCACCCGTCTCTTAATTTCAGCTCAGGTCATGATCTCAGGGTTGCAGGATCAAGCCCAGGGTTGGACTCCATGCTTAGTGGAGAGTCTGCTTGGGATTCTCTACTCCTCCCCTACCGCAAATAATAAATAAATCTTAAGAGAGAAAGAAAGAAAGAAAGAAAGATAGATAGATAGATAGATAGATAGATAGATAAGGACTATTTTCCCAACCTCTGTGAATACTTCTCAAAGATTGTCCCCAGCTGTCAGCCCCCTTTGGGGATTGCCTTACTGGAAGAGAACTGCCCGGTCCTGGGTCCCACATTCTCCTCAAGGGTAGCCAATACCCGCCCTGCTTTCTTGCTCTGCCTTCTGTGGGTACTGAGCCCAAGGGCCCTCTCAAACAAATGGCCTGTGTGCTTGTCTCCAACTTGAGTGTGTTTTTTGGGAGACTGGCATGTGCTAGAGGCTTTCTCCTCATATTCTCTGTCCGACGATGTTGCTGTTCAAGGGTGATCAGAACCAAACCAACCTATTTGTTCATCCCATACTAAAACAAACAGGTGGGGAATGAAAACCAACATTCTGGTGTCTTACTGACTGAATAAAGCTTTATTTTAATGCAAAATAAAACGAGAAAAATTTATATATTCATATATAACAACATCCAAAATGTTTTCTGTGGTACAAATGGGATCATCCTAAAAAGTCTGTAAGAAATTCATTCTCCGCCCCCGTATGCCAAAATACGATTTCACATAATTTATCTTCAGAACTTATGAACAGACTTGGTGTCATAAAAGCACAGGAAAACACTAGAAGAAGTGACTGTATAAACAGTAGGGCTTGTTTTTATGTTCCAGTAGTAAACAGCACGGCAGTCCACACCGAGGGAAGAGAACACTCTCCCAGAGCTGAGTCAGGAGACAGTCTTTGGGGTTAGTTCACTCGGCACTCCAGGCTGGTGAGTTAAGCCCATCTTTAAAAGTCGGGCACTGTGTGATTCTATTACTATTTAAGGACATGAGGGAGAAGAGAGTTCCCCTTAGAAGTAGTAGCTGCATATCAGATTCTAGGCTTATTTTAGATATCTACCTTTTATTCTCCTTTTTTTTTTTTTTTTTCAGAGAGGTGACTTTGTAGGGATGCCTTATGGAGACTCTTCTTTCTGGTCTCATTGTGGCATCATTTCCCACTAAGTCCGTGCAAACTGGGAGTGCAGAGAAATACTCCTGTGGCTGTTTCTAGATCCAACTCCCTCCCACCTAATTGCATGAAATCTGGACTTTTTGTTGCTCCTGGACTCAGAAAGCAGTAGGGTGTCTACCCAATTTAGCACCAATTTGAAGGCGGTTCATTGCGGATTTCAGAGTTTCATGCCTATGGGAATTTTATAGACACACATTCTTATCCAAACTCTGCAGATCTCTCCATCCCCCTGAAAGGCTGAAATGTTTCTCCAAAGAAAGCAAATGCTGGGGTTATAGGTTACAGGAACAAATAATTTTTAAAGGCTGGGTCCTTATGCATATAGAATCTATGCACCTTATCAGGTGCATTTCCTTATAAAGACAGTTCAACAAGTTCAGTAGTCTTTAAAGGAAATAGTGAACCACATTTTGATTTTATTTAGTTGGTGGCACAAGCAAAGCTACAAGGAAGTTGCACACATCCTTTATTGGGAAGCAGGCACAGTTTGCTCTGTGGGGTGACAGTTGATCTGTGGGTCTCACCATGCTCATGCTTATAAGATCTTTGCTCCATGCTGTCCTGTGGGGTCAATGCACGTTGACATACAAATCTAAGAATAATGAACTTCGTGGTAATTTTATTTTCCAATTTTTGTTTGTTACTCAATTATGACTTAAGAAGATGCACCTGTCTTTGAGATTGGCTTTTATCCACTGATGTAATATCATGGGGAAGCAATTTTCTACCAAGAGCGATATTGCCACAGTCCAATGGCGCATGGGGTTAACAAGATGCAGAGTTTTCCTCCCTGGCAGAGGACTGAATTCTCCTGCACCTCAAAGTTTTCAATGGTCTGCTCCCTTTCCTATCTCTCCTCCTGCAGAAAGGTATAAAACAGAGCTCCTTAAAATATTTAGTGACTCCAGGCCAAAACATCATTTCAAGGCCTCGATGACCCAGCAGTCAGATCAGTAGCCAGTGGGTGTGTGTTGTTGGGCTTGCCGCTCACTGTGTCACTCTGTTCCCTAGGGTTATTATATTCTGAGTGACAAGCAAACACCTGGTTGAGTCTTTCCAAGGCTATAAATTAACGGAGAACTACTTCCTGCTACTGATTCCAGCCTGGTCTTCTAAATATTCTAAACAACCTGTTCTCCTCGAGACTGGGCAAGAGTTCTGCAACTTCTGGGTGGTGACCGAGGAAGGTTGGGACACAGGCATTTAAAAAGCTTACCTGCTCTCAGTTATAGCATGGCCTGACACAGCCTCTGTCACACATAAGGTAGCTTCTTTTGGGCAGGGTCAAGTAGGGCATGCGTTATAGACGTCAAGCAAGAAAAGAAGATGGTTATAACCTACTTTTTATTCACTTTAACAGTACCTTCTCATCCCTGGTTGCCCCTCAGGATTGACAAGTGTTCTATTGACTTTGTATAAACACAAAATCACACTTCGAGTGGCTTGCCCAGAGCCTGGAAGCTGGAGGGACTGTGCTCCCAAGGTGGCCACATGGTGAAAACATGGGCATTCTTCCTACCACAGCCCCTGCTCCGACATGCACAGAAATCTCCCTTTCTCACACTGCCTCTGGCTGCCCCTTGTGTGGACTTGGACTTAATCCAGAAGGAGACTCTGGCTTGACTACATCCAATAGCCTGGAGAAGTTTGGTTAAACTATGCAACAGATCGAAGAGCTGATTTTTAATGCTCCCCAACACGTTACCTTTCCCTCACTTCATCATTTTCTTCTGGAAAGTTTATTTAGTTTGAGGGGAAAGTGTCATTTAGCTCGTGGAGAAGCCCCATGGCTCCCCTGCACTCCACCTCTGGGGGAGCAGGGCACAAGGCCCTCGGTCTCCTTGCGCAAACTGCAAACAGTATAAGGTGCTCGCTTACAAGAGACGGCAGATGGCCAAACCCCGCTTGACAGTCTGTTTTTAGGACGGCCATAACTAAATTGCAGTTTAGAAAATGATACCTCTTAAAGTCCAGTAAATAACAACCATTTAGGTCTAAAAGCAGCGGTTGCTTCATTCCTGGTAATGCAACTCTATTTTAAATCAAAAAAAAAAAAAAAAAAAAAAAAGACTAAACTGGGTTGGATACTCTGTATATTCCATAATACTATAATTTATTAAACCCTGTCAGTCAGGAGTATTCTAATCTCAGCCACAATATGTCTACATTGAACTTAAGACTTTTTGTTTTGTTTTGTTTTGTTCGGAGGGAATGGAGAATGAACAGCAAAGGCTTAAAGTCTAAGCGTCACCGAACAATTCAAGCTTGCGGTTTTGCTGGTCCTCAGTCTTTTGTTGTGTGCTCATTTGGGTCAGGTTGGAAGTATTAGAAGTCCTGCTGGAATAAGTAGAAAATCACTGCAAAGCTCAAAGGAAACATGATGGGTTTTGGAGGGAGGGGGCGCCGGCTTTTCAAAGCCATGAGACCTTCCAATTGGAGATGCTGGTCTTGGTGTTGCCCTGATGTTTGTGACTGAAATACAGCAGATAAATAATGATCTGGTTTCACGCCTCTTTTCCTTTCCCTTCGGACTTTTTTTTCCCTTTGATTTCCTTCCCCATCAAACTTTCCAGAAAGCATTTTTATCGTACGTTCTCCATACCGGTAATCACATGCCTTCACGCACACACATACACACACATGTGTGCACGCACAAACACACACACACGGTCAGTCACTGCCACCTTCCACCTTCTGGTTATCAACCCCAAAGGCCACAGTCAGCCCCTCCCTGTCCCCGGTGCAGATGGCACTATTGGACACTGATTGTACAATGAATTGGCATCTCCAGAGCATGGCTTCCTGTGTAACCCAACCAGCGGGATCTCCTTTTCCCAACTACATTTTAGCCCTCAAGTAGGAGCCTGAAAGTAGAGGCCCGGGGTTACGAAAATTAGAGGCAGGAGATTTGGGGATGATTCTGAAACCTGATCTCTCAGGGGTGTTTTGCCTGGGACTTGCGGGGAAGGAAGGTGAGGACCACGGGATTTGGGGCCCTCTTTAACCTGGTCCACAGAATATATTCCTTCTGGAAGCCCTGACTGGCTTTGCACGGTCTCCCAGGACATTACTCCTGCATTCATATCTTATTTTCTTCTAATATAAAAAGTAAGAAAACATAAAGTCATTCTGCCAAATGAGTGGTACCGGGAGCCTGATAAAGTCTGCAAATAGGGAAATGCAGCCTTCCTCTGGGTATAAACATTTCAAGGAAACCACGAGTCATGTTTGCTGTTGTTTTGTTTTCCCAATGAAAAAAAAAAAAAACAAAAAAAACCAAACCTACTTATTTAAGATGCCCGTATTTGCAGCCACTCTTCAGACTTAACAGCTTTCCTAAGGGGGCTGAGCCCGAGCCTCGGAGACTGCCTCCGCGCGGCCAGTTCCATGCGGCTCGTGTGCACCAGAGAGGCCCCGTGTGCAACGTCTCCATTATTTGCCTGTTTAACTGCCGCTCTCACTGAACTGAACGATCCTAAACGTCCTCCGACTCTCAGGCAGTAACTGTAAGACCCCCGTCCTCTCTCTTCCTCGGGATCCCCCGCCCTCCTGTCCCCCCCCCCCCCCCCCCCCCCCGCTTTGCCTCTGGCCAGCAGTCAAGTGTTGCAACCTCGGTGAGAAAAACCCATCCATCCCATGGAGAAGTCTGAACAGGAGGAAGTCCTGAAAGTCTAGGAAGGGCAAAGGTGATGTCACACGTGTCCCTCTCTGGGCCGGGCTGAGGTTGGCGGCGTTCAGCTACACGGCTGCAGTCATGGGGCTCTTCTGCCTGGGATCCTGGGCTCGGTAGGGATACTGGTCTGGGCTGCCCCCTCGGGGGCCTGGTCTACCCATTTCTGGATTGGCTGGCACTCTGTGCTGCTGAGGGGGGGAAGGTGGAACATCTTGTCGGAAGGGTCCTTTATGCTGGGGGGCTGGCGGAGGAGGGTAATACTGAGGATACCGGAGGTCTGCGACCCTCAGATCTGGGGGGCGGGGGTAGCTCCCTTTGGGAGGACGCACAGGATGAACCCCCGGGTAGTATGGAAGCTCCCTTTCCTGGTAGAGCGCTCGAGGTGTGGCCGTCAGATAGTCTACGGCATCGGCTGGTCCTCCCCTGGAAAGAGAAGAACAGACACACGTCAGCAGCTACTAAGCCAGTCCCAGCTGAAGGGCCCATTCCTCAGCCTCCCGTGTAGTTTGGTGTGGTCACAGACTAGGCCTGGCCCATGCGGTGTGAACCCAAGTGAGTTCCGCCCTTAAAAAGAAGAGGTGGAATTGTCTTCCTCCACCGTCTCCTTTCTTTTGGCCATGGGAGCTGCCATCTTAAACTATACGGAGGAAGCCATGTGCTGAGGAAGGTCCAACGACAAGAGGACAAGGGCCCACGTCCTTGACACCATGGAACCCCATGTCAGCCAGGATGACTGACACTCAGATTGGTGCCCGAGAGAGAAATCTACATCTACCTGGCTTAGAGCACCATGTGTCGGCCTTCCGTGCAGTGGCCATACTGGTTTTCTAAATAAAGAAGGCCGACTTCGGCTCTCCTAAAGCGGGGATGGTTTGACCCCTTCCTTGATGCTTCCCTCCCATGACAGAACCATGTCACAGACATGGCGGTAGAAGTGTACGGGTTATTCAGGCTTATAATGTCGCCTGCTTGGTCTGTGGGGCGCTGTTGACATGGACCATGGTCTCGGTCTAACTCTGGTTAGCTTCTCTCACCATTCCCCATGTGCCCTCCCCTCTCTACAGTCCCTAGAGAAAGTCCTAACCCAGAGCTGGGAGTTAGCCACCTAGAACCTCGAGGTAAAGCAATTCTACCATCAAGCCGAGAAGCACCAGCAGGCCTGAGGCAGAGTGGGAAGAGCCGAGCCAGCACTAGGTAACGAGCAGGCACACAGAATGGTCTGGGGCCACAAGAAATGCTCACAGCAAGCGACTGACCCTGTCTGGATGTCTCTACGAAGACAACAAGCATCCTCTGACCCATTTGCTGAAACAGAAGCAGTCCGTCTCTAAACTGTGTACAGATGACTGCATCTTGTCTAGCCTGGGGTTAAACAGATGAGTTCTGTTTGCAGCTCTTAAAATCCCATAAACCTTCTGTGTTCATATTTGCTGCTATCATCGCCCGATCCTTCCCACTTTCTACTAGTCTCCCTTCTGTAATTTTTTAAAAGGAAAAAAAAAAAAGCAACAATAATAATTAATGAAAAGCTCTTCAATGTCAGAATCCAAATTGGGAGAGCACTTGAAAGCAATGACAGACCTCTAAGAATATGGTGTCTGTGGTTAATCAAGTACAGTCAATGAGGGTCAAAATCACCCTGTAATCTGCAGAGTTTGATGTTAAAATGGCTCTGTAAGTTCCCCCAAATCAGTGAAGGTTTGACAGGCTCCAAGCTCGGGTGCCTGTGGAAAGTAGCATGTGAGCACGGTCAGGAGGCTGAACAATAGCGCTCTCTTTCTACTTTTTGATGTCTTAATTGGTCTATGTATAATAATGAAAGATCCTCGAGCTTGGGGTAATTTAGCTGGAGTTTTCAGATTAAAAAAATTAAATTGTTTGTGTACAAGTTATTCTAACATCAACGGCTATTATTCAATGCAGTTTGCTTTGCTTTCATTGAAATTGCCCATGAGAAATGGGGCACACACGCAAAATCTGTCACTCCGGCCCTGGGAAATAAAGGATCGAGATTACATCTTCCCTTTCCTTTTGAATTTTATTTTGATTTAGAAAACTTCCAGCCTTCATTATCTCCTTTGTCCTAGAATATTTGAAGCTCCTCTCCTTCCCGCCCCCCATGTCGATTTCCTTTCGGTTCATGTTAGAGATTTCCGAAACCCTTAAAAAAATATTCTAAACCTGTGCTTTCTCTCGAAACCCACTGAAGCTATTTCTCTGCATGAAGTGAAACATGTGGTTTTTCTGCACTCATTTTAAGCCCTTGGGATAAATCACAGACATTCGCAACACACAAACATTATCTGCCTTAAAATGAACATACAACCCATGCTCCCTCCGGACCCTCTTAGCGGGAATGTTTCCTGTTTAAAATGGAAAGAGAAAAAGGAGGAATTCCAGGCCTTGGACTTTTAGGGTCCTGGGCTCTCCGCGGAGATTTCTCTCCTTTAAAACAGAACATTATAAAAGACAGGCACACCTTGTGTTTTTTTTTTTATTTTTTTATTTTTTTATTTTTTGAAGAGACAACCCAGACCAAGTGGTGACAGGGCAGAATGTACCCTGAATGTCGCTGTGACCACACAGGGGTGGGGTGGGGTGGGGCAGCCAGTTGTTCTCTCTTCTCCCACACCTCACCCCTGCCGACATCTTCACCTCTGCCAGCAAGGGACAGGCGGGCTTCTTCCCCTGGGCATTTGGTTGGGAAGAACTCTGAGGGTTTTGTGGGTCCGTATCCTTTCCTCTGATGGGAGGTTTTACAGCTGGGAGTTTGCTTACATGTGGCAGAAACCAAGTGAGGTAGCTGTTCTTTGTCAAGAAATGAAATCATGGAAACTGTCTTTTCCCGGAGAACTCATCAAAACAGTTATTGTTTTTAATTTTTCATAGAGAAGAAAAACAATGAGCTGGCCTATGAAAACACTGTTAAGGTTCAAAGAGTGATGGAAGAATTTTCCTTCTTTGATGGGGGGGCACTGCTATTGTTTAGAATAACTTTTTCCTCAAAATCCAGCATTTCCTACAGATTTTTGCCAGAGTGACTTCTAAGGGCAGGTGAATATTGTGTGCATGTATGTGCACACACAGAGACCCCTGGCACGCGTGCACACACACACACACACACACAAATGATTTTTAAACAGGAAAAAAAAAAGCCCTTTTCATTAACTTGATAGGAAAAAGAAAGAAGAATAAGGAGCTGAAAATTTAGCTTTGTTGATCTTGAGTTTCCCTTTTGTATATTTGGGTGAGATTTAGTGTTTGTAGAAAAGCACAAAAACCAGTCCATTCTGGGGCCCAAGAAATGCTTATGGAAGTGACCGATGTTGCACGTTTCCGGTTACCGGCCAACTTTCAGAAATCCCGGGGCAGCTTCCTCCAGAGACTATGATGAAAACAAGGACTTGAACGGCAAATATATCAGTACTTCCAGACCACTCATTCTGCAGGTGACCTCATGAGTTTTTTTTTTTTTCACTTTTTTATTTATTTTTATTTTAATAATTTTTTATTTTTTATAAACATATATGGAACTAGAGCGTATCATGCTTAGCGAAATAAGTCAAGCGGACCTCATGAGTTTTATTTGAATGTGTTACTAATTTTCCTAAAAAAAAACCCTTTCCATTGAAAAATGTTACTCAGGAACCGTATTTACCTAAGGAAGAAGGAACTAGTCTGTTTTTGCTTTCTTTATAATATACCTCTTTGAGGAAGCGATCATGAAACTATCTATACTTCTAAAATTTTGGGGTTTTTTTTTCCACATTTTTCATTGTTTACTTTTTTCCTATTTTATTTTATTTTTTTAAAGATTTTATTTATTTATTTACTTGACAGAGAGAGAGGTCATAAGTAGACAGAGAGGCAGGCAGAGGGAGAGGGGGAAGCAGGCTCCCCGTAAAGCAGAGAGCCCGATACGGGACTCGATCCCAGGATCAAGACCTGAGTGGAAGGCAGAATTTCCACCCAACCCACTGAGCCACCCAGGCGCCCCTTCCTATTTTATTCTTGATTAGGATTGTTTCTGGAGGCCAAAGGCTTCAGCTTTTGCTCGGAGAACTCATAGGAACTATCTCAGTTACGCAGTTTCCAATCACATAGATGAGGACACCAGCAAAAATGAATGTCAACCTTTAAGCTGAAACGTGACAAGGCTGTATGGTGTTGATATGTGAAGAAACAGTAACAATCACTTTCTTTACATGAGATTATCCTCTTTTTATCAGCCTAGTATGTCACTGGTTTTCATTAAACAAAAAAAGGTCTGAAAACCAGACGCTAAGCGGGTCAGAGAGCCAGCCCCCAGGTTCCAAGTCTTCACTCTATGGAAGGATGCAAGGCAAGTGCCTACGTTTGCTAAGGCAATCCTGGATGGGGAAAGGGCTTAGTGTTGGAAAGACTGAGTCACTGGCAAAACCTTTTAGCTGGGAATGAGGTGGTTATACTTACTGGAATAGGAGATGGGCCATGAACAATCCTGAATACTCCTATTGGCCCCTGCTCTCTCCTCATTCCCTCCTGGATTACAAAGAAAAGCTGTTTTTTCTGCATTCATCCCAGTAGGTCATTCTCACTTCATGTGGGCGAAAGACCAGTTATGTACTAGCTAGAGCACAAACATCTTGAAAGAACTGAGTCTTATATATGCAGTGATCGACCTCAAAGCTCAGCACATGGCTTTGCATACCCTAGGTGTTCCATAAATGTGTGTTGAATTTGTTAACGAGGGTTTAAAGTGAAGAGAAAACCCATAAATATGCACAATAAAAGACAGAAGTGTGGAAGGGGTAGAAATAGGTCGGTGGATAAAAAAACAAAAGGAGGTAGCAGACTCTCACTTAGAGCCAGAGACTGGCAAAGGTCGAGGTAAGACTGGTCTCTATTTCTTCTTCCTTGTTTGATTGAGAAATAATTGACATACATCGCTTTATAAGTTTAAGTTGTACAGCACGACGGTTTGCTTTACAGCTATTATGAAATGATTACAATAGTTCTAGCTAACATCCATCTTCTCATATAGACATGATGAAAAGAAAAGAAAGAAGAATAAAGGGGAAAAAATTCTCCTTGTGGTAAGAGCGCTTAAGATTTACACTCTTAACAGCTTTCCTATATATCATACGGCCGTGGTAGCTACAGTCATCATGTTCTACATTACGTGTATATTACATAGTCTCTAATTTTTAAAGAAGGAAAGGGGGAAGGAAAACAAGATGGTGGGCTGAACAAGGGGGTTGGATTGGGTCTAACAAGGAACAACTATAAACCTTATCAGGGCATAGGTTATTGCATTTGTCTCGTTTTCTCAGAACAGAAGTATCCCCTGTTGTCTTCTACAGTACTTGAAACATCCGTATGTGCTTAGTAAATCTTGGGCTCACATTTAATTGTCTTGACTTACCAGTGAGGTCAACATGACTAAGTAGTACAGGTTAAGTGTATTCATTCAAGAATCAGTTAAGCACTGTGTTTATTATCATCTGACAAAGAAGTTTTCTTTGTTTCTGTCATAAACACAATGATCTAGGAACACCGTAATGTATCCAATTAAAAATACAATTCACCAGGATCTCAAATGAAGGCCTTAGGGAGAGAATATCAAAGGTGACAGCCAGGGGCAATCACCACGGTTTCAAGCACCCGGACTGGAGGATTGATGACCACGAATAAGAGGTAGAGGTGATGTCCAGTTCCCTTCTGTCACAGCACTTCCCAGCTTTTTCTTTACTGGAACACACATGATGGATGGCTCTCATATACGCTGCTCGAGCCTCAGAGAGGCAGAAGCTAGGATTATGCAAACTTTCCTACCACCTGTGGGAACGCAATGCCCTTCCCTCCCACTCAAGAAAGAACAAGTCAATTCAAGGGAGTGGGAGCAACATTATTGAGGGAGAAAACTCAAGTATGTTGTAATTTATCAAAATAAATTATTTGCAACCTTCAGTT
This sequence comes from Mustela lutreola, assembly GCF_030435805.1. Classification (NCBI taxonomy): domain Eukaryota; kingdom Metazoa; phylum Chordata; class Mammalia; order Carnivora; family Mustelidae; genus Mustela; species Mustela lutreola. The sequence goes on from NC_081292.1 coordinate 194,274,587, forward strand.
CAAGTATCAGTAACAAATCCTTGCAATACAGAGCTGATCATAATTCACCTACGTGTCTCCACGCCGAGCTTAAGAACCATCACTGTCTCTCATCCAATGAGCTCCCTTTAGGGGAAGGCATGGCCGGTGAGGTTGAAGAAGAACACGGAGAAACAACTGAGCTTGAGACACATTTAGGGACTAGAAGAGAGTCTGCTTCGAGAAGGGATACATTAAGCAGGCATAAAAGTAAGGTATGCAGTAAAACGTGTGAAAGTCCTAAAGAATTTACGAGAAGAGGCGAGTACGTCCACCTTCGGCACAAGCATGGGATTCCTCGCTCAGGGAGAAGCTTCCGAAAGGCAGAATCTTGTTCTCCTGAATTTCTGTAAAATACCCTGCGTGCTATTAGCCACGAGCCCAAAGACGATTTCTTAACTTTTCCCAGGGAGCCTTTGTGGATTTCCTTTTTTGGTAAGAACCGGTGGTGCCCAAATCTGGGGTTCGGATAGGAGGAAGTAACATGATGGGAAACTTAGGGCGCTCCGAGAGGGACTCGTACCCCTTGGCAGAAAGTCGACACCTGGCGAAGCCATCGTCCTATCAGGCTTGCCATTACTCAGCAGCTGAGCTGGTGCTGACGCTTTGCGCTACAGTTCTGCAAATATGGCAAAGCTAAAAGGAGATCAGCACAAAGACACAGTGTTGTGGGCGCTGGAGTTGCCTGTGTGATGTAGCCAGAGAAGCTTTTAGTCTGTGTTTGGAATTCCTTCCGTGTCGGGTTTCTACTTATCGGCACTTCACCCTTCATTCCGGCATGAAGGCGGTCGCCCAGGATTAGCAGAGCCCTCTGCCATGTGTATTACGTAGCTCTGATTTTGGCACATTTCACAGAATCATAAAATATAAAATATAACGATCATTTGATGGCCGGCGTTATAGAAAGGATTTTGGAAAGGAGAAAAAAAAAAATCTCCTTTTCATCACTCACGTTTCCCATTCCATTATGAGGAGCGGGCTCCTACTCTTTGCTGAGAACCGGAGTGGGAAGAGAAGGCTCGGGAGAGGCTTTTGGCCGTGGTTAACACCAAGGAAATGTTTGCAAAGAAAATGAAGGTGGAACGATAATGACTCAGGGCTCAGAAGACGTGTCTAAAACGGCTTAAGACAGTAACGTCGATCGCCCACATTTAATGCCTTTTTTGTGTCTTTTTCAACAGTGACTATAAACACAAGAGTGTAGTTATATCCCAACTCTTTGTGCCATCCTATCCCATGAAGGTGGGATCTGATGCAACCCTGTGGCAGATGTTATCTGGAAAAGGGTCCCTAAGAATGTTTCATCCGACCCCATCAGATGGCAGGAGGTATTCCCTAAAAACGGCCCTGCCCAAATAATTTCCTTTATGAGGGGGTGTGACTTGCTGGTGGGTGCCTAGGACCATCAGAAAGGGCTGCACAAAAGCAGAGGTGGAGAAGGAAGCCCGTGGCAAGCCAGACTGTTGTGAGTGGCCACAGAGAAGTCATGAAATCCATCTGAGCAAGGGCTGCATGTAATTACCCCATGGTCTTTTTAACCACAGGAGAGGTTTTATCCAAAGAGAATGGTAACCAAAGGAACAGACTGTCCTAACTTGTTAGGCCACTCAAATAATCTCTCTCTTTCTATTGTAACAGTAGGCTCCGAATTTCATTATCTGAACACTGAGGATTTCATCCGATTGTCATGCAAGAGACAACGATGCGATTTCAAGGTCAGACTTGGAGGGCCAACAGGTTCAAGAGTATAGGGTCTGGAATTCTAAAGATAGTTTCGCCTGCCCTTTAGGAGAAGCAATATCCAGTTTCCTGTCCATAGTCACTGCCTGGAGAAAGGACATTCGGGTGGAAAAAAACACACTGTTCAAGAGGGTGGCTTTTTCTTGATCAATTTAGATTGTATCTATTTTCAGAGTCATACATGTGATCTTTGGATAAGATATTCATGTATCTTATCTGCAGCTGATCAGATATTCGTATCACTGCCACACCTTCACCTCCCCCTGTTCCTCTGCCATTGACTTCTAAAGCCTGGGCAAGAGGGAGATTTGGGGTATAAACCTCCAGCAGTCTTAGATCATCAGAATCCCTCTTCACTAAGGGCAAGAACCACAGTGAAGAGTCCATGTTCTCTGTGTGTGTGTTTGTGCGCGCACATGTGTGTGTAAGAGCTTCTTTCTATATCATTTCGTTGAGACCCCAGAGAACCCTGCCACCGCGATTCTCTTTCCCTGCAATTCAGAAGCGGAAACAGAAGTGCTGAGGACAGTGCTCCTACCATCCTTGATGAGCTCAGGAATAAATTTCCGAAGCTTGGTTTAGAATCAGAGAGAGCTGAAGCCACTGGAGTCCTTTCCTGACGGCCTCCAGCAGGTCCGGTTCCATCCCAAGCATTTTCTCTGTGTTTGTTCCTTTCAACAGCTCTACAAGGTACATACTATTATTATCCCTGGCGTGCAGATGAGGCAGCTAAAGAACAGAGAGGTGAAGCAACCTGACCAGGGTCACACAGGAAGTAGCAGGGCCCAGATTCAACACCAGGCAGACTGGTCCAGAGGCTGCATGCTTAACCACTAAGCTAGTCTGTGCAGCCTCTAACCTCTCTTGCATCTTGCTGTCCACAATGTGCCCAGGGGAGAGGGGTGAGAGTAATCATAGACCTTCTGCTGACACTGGCTGGGGAACAGTTGGTGAGTAAGAAGTGGTTGAGCATGGAGAGGAGTCTGGAGCCTGGTCATGGAGGACCATAATGCCAGAGGTAGAGTTGGGGGGAGATGAGGAGTGTGATTTGCATTCAATAGGTTTGGAACAGGGGAGTGGTGTGAATTACCCGTGGGATGGGTGGCATGACTCCCCTTGGAGGCTCCCTAGACACCTCAAACCTTACAGGTACAAAAGTAAAGAATGGCCTCCCCCCACATCTGCTGCCCTTCCAGTGGTCCCTTCGGAGAATGACAACCTACACAGTCAACTATGCCAGAAATGGAGGCTCCTCCCTGCCCTGCCCTCTCCAGCCAGACACTGGGTTCTGGAGAATGCTCTCTTAAGTATTCTTGGCTGTCCATTGTCACTGTTCAGCCTTACTCTAAGCTCCGATCCCCTCTCAGGTGGACGAGCAATAGTACGTTAGGACGAGCAGACAGGCAGGCGGAGACGTGGGCCAGCTTCGCCAGAGAGCCGGTCTCTTCCGTCGAGCCAGGTGCACGTGAGTCCAACGGGCAGTAGGATTTTGTGACCATCAAACCAGTTGCCACCAACTTTGAAGCGATTTTGAGCACATCGGCAAAACACGGCACAGCTTGCAAAGACAGGCGAGATCAGTTTTGTTTCGGGGACTGTGGGATTGTTTACATTTTTTGGATGCGACACTCTCAGATTTGAATTCCGACAGTGGGGAAGAATTTTTTTGCTTATACCTGAATACAAGTTCTGCTGTAAGCTCCCCGCCCCTTTAATATCAAGTCACCTTTTCTCCCAGATTTATAAGACTAAGTGAGGTTTATATAACATATTTCGTAGAACTCTGGGTTCACTTTCTGCCCTAAGAAATGAGCATGTTAGGGTTCGTCCTTATGGATGGACCAGGCACCAATATAAAGATGAGGAGAGCCGGGTTTGCTTTTAGGCAGGAAGGGCAGGAGCTCAGGCCCTCTACACCCTGCCTTGATGCCCTCTCCGTACAGGCTTCCTGTGAACAGGGCTTTCCCCATCCTGCTCTCAACAGCGACCCGAGCTTCTCGGTCCCACCTTCCATGGGAGAGGACGCACCGAAGCAGGTATAGCCTGGACCCAGAGCTCCACTCGGCGGAGTTTGGATTTTGGTGATGGATTCAGCCACAATCATACTTGGGTACATTTTGGAAATTCATAGCCACACCATTTCCCTGACGCCCAGCACCAAGGCTATGGGCCCATTCTCCAGTTTCCACCGGTTGGTAAATGGAAGCGCTTTTGGCCTCTCGGTAGCAGTTCTGAGGTGGGTACTGAAGAGCCTCACGACAATTTTCACCAAACTGCAGAGGGTAATTCTGGGCCTTCCTCTCCTGCTCTGTGCTAAGCAGGTGCCAGGGCCCGAGGCTGGGCCTGGTGGGCACGCAGGCGGCTCGGCCCTGGGCCCCCATTCATTCAACCCGTCTGGAGCCCAGCTCATTATGTGGCCAAGAGCTTTGGAGATGACACCAGCATGACAGGTTTTCTAGAATATCACCTTCTATTCAGCTTTCATTTTTGCAGATGAAATGGATTTACAGCACAAAGGTTGCTGAACTGTATTGTCAAAATGATTTTCAACAAATAATGAAAGTTATTAAGAGACTCAGGTGTCGATGGCTAGCGCTGAGCTCGCCCGGCTGGCCTTGGTCTCTCCATCCTCGGGCTGATCATTACACGGCTGGGAAAGACTGGTTATTAACGTCATTACAAGCCTTTTCCTTTCAAATCTCCTTTTATTGAAATCCGAGCATTCTTTGTGATTTCTCTTTCTGCAGTCCTGGAGCCCAACTGTCAGCCCAGCTTCGGCGAGTTCCGCGCTCGCCTTTGATGCTGGTAAAATTGGGCAGCTAGCAAATCCAGGCTCATCACAGCTCACACTGATTGGGGCTATGAAATTACTCGGCTCTCCTCATGACTCTGTCTTCATCCTCCTCCTCCTCTTCTTCGTCTTCTTTTCGTGTCTCCAGTGTTCTTGTACAGTGACTGTCCTCAGCCCTTCTACAAGCGCCCCCACGCCCCCGCCTCCACTCCTTTTAGCGAACTAATATGTGGGTCCAGAGCCACTGATGAGTGCTTTTAAAAAAGACAGAGCAAGACAAGCTTTTATTGTGAGTGAGCTCCTTCAGATGTTATTTCAACCTACATTTGTTCTCTAACTCCCTGATTTATTGATTTAGTCCTTGAGCAATCCGAAGAAAACCGTACATTCACCCCGGCTTCCATTTCTCTGAGCGCTGCCTCAATCTCGGCCGTATTCGGTGCCGGGGCACATGCCAGATGAAGTCACTCCCCCCTGTTTGGGCACACGCCTCCTATGATCAGCGAGGCGGCAAACTCGTTGCTTAAAATCGGTCACGAAGCTGAAGCTTTAATAATTTAAATAAAAGCTTATCATAGAAAAGCAAATATTTACATGTTTGAGTCGTCTAATTTAAAGAAATTAATTAAAAGTAAATGCCGAAGTGATTTAAGACTAAAGAGCCATTCCCAAATAAAATGTTATTTACCATTTGCCCCGCGCCAGCTTGTTTCCAAGCTTCGGGAAAGACGGGATTCCAGGTTTTACCTTTGCTGTCGTGGACCTCAAGCCTTCAGATCTCTAGATCTCTTTTGCTGTGGGGGTGGGAGGTGCTCTCAGGATGCACCTCAGGGTGGTGGGGAGAGCGGAGGACTCCGAGACAGAGATTGGGCTTGGACTGGGAAATGCCCCTCACAGAAATACAATTCAGGTGCCTGGACGTCTCCTGAACCCCAGTGACCTCGGACATAAAATGGGGAGTGCAGGGCCGCCTTTCCTCCCCTTGCAGAAACTGAGTAAGAACAAACAGACCAATTACACTGAGATCCTCAACACTTGTTAGCTTGAAGTCACACTCAGTCATTTTTACAAGAAAGAAAACTACATCTTCTATAGGAAGCTTAAGGTATATGTCCAAAGACCTAAAATGAGCAAGTAAATAAATTCGTAAGCAAATCTAAAATTTATGACGGGGTGCGAACGGACCCTCTGTGTCCCACTCCACATTAATATGCATTGGTGTAGGAAACGCTCCAACAGACATTGCGAATTATAAGTCATTACAACGAATCTATATAGGAACATATAAATAATAATATATATACACACACCACATATATTCATACATTATGTATGTTCAATGTTCTTATACAGCATATATATGTATATATACATATATATGGAGGGGGGGCTCACATTTTTTAAAAAATTCAGCTAGTTGCTGACATTGGAACATTGAGGACTTTCACATAAAAATTCGGCTTCCCTGTTTTTCTTTAACCTTAGGCCTTCCCTTCCTTTAAGACGATACTCAGCTGGAGCCAGCCCTGGAGGTCGGGCTTAGCCCCCTCAGGCTCTCCTCCTGCAGCCTTTTTTTCTCCTTAAAGGCTCCCACCTGCCCCTCCAGCTGTTCCTGATGCAGCCCCGCCCCCTTTCTGCATCACCCATCCGGGTCACAGCCTCCACCGGACAGGTGTATGTTATCCACATTCCTCACTGTAAAGAACCCAACTGTCGTGGGAAGTACTCGGACGTGTCTATTACCACACGTGGTCCACCTGTAAGTCGTGAACAGGAAGTTCTCCATCAAGAGCTCTGTGCAAGGGAGAGCTGCAGCGTGGAAAACCCGCCCGGGGTCGGAACTGCAAAGACTGGGTCAGATCCCAGGGGGCTTCAGACAAGTCATTTTACTTTCCTAGACCTTATCTTCAACTCTGTAAAACGGATAGGTGCCCTCCCGGTGATGCACCCGGGGTTACAATTTCAGGACCCTTCCAGGCAACCACACAGGCTCCAGTCCAAACGGACCTGAGGTCACAGCGCTGCATTTCAGCCTGACCTCTGCTTGTGACCCTGGCTGGACCTCTTCACTTATCTGTGCCTTGGTTTCTCCATCTGTAAAGCAATATGTGCTTTTCTTCTCAGAGGAGAGAGTGCAATGATACGAGTGAAAGCAAACTGGACGAAAGTTGGGCTGAAAAGAATCTAAGATCTTAGGTGACGCTGGTGTCTCAAAGGTTATGGGTATGAAGGGAAGCTTGCTTTTAATGGGATTTCTGGATCAGAATTTGCACTCCCCAGGAGGCATTATGCAGATATCGTGTTGGCCCTCAAGGTCAGACTGGGCAACCCCCTGGCAGAGGAATACCAGACCTCAGGTAAAGGAAGGGGAGGTGTGTCCCCCTCCTGAAAAAACCTGGACTCTAACTTACTTCCTTGCTCTGTGCATTTTATGAGGAAAGTCTGTAGTTAACTGTTATCAGGTGGTTAAGCGACTTGATGAGGTGTAAACTAGCCCTTTAATTGTTTTATTTACAACCTACTTAGCCCGCTCTAACATCTCACCGGGGGACTCGCTACTTAGTTGATTCAGTTAAGTGAGGTTTCTTTGTGAACTACAATTTGGTAAAACCAGGAACAGAAAAATACCTGCTGGATTTTAGCAATTTTACAGTCACTTGTAAGTAAGTGTACAGCACATTCAGTAGATGTTTAAAGTAAAGTATCATCATCACGTCAACAACAAATGGAGTGAATTGTTAATTACCTTCATCACCATCATTAAAAAAGTAAATCCCTGGAAAATCAAGATGGTGGAAAATAACTAAATTTAAATCCATTTGTTCCTCTCCGGGTAGTATTTCTCATAGGAAGAAATAGCTTCAGGGGAAAATTTCATTTGTCAGGGATAGGCACTCAGAATTGCTTTGAGAAGCCAAATGCTTACTTAAAAAATAATCCTCTTATCGTTCCTCTGTCATTCTAAATCTGGACAGACAAAACTCGCAAGGTTAACCTAGCCCAGAGGGCCGTCTTCCAAGCTCATTGGTGACCGTGCTCTGTGTTCGAACCCCCCAAACATCCAGCACCTACAGAAAGGTCTGAGCCCCAGTCCCTTGTCTGGGATCTTACCAACCAGCTGAGGGGACAAAAAAACAAATGAAAGACAGCTCAGGGCACATCTGCTGCATGCCGAGGGAGTGCCTTGGGACGCCAGCTGTAGCACAGGCTTCCGATGAGCCTGAGCCGTGGCATTAGAGGAGTCTGGAAGAAGAGCTGGGCATAAGCGGCAGAGAGATGGGGACGGGGAGAGAAGATGATCCTCTATGATGACCGGAGGTAGCTGGAAAACTGCAGGTGCGGGGCAGAAAACACTCAGAGGCCAAGAAAGTGCTCTTGTTTTTAAGAGTCCAAGCTGACCTGTTCCAGCATCATTTCTTCCTGAGCCCGTATGTCTGAATCAGATGTCCCCCTTGTAAACTTCTTGAGCAGCATCAGTAATGCTAGAAAATTAAGTCATAGTTGATTTAAATGTATATGGTAAGATTACATAAGGTCACGGAAAATCTTGAATATAGTGCAGACTTGATGCTTGCTTAGGGAAAGTTCTGCCTCTATGAACTGCTAGCCACTATAACGGATGACCTGTTTTCTTACTTGTCCCCCAGTAGAACGTGAGCTTCGTGATGGTAAGTACTATTATTGGGTTCATTGTTGACTTCCCAGTGCCTGGCACGTGATAAGCCCTCACTGTGATATAGTACACGAGATTCTCTGATGATTCCTGGGGTGGAAAAAGGGTCCTCTTTTCTTTAAACTGAGAGAAAAAAAAAAAATCATGCCCCTTTGAATTTCAGCCTTGTACCTTCCCCTGCAGCTGGCATCTTGCTTGTTGCCTAGTGACCAAACACTCGTCTGGACACCAGCTTCCGTGAATGGGTTTCCGTTGTGCTGGTGGGCTCAGCCTCTCTGTGGTCAACAAGAGCACTGCTCTTGGAGTCAAAACTCCTGGGTTCGTGTTCTGGCTCCGCCACTGGCTTTGAGTGGGAAATGTCAACATTTATTTTCTTCGCTCAAAAGTGGGGATTATAATGCCAAGCCCTCAGGGTGGTTGGGGGAAGATCAATCATTAGAGGCATGTGGAAAGCATGGTGTAACTGACAAAAGCCCTGTTCAGTTGTGAGAGATTGTAAGGATTAGTATTACCCCCTTCACCTTCTCCAGGCCTGAGGTTGTGCCCTGCCCATTCCCATCCTTCAGGGAATGAGATCCTAGCCCTGAATCTTAATGTCCAGGCTGGGTGTCTTCATTTGCTGCCGCCTTCCTAATGCCAGTAGAGCCTTTGTCTTCGGTCTTTTACCATCTTTCAGGTGTGCTCCTTTTTGATTGTTGGGATCTTGAATTTTTGTCCAAACTGGATAGACTTCTAGGTGTCTTCTGGCTGCCATCAGCAGCCCTCCTGCTTTATCTTCTTCTGCTGGAGTCTCTCTTGATCTTCTCTATCTCCAGAGATGTCTGTGTTCAGGTCTCAGCTAACTCTGAGCTGTGGGGCCCTGACCATCGGCACAGATCCTGCTATGGGCATCCAGAGATGCAACAGCAGGACACTTGCTTGCTCATAGCTCTGGCCTTTCCCTTAGAGGACATGCGATGTTAGGACGGTTGTTTATCCTCTGTAATATAGTCCCAGTCTCTCCATGTGTGAAGTTGGAATAGTAAGGGTGACCTGCCTCGCTGGCTAGTCAGGGGAGCTAAGTTAGAAAATGCACTGGAAAACACTTGGCACTATACCTGGGTGTGGTAAGCGATTGGTAAATGTTGGCTATTATTATCATTGTTATTCTTCTCTCTTCTCCAAGTTTCTATTGCCTGTTCCTGATGCCATGTCTTACATGCTTTTCTCAGTCTTCCAAATACTCAAATATGTCTAGAGGTCCTTTTCTCTCTAAAAATCTGCTTTCTCCAGATGGAAATGAGGCAAGTTATCACCACTTTCCCCAAACTTATGGACTATGTTCATTAAAAGAAGATACAAAATACACGGAAACATATACTCTCTAAACAGTTGCTCTTTTCTGTGTAGTCTAGGTTTTACCCCTATGTCGAATCATTACTTATTAATGTGTCCACATTGATGCCACCTTTGGAAAGTCGCTGGAGGACTTGGATTGGGGGCTGTTCACGTCTTTGAGAAGGATCAGCATAAGCACATGGGCAAGCCACAAAGTGAATTATAGACACATGCACCCAAAGCCAAAGGAAGTTGGGCAGCAGCCAAAAGACCATCAAGCATGGTCTTGAAAGAGACATAATATCCTCCATCTCTCCTGTCCTTTTCTTTAACATCAGATTATTTAGATGGATGAAATACTGGATGGTATTTACTTGAGGAAGCATTCCGGAAGCCTGTGGATTAGAGGACAAGCAGATCCAGAAGTAGAAAATGGTTTGGTGCATTGATCTGATGGATAATTTTTTAGGAGTTTAGCACTCATTCTTCCTTTTATGAGTCTGTAACAAGAGCTTCTACTTTTCTCTTTCATCCTTGATGCTACCCTTCCTTCTTCCTTTGTCATCACAGCTGGGACAGAAAGAAGTTGCTGGTTTTTCCTACATTGAATCCATTCCATCTTATCTGGGTGATAGTAATCTCTTCTTTTGGGAATCGTTCCATGCCTGCTCCCAGTGCATGTGGTTCAGGTGGACTGACTCCCAATGTAACTGAGGCCTGGCCAGTAGAACATTCCACCCTCTGGCTACAGTGATCACCTATCATTAAGTACATATCTGATCTCAGCCACCTGGGGCAATTCTAGGACTTCCTTTGGATATGTTGAAATAGGAGATTCCCTTTCTTAAGGGAGTGGCTGAGAAGACAGGAAGATAAGCTTGGTGCTTTGCGCAGCTGTCTGGACCCCACGGCGGGTGAGTTTGCCTGGCAATGGAGCTAATGCAGAAGAAAGCAGAGTCAAGAGATGGGGAGAAGGATACCAGCTCCTGATAGCAGTCTGAGTTTCCAGGTAGCTGTAGCTGAAGATAAGTCTACTCTTGGACTTTTTGGTTATATTTGCTAGTAGATTTTTTTCCCCATCTTGTATAGAGAGGAGTATCTGAATATTTAATCTAGAGGGAGACCAATGGCCAATAATACTTAACCTCTTGTTTGTGTGTGGAGGAGGGCGCCGGATGGTATAAACACACGTTCTACAGGATAACATACTTTGAAAGGGCAGATGGCCATTCACTTTAGAAACCACCTGGGGAGGGAGAAGCTTCCTTGTAGCTCATGTTGCCTCAGCTTGGCACAGTTCCCAACATCTCCAGGGTGGAGAAGGTGAAAAGCAAAAGGTCTAGAGTAATTCCCTCTTTAAACTCCAATAAAGAAGGTGTTAGGTGGGGAAAGAGAAGAACCACGCAGTATGGGAGGTTGCCTGATGGGTTTTTGGTCCTGGGCAAACTTCTTGTAGACTTTGATGCCTGTGTCTATGATAAACGGTCATAACTCCATGTGCAATTAAGTTAGTCTATTTCTGAGAAAGTGAATAATCCCAAACTCTCGTCCTCTACCAATTATCCAGTAGGCGACAACAATGAGTGTGCAAATAATTAGCAATTAGTTGTATAAATCTAACACATGCCAGGAAAGTTCCTGCCTGCTCAGACCCACAGGGTAAATAAAAAGGGAGAAACCAAAATGACTTCCCCTTCCCCATTGTCTCCATCCCTTTCTCCCTGCTTCTCTCCTTCCTTCCAGCCAAAGAAATACGCAGCCTCTGTTAGTTGCTCATCTCTGTCCATGTTCTCTGCTCACATACACCATGGGAGAGAGGGCTGGGTCTTCAGTTGCTTTGGGAAAGGAGGTCTGGAGAGCCCCGTGAGATTTTCATCTCATCCTATGTCATACTGATTTTATGAATAGGGTAATAAGGTTCACAGCGTTCATTTAAGTGGCAAACAGACTATTGCATTGCCTGGGAATGTGGAAACTCAAGCCAGACTCGCTTGAGTCTTCTCCTGGGCCTTAGAAAGTATGGTGAAGTCAAGCATGCCAGGTGTCTCTGAGAGGTGGAAGTTTGCCAGGGACCAGCAAGGGCCATGGCCGTGGAGGATCTCCCCAGAGCCTGAGCTCTGCCATGACCTGGGAGTAAAGCCCAGGAAAAAATGGGCCTCTCTTTTCACTTCTTTTCCCCCTCAAATTTACTGAGATATAATTACATACAAGAAATGTGACCATTTCAAGTGTTCAGTTCCATGAGGCTTTATAAATGGACACGATGAACCACCCTCAGAATCAAGGATACGGGTGGTTCTTTTATTTTGTTCAACTGCTCCTTTTTCCTTACCAACTCTTAAACCGAACATTCTACTCCACAGAAGACAGAAAGAAAACCCCACACTTGAAAAATTCATGGCTTGTCTGGAAAAACTCCAATAACTCATGTCTGATAAAAATTGCTGAATGTATTAAAATAAAATCAAGGTCCAGGCAGGTAATGAAAACGAGAAATTTGAGTTTTGAAAAGAATTCTCTGGGATAAATAAACCATTCAGACCTGAAACATGGAAAAACAGGCCATGGCGTCTCAATCGCAATTACTCTATGGCTTTATGTACCACTGTTTGTAGAAAACTTTCTCTTAATGACAAAAATACAAATTACTGGAAACGAATTTGTTTTTAATGAAAGAATTCTCATGCCTCAATTAGAAAACCTACAGAACTCAATACATTTATTTAATAATTTAATAAAATTTCCACTTAAATTCAGTATGGTTGACAAAGGAGAACTGTCCTTTCTGACATCTTCACAGTAAAATATCTGGAATTTCCCCCTCTAAGTTGTAAATTCTTTCTTATGTTTTGCCTCCCCGCTCCGCCTTTAAATTTAGCCGAATGACTATGTGCCAGGTACTATGCAGGGCTGATGATAGTGGTGCCAAGGCAGGACCCTGCCCGTAAGGAGCCTGTGGCCTTTGCTTTCTGTATCTTAAATCCACTCCCATTTTCATCTCACTTCTTGGGGGGTCTGTTGCTCTTTGCCAAGCATGGCTAGAAATAGGAAACTGGGAAAAGAGAGAAGAGCAGAGAAAAGGAAAAGAAAAGAAGTGTAAGTGTCTTAACTATTTTTCATGTGATGAAGACTAAGAATTCTATTTCTTTTGCCCACCATTCCCTCATTTATTTTCCCACCATTTGTCATGACTAGGGGTCATAGCACAAATAGATTCTAAAAACCCAAGTCAACAAAAGGCAAAAAACCCAAGGATAACCCAGTACCTGAACTTTTGCCTTAAACACAGAGCTCTCTCTCAGCAGCTCTACCTATGTTAGGAAAAGAGAAAGCCACAGAGAGAAGTTAAAGTCAATGCCAATACAATGAGGTACCAGAAGCTTCCAATGATTGCTGCCTTTCTTACATGTCAGAAATTTGGAGAAGAAAATACACTGTTTCTGATGGCTGTGGTATTATTATTCAGAACACTGGAGCAGTGGTTTATTCAGTATATATAGCAAGACAGTCAGCCACCAAATCTAAATCTGGTTATATTCTTGTGCTGATTGAATCCTTTTCTTTTTGTAGCTTCTTAATGAAAGCACTAAGACATAAACCCAAATCTGTACCACAAATATAATTATGGTTTATAAAGAAATTAATTAGTAAGAATAGACATTTATTTCTTGACCAGTGACATCTGTGATTTTCCAAGATGAAAGGACTCATTTAGATATCACCACTGGCTCTTTGAGACCCATGATTTCTCTATTAGCATTTTAGGCTGGACTCCACAGGGCACCTGATAGTCATGTAGGTCTTCTGGTTAACTGCAGTAAAGAATGTGGCTCCTGGGGCAGCTGGGTGGCTCAGTGGGTTAAAGCCTCTGCCTTCGGCTCAGGTCATGATCCCAGAGTCCTGGGATCGAGCTCTGCTTAGCAGGGAGCCTGCTTCCTCCTCTCTCTCTCCCTGTCTGCCTGTGTCTCTGCCTCCTTGTGATCTCTGTCAAATAAATAAATAAAATCTTTAAAAAAAAAAAAAAGTGACTCCTGAGACACCAATGTGAGATTTTCTTCTTGAGACCGAAGGATGAAAGTGGGTGTGCTGATGTGGAAGCTCACTTCTGTTGGCTTCATGGAAGAAAGGTTCAAGAACTTTATAAAACAGGCTGTTACCAGAAATTAAAATAGATGAAGGGTACATCCTTATAACTGTGAGTATATATTTGGTTCTTAGGATTTCCCTCTCTCTGCTTTTATATTTCCCATCCGTTCTTCTATGCTATCTTCTTTGTTCACTAGAGCACTTAGCATATAAATCATAATTGTTTTAAATTCCCAGTCGGAAAATTCTGACATCCATGCCTGGTCTGGTTCTGTTTGTTCTCTCTCTCCAAATTATGATTTCTGTTTTGTTTTGTTTTCTGGTTTTTGCCTTTTAGTATGCCTTGTAGTTTCTTCTTGCTAACTAGACATGATATCCGGAGTACAAGGAACGTGGTGGTGAGGTGTGGGGGAGGGAGCATTCTATCGTCCTGTGATAAGGTCTCAGTTTTTTAGCGAGCCTATGCTGCTGGCTTGTGAACTAACTTCCCAAGTGTTTCTCAGTTCGTTTCCCCCTACTTAGGTGAAACAGGACCAGACTGGCCTGAAGCTGAGTATTTCCCTTCTCCAGTATGGAAAGCTGGAACCTGTTTGGAATTGACCATTTCCCTTTCCTCAGGTTAGTTAGGCTCTGACAATACCCTTAACAGGGTAGGCTTTGTTAACTAGTTTCCTCTGAGGGTATGGTTTGTTCACAAGAACAGAATACTCCGGTACATTTCAAGATGGGCCCTTTCCTTCTCTCACTGCTGGAGACACAAGGCCATCCCCCTTCCTTATATGCTATGGGGATTTTGTTGAGCTCCTGGACGCAAATCTCACAATGCTGTGGGCCTTCCTATGAGTGGGTCCACCTGGAGTATATCACTCTCCGAGTTGTCCCCACTGAGTCTCCAGCAATTCATTAATTACAGGTCAGGCTTTTCCTACCCCAGCACTGGGCCTTGCAGTGGTTTCTCTTGAGTCTGTGTTCCTATAAGCCAAGACTTTTTGTATTTGCCTGTCTGTCTCTTCAATCTTTGGGGCAGTGGTTTGCCCTGTATCCTCACCTCTCTTGCAGATCCAAAAAGAACTGTTGATTTTTTAAAAAAGATTTTTATTTATTTATTTGACAGACAGAGATCACAAGCAGGCAGAGAGGCAGACAGAGAGAGAGGGGGAAGCAGGCTCCCCGCTGAGCAGAGAGCCCGATTCAGGGCTCAATCCCAGGACCCTGAGATCATGACCCAAGCCAAAGGCAGATGTTTTAACCCACTGAGCCACCCAAGCGACCCAGAACTGTCGATTTTTTAGTCTTTTTAGCTTTTTACTTGTTAAGATGAAGTTATGACTTCCAAGCTCTTTACAGGCAGAACCAGAAACTAGAAGTCTCCCCCTTGTATTTGGTATCAAAGTTTGCAACTTGTGAAAACTTCTTGTTCCTTTTCCTCCTCTTCTGACTCTTCTCTCCCTGCCCCTCCTCCTTCTGTCCCTCTCCCCCTCCTTTTTAAAATAAGAAAGTATAGAGATATTTGACTAGAAACTTGCAAATCCTTTTGCACAACAGCAAGTTATCCTCCCATGCCAGTGCTACGTTGTCTCCAATAACTAGGCAGCAAATAAGGAGGAAAGAGTTAAGTAGAGGAAAATTTTGACTTAAACAAAATGGTGAAATTCAAACCATTTTTATCCTTACAGAAAACTCCTAAAGAAATTATATATTTTCGTGTAAATCGCAAGTCTACATAGAAGGAGTGTTAATGATAGGAAGGAGAACATTTATTTCCATTGTGCCTTTAACCAAAGAAAGAAAGACAAATCATATGCGATGAAGTGTCTGAAATGAAGAAAATTCTTCAGTCATCTCTCACCAACCCTCCTTGGATACTATAATAGAATAATAGTCTTCTACATAAAAGAATTATGGTAAGTTGACATTAGGTTGAGCTGCCATCCAATCAAAAGGGAAGAAGTTCGGAGCCAAGACTGTCACAGTGGTTCCGAAAGACGACAACTAATGTGTGTTTTGATACTGTCTTCCTCCTATTCAGCCTGCAGTAACTTGAACTGAGCATTGGCTTTTTATGGAGATTTATTACAATAGCATTGCCATTCAAGAATAGGCAGCCATCATCATAAATAAAGCGCAGACACACAGGGATGTGAAGATCCAAGACAGAGAATTTGTCAAGGTGGAAAAATCCCAAACTTACTTATACTGCAAATAAATACATAGGACTAAAGCCCTCACTCATTAGAGGAAAATCGTGTCTTCTATCCCCCAAAAAACTAAGTCAAGCTGCCCCAATTTGGATTTCCTAACCTTGTCCAAGGAACCTTGGTCGTCCTAGAAACTGAGGCCGTCCCTCCGTGTTAGGGCACACGCAGGCCACTCTGATGAAGAACAGGTGTGGATTTCCTTGAGCACTGGCTCTGCTGTGGCCTGAAGGGTGATCCTGACGATCAACAGTGCTGAGAAGGCTAGCCTTTCTGCAAGAGACAACAAAGCTACTCCAATCTACTACAAAGCCCTTTGTGAAATACAAGCAGAGAAAGACAGCCGACTCCTTGCTCCCTGCATTTGCCTTAGAGTCCAAGAGGCAGAGCCCAAGTGCCTCCCCATGTTTCCTCTGGACATTGAAATCTGTGTAAGTGAACGCGTTTCCATGTCCAGCTTTGTTGTTTCAGCTGTTCCCAGAGCTGGGGATATCCATTACTCCCTGCCCTGAGACGCTGACCTGCACAACCGCTCCAGGTCCCTCTAACTGCTCCACATTTCAATAAATGCCTGCCCCGAGTCTTCCTGAGGCCACCACTCTGGCCTGCTCATCCCCACTAAGTGATTCATTAGGTTGGATTAACCCTTTAAACACTACTATTTACCAAAGGGTCCCTGGGGCTTCTCACACACTCCATCATTTTTAGCCATTATAAACAGCCGGTCCCAGCAGGGCAGAATCCACTTTAAGGCTACTCAGGTTGCCAATGTGGGTTTTGTTAGCCCCAATTTACTTAAAAGCTCAAGACAGCATTTACTTTGTGAGATGGGGCGGACACATTTTCGTCTCCCGGCTTGTGTGTTCCAAATATGCCCCTCGCCATAATCACCTAGGCAGTGCACAAAAAAGGCTGCAAGGCGTGGTCACACCAAGGCTGTGGGGTGACGCGGGGTCTATTTTCATGCCTCCGTTATCCAGGCCTCCTTTTTGGTGGTTGCCATTTTCTGCCTATAATCAGCTGTGTGCACAATGAGCGATGCCTGCCAAATGACCATTTGTGGGCGCAATTAGACACCTGTGCTTTCAAACAAGTTGCAAGCACCTAATTGTGTCTGCATGTAGCCACTTGTGGGTGCAATTATCCAGAAATCCAGGTGTGCTTGGTATTATGCGCGATTTAAGGGGAAAAAGAAAAAAAAAGAAGAAAAGAGTGTTTTCCAAAAAAGAAGGCTCAGGTTGAACGTGTGCCCTTTGGACTTCAACTGGGGTGGTTCAGCAGAAGCCCTCACCATGCCCTGTGCGTAGCATTTCTTTGTTTTAGGGTCTACAGCAGTGCTGCCCAATAGAAGATAATGCAAGTCACCTATATAATTAAATTTTTTCTAGTGGCCACATTAAAAAGTATAATGGGAGAGATGAAACCAATTTTAATAATTCATTTTATTTAACCCAATGTATCTAAAATATTATAATTTCAACATGTAATCAATATAAAAATAATTAATGAGATATTTTTCACTTTTGGGGAGGGGTTGTCCTAAATCTTTGGAACCTGGTTGGGATTTTATGACTTAAAACACATCACGATTTAGGCTCGTCACATTTTAGGTACTTGAGAATCACACTTGGTAGTGGCTAGATTTTGGAAAGCACAGGTCTACCCAGAATTGCTTTCAATTGTTTTTAAATTTTTGGGATTTTTATCCTTTAAGCACTTTCCTGAACATCTATAAAATCAGACTTCAAAGAAAGAACATCTCGAAATGCCATTTAGTGTCTGACGGTTGCCACTGGTTAACATGGCCCTTCATAATGAGAATTGCCAAAATAAAATAAAGTAGAATGTTGAAAATCTCTCCCCACTTCTTTGTGTTACCATTTATGAAGAACACGGTGGGGCTAGGTTCAGAAGTGATAGGCACAAGCTGTGCAGACAGAGTGAGAAGAGGCGTAGCCAGAAGAGAAGTGGAGATAGGGCACCTAGGATAGGAAACGCAAAAGGACCTGAAATTGTGGCAGACCTCTGCATCATCCCTTGTTATATATGGGCATGGTTGTTCCGTTTATCTAGAGAAGCATGGCTTTAAGAGCATTGGAACAGAAAGTCTGATTCATCTTGGTTGCATCTGGGAACCGCTGAATTAAAATTTGGCAAGAACTCAAGAGATTACCTTTCTTTAACTATAAAATGGGGCAACTGTGGTATGTACTGGATAGAGTTGTGAGGATTAAATGAGTCAATACGGGTAAAATACTGAGAAGGGTGCCTAGCATGTATGAAGCCGTCAGTATGAGCTGCTGTCATCACCCTCCCCACCGGCGCCACCATTGGGATTTTTATCATGATATTTATTCTCAAGCCTTCCAGAACAGTGTGCATAGATACCACATACACAGGAGTGTATGTAGGCATGTGCACACACACACATACACACACACACAAACATCCTCCCCCCCCACACACAGCGCGTTGTGGGGAAGAGGTGACTAACCTCTCCTTTGCATATTGTTTCCAGTGTCTCCTAATCTCCTGTACCCTCCAGTCATCACTGCCATGCACTCAGGTAAGTTCTATGAAGGCAGGGACCACATGGGAGTATCTGATTCTCCAGTGCCTCATTCCTAGTAGATGTCAAGCTTTTATCCTTTAAGCACTTTCCTGAATATTTATAAAATCAGACTTCAAAGAAAGAACATCTAGACATGCCATTTAGTGTCTGAGGGTTGCCACTGGTATTTTAGACTCAAATTTCAATAAAAACTTATAAGTTGTAATTGAACAACATTGGCATTGCCTGAAAATTGGTTAAATGGAGGCTCAGAGCCACTCGTAATGCTGTAAGTTTCAATTCATGGGACATGTCCATGGAGGGCAAGTGGAGTGGCTACTCTTTTGGGTGTAAACACTCCCTGAATCTAGAACAACAAATTTCATGTACTTGTGCAACAATTAAGTGTATTTTTACAACGAGGTTATATATTTACACACCATGTTGCCCACACCCCCGCCCTGCGTGACCCATTCTTTCTTCCCTTCCTGATTACCCGAGGATGGCCCCTTACCGACCCAGCTGCCTGAGTTCTGCTCCTTTTTACCACTAGTCATAGGAACTGCTGGTTTGAAGATTTCTTCCTCATCAACCCCTCACCCTGCTTTTTTAAAGCCCCTGCATCAGTCAGCAAGAGACTTGAGTGTGCCCAGTGTTCCTCTGGGTGCCACGAATAAATGCCTCATTTAATTCCATCAGAGGCAACATCCCTTCCTCCGATAGATCCCTACCTCCTCCTCCTCCTCACTCCTCCCGGACACTTCCAGAAGATGCCATTTGCTCTTCATTCCATTGTCAAGAATACTTGAGGGAAAGACAATAATCTAGGCTGGTCTACAGAATGTTTTAGGAAAAAAAAAAAAATCCCCAAGGAAGCAAAGCCATCAAGCTGGAGAGTGGCCAGATGCCCCCTTCAGAACCTCAACAACAGCTTCCAGCTACTTTCTCATCCTTTGCTGATGGAACCTGCTTTTTCTCAAATACAATTATTAAAATAGATGAAACATGACTTCTTATTCAATTTCATATTTTTCTTCTTTGGTTACCGGCATTGTAATAGCGTTCTTCAAAGTCATGCTTCTTCATCCTGTTTCCTTTCATTACATCTTGCTTTTGCGTTCAGACTCTAGTGTGTGGCTCTGGAAGGCAAGAGGGTTCTCCCGAGTCCCTTATCGGTAGAGAGTGCCAGCTCTGGGGAAGGTGTGTCAATGTCCCACAGCAACAATAATTTAAAAGTGGTTTTCATGTGGACAGCATTTCAATTATGTAATGGGCTAAACAGGTTTGTGTGGCTGCTAGCTTGGCAGTCTGCTTTCTACACAGAGCATCCTTTCTAGAAGAAATGCATTCCGAGCTCCAGGACAGTTGGTATAAACACAGACTGTAGAAACCCAGCACATTTCAGATCGAGGGCCAACTGCATGAGAGATAGAGTTGTGCTAGCCCACCCCTGTCTTCTCATCTAGTTATTTCCCAGTGGCAACCAGAAATGAAGACAGCAGGCCTGGGATCCACATCTGGGGATTAGGACCCAGCCAGGCTGCGAGGACCAGCTCTGAACCCAATCTGTACAAGCTGCCTTGGGGTGAGTGATGCCTAAAAACTGGTTATGGCTTCTTCTACCACCTTTTCATCTTAGGAATATAAAATTCCAATTTTTAGACCATTCAATGTCTTTAACTGAAAGTATTATTCAATTCTCAATCCTATTCAAATGCTTGAAGTGTGAGCATTTTTTCAATTGGATACAAATTTCCAAAAGGAGGTAGGTATTTTAGACGTAGGTATTTTAGACTCAAATTGCAATAAAAACTTATAAGCAAGTTCTAGTATGAAGTAGAAAAATTTAAGCATGTCATGGTAGTTCTAAAGAAGGCTACTGAACTGATGGTTGCATCCAAGAGAATAGCTTTTTCCAAGGGATTTTACCATCTTATGCTTTCCCATGATTCAACAAGTGAAGAGTGAAACAGTAGGAAGGTTTTCTGTCTCTCCTCTGGCAAGTTCCATTCTTTGTGATGAATTCTTTTACAAACTCTAGTCGTGTAGAGTGAGACATTTAACGTCCCCTGTTTTTTTTTGTTTTGTTTTGTTTTTTTTGTTTTGTTTTTTTTTTTGGTACTGAAATTTATTCCTTGTATCATTAAAACATAGGCATATGCCTAGCTTTTGGCACCAAACTGTGACGGAAGTCTATGATGCATGTTTTTAGCTCACCCTCTGGTCGTAGACCTTTAGTCCTGGCCATGAAGCTGTATCAACATACCCTTCTATTACAGGGTCCCCACACACATGTCATCTCCATTATTACAGATGTCAAGAAAGAGACAGGAGCAGCCCGTTTTATTATGACCATGAATGATAGCAGAGATTGGACCTTTCGAGGGGCATGCCGATAAAATGGGTGATTCAGAGATGTTGCGTCTCATACTTGAAAAAAGATCTAAATTTATTACGTTTAATGTTTAATATAAATCACCAAACCTGAATGTGTTATAAAAATGAGCTAAAATGCTGCTTAACAGACATTATTAAAGAGTCTTAAGTATGGAGCCATTTCTAATTGGTAAAAGTTCACAGACGAACACTTCTTGCAAGTACTCATTTTTAAGAAATATTTCTTCCAGGAAGAAGGCCCTTATTTCAGCGTGAGATATAATCCAGGGGACAAATCTCTTTATGAAAGCATCCCCTTTACGTTCACAGAAGGGATCTTGGTGGAATCCATGATGTAAGCTTTACTCCTCATTTATTTTAATAGGAGACAAAAGCAAAGTGAACAATCATTAAGACTGCGGCAGTCAACAGCCCGAGCTCACGGGCCTGGAGTCAAACTTCTGCTGTGCAAAGAAGTTAATGTCAAAAGCCAAGCAGCTATTATTAGTCTCAAAAAAAGAGAAAAAAAAAAAAAAAAAGAATAGTGTGGAAAATTATTTGGGCTGTTTTTACGATCTTGATTAAAGGATATAAACTTGGGTCATTTAAAATTAATCTGTGTCTCAGGGTCCTGGGATCGAGCCCCAAAATCAGGCTCTCTGCTCAGCGGGGAGTCTGCTTCCCCCTCTCTCTGCCTGCCTCTCTCCCTACTTGTGATCTCTGTCAAGTAAATAAATAAAATTAATCTGTGGAAGAATCTGCTGTCCTTTCAATTAAAGGACAAAGAATCATTCCGGAGCTGTCCCACCTCAGCAAAAGCCCCGCCCTCAGCCAGGGAAGTCAGGCATCCGAGATGGAGAGTCAGCAAAAATTTGCAAAATTGGTTTGAAGTAGCGCTGGTTGGATACCACCTCTGCTGGGGAGTGAAATGAAAACTGTCTTCCACTCACAGGAAGTGCCCCAAGCTTGGTGGCCTCTGGGGCGGCCGCTCCCTAACCACAGCTCCCTTCCCTTTAGCACAAAGACGCCCTTCTGGGGACCCTGCCCCTTCGGTTGGTCTGTTGGAATTCACAAACCAACCACACGAAGGTACCTCTGGGTCTCCAGGGAGCCTTCCTCTCTGGGGAGGACAATGAGGCCAGGAGAAAATGACGACGCCACAGTGCCCTTTTTCTCCCTCAGATTTTTCTAATTCCTCAGCTTTAACATTTTTCTCAGTCTCCTCTTTCCCCCTAAACTGCATTTTCATCCCCAAAATGTAGGCTCTGAACAACCGGGTATAAGAATAACAGCTCTCACGGTTTTGAACAAAGATTTCAGGACCCACAAAAATACACAACTGGAATGCTAAGAAGAGAAATATATATATATTTTTTACAGATTCAAAAATCTGATTTGGGGGGAAAATATTTACCTTTACACTTTACTGATTTATTTAGTTGTTCATTTGTACTCTGTTCATCTGTACAGCAGATGAACTTTATTAGAGCATAGCTCATTATAATCAGTTGCAAAAAACAAATATTTGCCACATATATACCATCTAGCAGATACTGCAGAGGATATAAAACAAGTTTAGGACACAGTCCTTACTTTCCAAAAGCTCGTACTTTCTAGTTGGGGAGATGAGCTAAAAATGCATCCCCCCCAAAAAAAAAGATAATTTGAGACACCTGGGTGGCTCATTTGGTTAAACGACTGCCTTCCACCCAAATCCGGATTCGAGGGTCCTGGGATCAAGAGTCCCTCATCAGGCTCCTTGCTCAGTGGGGAGTCTGCTTCTCCCTCTGCCTGCTGCTCCCCCTGCTTGTGCTCTCTCTCTCTGACAAAGTGAATAAAATCTTAAAAAAAAAAAAAAGATAATTTGATGGGCTATTTCGATGCAAGAATCCGTCAGAATGGCAGAGATCTGAACTTATACAAAGTTAAATCACACAATTGTCATATAACAGTAAAATCTGGAGGTTGACATCATCAGCTTAAAATGTGGACTTTGGGCCACTCTATTTGACACCACCATGTCAATACTGTTTTTTCTTATTCTGCTCTTATCGTCCATTCTTTTGATCCTGGTTTATAGTATTCGATCCCCCTTGTAAGGCTATATGCTTTATAAGGCATATAAAAGGCACATTTTCGTCTGATTTAGCTATTTTGCAGATACTTGGACTGCAGCTTTCTATACAGGTGCCAAGTGATTGTAAGGGTCCTGGATGTGTCTGCCCTACCTTCTCAGATGCCACAGACATGTGCCAGGGGACAGTCTTCCTTTCTGGGGGGATTTTGTTCTTTGAATGCACATGGTGATATAAAGTTGACAAGGGATTTAAAACTCTTGCTTTAATGACATGTATAGGTGAAACTCTACCTAACATTAGTGTTTGCATTTATCTATAGTCATTCAACACATGGAAGTTTATTTGCTCTAACGCCTGTCGAGGTAAGAAGAGGAAAGTGAGAGGAAGAAAGTCGGTAGAAAACTACGGCTACTGGGGCCACTACTGAGACTCTTGGAGACACTTAAGATATAGTAAAGATCCCATCAAAAAAGATATATTTATTTCCGTAGTGTTTCTGATCTAAGGGGAAGAAAAAAACTTGGCAAATGTTATTTATCTTTAAGCTATCCTTGTGAAATATTTAAATACATGTTACCTACTTTACTGTTATTTTTTGTTCTCCCATATGTATTTCCCTCATATATATATAAGATAATACATATATTATATATGTCATAATATATATTATATGATAAAATATATGTACACACATATATATCTATTTCCTTCATATATATATATATATATATATATTCCTCATATGTGTATGTGTGTGTGTGTATATACATACAATAAGCAATTGTATTGTATGTAATACATACATCTAAGCAATTTGGCTTAGATGGAAATTAAATTAAAGTCAACATGCATTTGTTTTCTCCTGTAAAAACTCACCCATTACCAGCTGTGTATCAAATCCTCTGGACTAGTACCTATTTACAATCTTTTCTCATTTCCTTGCCACATCACAAGCCTGCTAGTCTGAAAAGTATTTTTCTCAAACATTTGCTTTTCTTGGACCCAACTGACATTTTTTGGTTTGTTTACTTGGTTTTGAAATAGCAAACAAGATACTAAAAAATGTATCCTAATGTGGAACATGCTTTGTTCTTGCTAGAGCCAACCAACATTTAAGGCGGTGACCGGTGGATTTTCCCCTTCTCATAATGTTGCTTTGAGATGGGCCACTGATAGAGGGCATGAACTTTCTTTGTGAAAGAGATGAAGCCACAGGCTCTATTTTTAAGTCCGTAAACACTACCTTTGGTACGGCCTCTCTCTCTCTGTCCCTCTCACTCCTCAGCGGCTTCTGTCTTCTTATAGCTCCTTTAAGTGTTGATGGTTCTCTACTTTCTAGCTCCCTCTCCTCATCAACACAGGAAAAAAAAAAAAAAAGTATTCTTCTATACATTTCAGCCCAGGAACCCCATGTTTAAACTCATTCATGTAACTGTGAAGGGAAAGGCTTTGTCTCCTGTTAAAGTTCAGGACACATGCTGAAAGGACATCACATTGCCCCAAATTAGAGCATTCGGTCAGTGGGTTTTATGGATTTCAGTACATGCTAGAGCACGGAGGGGGTGGCTTTACCACCAGAAATGACTAGTGGGTCTCTGAGTAAAACAGATGACACAAAGGAGTACCGTTGACCTTTTGGGGGGAATTCTTCTAGAGCGGCAATTGTCTGCTCTAGCTGCAGTGTGTGAAGAACAATGAAAATCCATGCTCACATGGGACACTGACGGGGTGGTTTGGGGCCCGTCTACGTGGGCACCTCCTCGTGGAACTAAGATACAATTGGCACGAGAGTGACACCTTGATTTACAAAAAAACATTGAGTGCCATGTTTAGTCCTGTTTGTCGTCTGCTTTTGCTAAGTTCTCGTTGGGCGATCTATGAACTCTGCACCCTTTTCATTTTATGCTTCTCACATTCCAAAAGAATGAGGTTCTCATCGTGAAGTTGCCACAAGGGTTATTGGTTTAGTAAATTTTGATGTCAACTTTCTTTCTAAGGATGACTTTTGCTGTACAGAGTATAACATTGTAAGTGTGGTTTCTGAAATTCAGAAACAATATTTTATCTTTAAGGACATTTTTTTTTTGCTCTTCTGTGGTGAAGTTGTCAACACCTTTTAATATATAAGAATTTCTCTCTTTTCCCCCAATATATAATTTCTTCCATATTTTCAGATACTTACATCATCTAAACCAATTTGTTGGCACCTTTCACCCCATACTATAGAGAGAAACCATGGAACAGATTTTAAGTGCTGACAGAGAAAGAACTATTAATTTGCCTAGTCCGCAACCTGTGCAATTTTCTACTTTCTACATTGAGTATAAATTTCCCGATATTCATATCGATGTTTTATTAACTATTGATGTGCTAAGCTAAAAAAAAAAAGTGGCTTTTTCAAAGATGAACATTTCCTATTATACTCCAACACTTTGAACAGTGAGCAATGATAGAGCCACAGTTTGGAGTCATCTGTACCTTTGAAATCCCTTCCTGTGGCAGAAAAAACCAACAAAATACCCTTCAAGTCTTCAGTTTAAACTTGAGGAACTATGCAAAGTTATACATCACAGTTTCCTTTTAGCATGTACTTTTCAAATCTCATTAGGTTACTCCCATGGATAACTTATTCTGCTTCTTCGCCTTCTCATCATTCTCCTAGGGGCCAGGACCGTCACTGCATTTTCGCCCAACCTTGCATCCCATTCTTCGTTCCCACCAAGGAGAACAGCACCTCCCTCCACCCAGCTGCCCAAGCCCCGACTCGAGAGTCACCTTTGCCACCAGCCCTTTCCTCAGTGACCGTATCTACTCAGCCATCGAGTCATGTCAAGTCACCTCCTTAAACACATACGTCTTCTTCTCTTGCTGGTGTTCCCTACAGTTCAGTCTGGTTTCAGGCTCTCAGCGTTCTTCACAGGGGTTATAGCAACAGCTTCACATTGTCTTTCCTTATTCCCATTTTCCCCTTCCAATTTATTTTCCATGAAATCATCAGGGAGTTTTTTTCTAAAATGCAAATATGATCAAACCATTCCCGCGTGTAAAAGCCTTCAAAGGCCAGAGGGTTTCTGGGTAGAGTCAACCATCGTAGCATGTTGTACAAGGCACTTCTAACTACGTGTCTTGCCACTTCCTCCCCTCAAATTCAATGTACATAAGTACAATCTTAGCATTTGATATACTCTACAGCAATCTCCCTTTGTCTGCCCTCCACTCCCTACCTAAGCCACCAAAGACTAGACTGTAAAGCCCTGGAGACAAGGACCGTGCTTCCATGCCCGCTACACAGTATCGCCCAACTAGAAGTTGACTGAATGAGTGAATGAATGAACGCATGAATGAGTGGATTGTCAACTCTCTCTACCGTCACGATCTCATCCAACCTCAGAACACTAGATTAAATGTTCCTCAGCAACTCAGCTCCTCAAATTTCCCATGCTCACCTCAGCTGTCACTCGAACGCAAGTCACAGGTGTGCTTCCTTCCATCGAATGCCATCTTTTCTCCATCTTTTCCTTGCTCAACTTTAGCCAGATTCCCTACAACTTTCCTCCTACACATGAAGTGCACTAAATCGAACCCTAATCTTCTTAAAGAGTTAATGTGCCTCCCTAAATGACTAATTTACTACTAGAAAGTGACTTAGGCACTGGGGAGAATCTGGCTCATTATTTAATAGCCAATAAGGCCAGCTGTTTCATTTCAAGAAATTAATGGTCTTTAAAACCTTTCCATATTGTACCAACTGCTCTTCTCAATGGAGAGCCAAGTGACTTTTATTAGTAAGGTTGATAAAATCCAAACCCCGTTCGCCCTGCTCTAGCCTTCTTCATAATACCAGTAGAGTCTTCTGGGACATCTGGTTATTTTTGCTTTACTCTCTCTGTTGATTTTTTTTTGAGAAATTTTCTTTGCTGGGTTTTCTTCGGTTACTCCCTTGGAGACTGCAAAAGGTGATTCAACAGCTACACTCCCTGGCCTGATGGTTTGACCCCTGGCCTTCCTGATTGCCTTTCAGTGTGAAGCTTAATTTGGCTGAGACAGTGAATAGTTTGTTACTTTCAGGTTAGCTCATTCCATCTTTGGCCGCCTGTAATTACTCATATGTAAAAAACATTCACACGCAGAGGATGTTTTATGTAACCATCTTTCTCTTACTAATATCCCACCATTAGGCAAAAACAGTCAAGAAAAGGCTAGATGAGGCCACAAATCCATATTCCAAGACAGAGATATAGCATCCCTTAAATTTCTAGCCATTGATCAGTATTTTTTTGGAGGACATTCGGCTTTTAAATATAAGAATGTATAAAGATATTTGTCATCTCCAGCAACCTATGTCTCTATTCTTTTCCAGTATAAACTGTTGCCAGTGGTACATGAACAACTATATTACAACATCCTAGATACATTGACCGGATACTTTATCTAAATTTTACATGGTGGGGTGACTATGGTTTTGTGTTAGTATTTTACTTTTTTTGGGTTTCCTGTGGTTTCATGCTGCTATCCTTTATGGTGGGATCGACGTAGTACTTTGTGTTCCAAAGAAGATTGCTGTTGTTCCTTCTCATAGTATTTCCTCTCCTCTCTACTCTCAGGGGATGAAACAGAATGTTGCCTTTCAAATGCTGGGAAGATCGGATGTGTAAACCCTTT
The DNA here is from genome assembly GCF_030435805.1 of Mustela lutreola. Taxonomy (NCBI): domain Eukaryota; kingdom Metazoa; phylum Chordata; class Mammalia; order Carnivora; family Mustelidae; genus Mustela; species Mustela lutreola. The sequence goes on from NC_081292.1 coordinate 194,302,074, forward strand.
CTTAGGTAGTGCTGGTGAACACACAAATGTAACCTCTGAAACATAAGCTGGCCTTGTGCTCCCTGTTGGTGGTGGGTGTGATGGTGAGGAGGGAGATAGGGGCTCCCAGTAAAGAGCTGAAAGCCGCCCATCCCGTTTTCTGGGATTTATATGCTGGGAAGGTTTTGTTCTTTCTAAAAGCACACAAAAGGCAGAGTTTAAAATAGAAATGTATATGCACATTATGCTGTGGGGGGCTAAACGGAGACCAAAATAAGTTTTCTTGCTAGAACTATTCCATTCACTCCAATATTGAAGACACCCTTCAATGCAGTAAGCTACGGTTTGAGCATTTTTTCTCATGAATTTTACAAATGAAATATTCTCTATGAAGACATTATTATTTTATTGAAAGAAAAATGATGGCCCCATAGAAACCGTGGGGGTAGGATTTTTAAGAATGACCCTTTTAAGAAGAGTTTACAGTAAATCCCTTGCATTCTGTAAGTTTTAAACTTATGGAGTCGGTGATACTTTCCTCATTCAACACTTCCCTCAGAAATATGCAACGAATATTATTCACTAAAAAATTGGCACATCATTTCACGGAGTTTGAGGGTCCCTTGAAACCAACCAGTGGACAATTTAAATACGCCAGATCAAGACCCTTCTCACGGTTCCTTTGGGTTTCGCCAGAGTGATACACGTGCTATCTCAAGCCAAGTCTTTTGCCAGTAGATCTGCATCATTCTCACAGAAATTCAAACGGCAACTTCCAATGATATAAATAGTGTCTCTGGGGAGCACACCTGGAGTTCTTATCAAGCAGATCTGAGAACACAGGCACGCGTGTTCTAAGGGATGCAGGGTGTGCGTGTCAGTCCAACCGTCACACCATGTTCATGCCACAGAGGGTCACCTTGGCTGGCAGAGGAGCAAAGGGAAGAGCACATATTTTGCAAAAGGAAGTGCCACCTTAAGAAAGAAGCCCATCTGGGTGATCCTGACTACTCCCAGGACGCAGAAGACCTGATATATTCTGACAGGATACTCAACAGCAGGGAGAGCAAGGGAAAAAAACGTCTGGTTGATGCGTGTCAATAAACTGCACAGATAATCTCCCACAGTATCTGTACCAAGCTAGTGAATGCGAGTATTTGACCACCATGCATTTTTTATGATTGCAACCGTATCACAGTTGATACTGCTTGAAACTATGTTTTAAAAGCCCATCACTGCTAAGGGTTACATGTGTGTTCAAAGTATTCCTGCATTAATTAATTAGATAATTAATTATTTAACTTATATTATATTATATATAATTATATAATAATATATAGATTATATTATATTAAATAATTACTTATTTAAATTGATTAAATAATTATTTAAATTATATTATATATAATTATAATTATATAATAATATATGTTATATTGTATTAAGTAATTAATTATTTAAATTAATTAATTAAATGATTAAGAAATAAATTAAATCATAGAAGAAAAATAGGCAAATATTTATCTTGTCTCCTGTGGAAGACAACTTTTTATATGTAAAAGCAAAGAATAAATAATAAGCCAAAGTTTGAAGACTTAGCTTATGAAAATTGTAAACTCCTATTTACCACAAGTTAAAGTTAAATTAAAATAATATTAACATATGACGAAGTGTTAATATCCTTAATATAGGAAGAGCTCTAGTAAATCAAGAAGCATTAAACACCTGGACAGAAATGATACGAAAACAGATGAGTTCCCATAGACGGAAAAAAAGTACCAATTCCTAATAAACATGTGAGAAACACTCAACTTCATCACATGTAAAGGACTTACAAATTAAAACAGTTTGTGATCACAACTGGCAGTTCTTAATCGATCACACTAACACAAGTTCAAGTATTTTATATTCAGTGTTGGTGAGGTGTAAGTTGGGATATCCTTTTTGGAGGTGAGTCTGGCAATATATACCAAGAACTTTAAAAATATTCACTCTTTGAATCTAATAATTACATATTAGGAATTTATCTTATTTATAGGATATCTTGATTTATAACCTATACATTTTGTTCTCAGGAAGATGAACTTAAGCACCTTAATTGACGGGATGTGACTGATCCAGTTGTATAGGCCTCCTGGATACAACGCTGATATCCACAGAAAGCCTCATGCTATAAGGTGTGACGATGGGCGCGGTATGACTAGAGCTCTACCACTGGTCCTTGCATTTGGCCAAGTTCTTGCTATTCTTAACTGGAGCAAAGGTGGCCTGTTGAAATCCATGCAAACCTGACCAGCTATGTGTTTCCAGCCATGATTGTAAGTCAAGTCACTGCAGACCCTCAAACTGGCATCGTACATTAATGGGCATCCTTGAGTTAGGCTCCTAAGTACCCAACTGCCGTTTTCCTGAGGATTTCCTGTTCTGGCATTCTCAGAAGTGCTGCCATATTTCAGCGAGGTTCTGAACATTGACTTAACAGAAAATGAACTCATCAAAGACTTTCCATCATTTTGATAAACTGTATGTTTGAGTGAAACAGAGAGACCGGAAATACATTCTTCTGAGGTTCCTCTCTGGGGCAGCTCTGTCAATGCTATCATTAGTCATCGTGTTCCATAGAAGACATGACCAATTTGTACAACACCTCCTTCAAAAATAAAATGAATGCATCAAGACTGTCTGGAGCTACTTAATAACCATCTCTTTTGCTCCTGTGTAAGGACGTCAGGACTGATCCACTTTGACCCCGGGACTTCTGGCTCCCTCGCTGTAGCAGCGCTGCACGTCCCACCCCGCTCTCCCCACTTCCGGTCCACTACAGGACTCACTCTGCATGTCTGTGCTTTTTGGCTTGAGGCTTCCTGGTACCAGGGCTCTAGATAGGCATAAGTGCTGGGGAGCTGGCTCCTTCAGGAGCAATCCTTAGCCAAGGACAAATAGGATTCGCAAGATAAATTCTGCAACATCCTTGCTCCAGGGTAGCACAAGGTGTGAATGTGTTCCCTACGACTTCCAGAGGGCCCTAGCAGAACTGATCCCCATTGCCCGTGGTGGTAACCTGCACGCGAATGCGGTATAGACTGGCTTTCTTCCCTGTTCTTCCTCACTTTCCTTCCAATACTTCCTGGGATCGCTTCCCAAATAAAATCACTTGCTCTCAAGTATCTGTCCCAGGGTCTGCTTCTGGGGCAAACCCAGCCTCAGACTTTAGAATGAGGACATTGGTTACTTCTGAGTTGTCATTAGAACATTACAGGAACTTCCACCGTTCCTTGGTATTGTTCTTGCTGCTGCAGCAATAGGAAAAGGGACGCCCTGTAGCCTTTCTCCGGATTTACGACATCTTCACCTGTGCCCCATTTACTTTTTCATTCATTCTCTTTTCTTCCGGTCTGCTCCTTCACCTCCACGCACCCTCTTTCTCTCCATATTTATAAACATGCACATATACATATTATTATATACACATACACATATTTCTGGAACCATTTAAGAGTAAATTGGAGATTTGTGCCTTTTTACCCCTAAATATTTCAGGACATATTCCTGAAGAACAAGAATATTCTGTCTTTTAAGGACAGCGCAGTCACCAAAGTGACTTCCGCTGTTTCTTATTATCTTCATGCTTACACTTTACGGGGTCAGAGCTATGCTTAGTCACAGAATGCCAGATGGCATTAAGTCACCAGTGCTTACTACTTGAGAAAAATATAATTTCCAGAGTGAAACAGCACAGACAGGGACAGATTTAAGCCTTTGCTGTCCATATAGGCAGGGAAGACAACTCACAGTCACGGACAGGAAGCCAGGTCTATGCAATTTACACTGTCCACCTCGCTCTTTTTGTACTTTCTGAGTAGGAGACTGAGGTTTGTGACATCATCACCCTTGATACGCCCTGGGGTTTTCTGTGTTCAAGAGTACACGTTGGTCTAACACCCCGGATTAGCCACAGCACTTCCCTTCCTCCTTGAGCTGTCTCTGCCGTGCATCTCAAGATCTCCTTCCGGAAGTCTAAAAGGCATTTCAAGTCTAGCGTATCTCAACTCACACTCACGATCTTTCCCCTTCCTCCCCCCAGAGACCTGGTCCTCTCCTAGCACTTCCTCTCTTGGGGAATGGTAGCACCACCCATGCCGTTGTGTGGGGATTTGTTCTTGACACCTGGCTTTACTTACCCCCAACACCTCCACATGCAATCCATCAGAACATTCTGTCAGTTCTTCCCGCCGTCTCCTCCCCTCTCTGCTGTCATCACCACCACCCTTGCATGGCCCCCCTCTCCCGCCCGAGCTGCAGCAGTATCCTTTGAACTGGTTTGCACCCTCCCTCCCTCCAGTGTATTCTTCACCCTGTAGCTAAAAATTACAAGATAAAAAACAAAATTGCTTAAAACACCAATCTATGCCTTCCTCCTGCTTAAAACCCATAAATGGCTTCTAATGAGGGTTTGGATGACTATAAACATGCTGAACCCCTCCTGGTCTGACTTCTTCCTGCTTCTGCTGCTCTTGAAGTCTCCGTCCCAGGCTTTTTTCAGTCTCTTGGTTCACTGTGCTGTCTTCTAGCACAAAGCCTTTGCGCAGGATGTTTTCCCTGCTTGGAATGTTCCTTACGTCTTCTCTCTAACCTCCTTCAGGTCACAGCTCAGGTATCACTCCCTCCCTTGATTCAGTCCAATTTCCTGGACTCACGTATCTCTTGTGTTTCATAAGGGCCCAAGTTGAAATTTTATGTTTTCTTTGTGATTGTACGGTTGTTATCTTTCCACTCGATTACAAGCTTCCTAGTCAAGGGAGTGTGTCTTGTGGGCTTTCTTATTGTAGCTTCAAGGCCTACAGAATATATTAGTCAGCAAATAGGTGTTGAATGAAGGAATAAGCAAGCCTAGGTGACTTTTTCAGCGCATCTGTTTAGGCTAATAAAATTGCACAGATAGTGCTGAACAATTCAGGACTAAAAGGTTTTAAAAAAATCAGATATGAAGGAACTGACCAGAAAAAGGACAAATTATGGAATTCAAGCTGATGACAAGGGGGTCTTGTCTAAGGGTGGTACCATAGTAAAAGTGACTTGCCTATAACCAATCCACAGAAAGCAGTCCTCCCATTATCTTGGCCATACTACATGCGGCACATTTGGACACTATGCATAGAATATGGGCTAGCAACTCTGGCTTCTATATGGACTTGATTCTGGATATCAGGGAAAAAGACTGTAAGAGGGTGTCACACAGTCTAGACCATTCAGCATAAATTGTCAAAGGCACCGACATGTCAGTGGAAAGTGATCAAGCAAGCACAAACCCTGATCCTGATTTTATAGGACCATTTCCAGAAGAAAAACATCATTGTGGCAAACTCCTTAAAATACTTCAACGTGCTTATTTTCCATCTTAAACGTCTCCCACAACAATTACAGCTCTTTCCGGTACCTTGTAAAACCCAGGCTGTCAGACACTATCATTTCTGGAAATGGGTGTGCATTTGCCTCGGCTACATGCAAGCAATTAGTGGGCAGAAACCTTATCTGAGCAGTCACCACCCTGTCTTCACTTTCAAGCAATGGCCAAGTTTAAAGGTGACTTCTCATGCCCCAGAGTGTCTTGTTGGTGGAGAGGAGCCAGGTAGAAATTGCCAGGTTCCTACCTACTTAACATGTCATTCCTTGTTCAACCACAAGGGTCAGTTTTGCTGATCGTCGAGTGGGACGATCCTCTATAGGGACCAGCCCGAACCACTTCCATCTAGGCTTAATTGAAGACTTGGAATCAAAGCAAGAACACATTCTGGATGCTGCTCTTTCTGTCCCAACCCTTCCCACATTTGTATTGCAAATGTTTGCCTTTGCTAGAAATAATGGAGCTGGACCAAGGTGTTTCCTGGCACAGGGACTGAGGTTAGCGGGCCTGTGTCACATGAAATCCAGGGCACAGATGGGCTCATGTGGCACCTCCGTGGTAACTGACTGCCAAAGCTCTCTTCTCTGGACTTGAAGCAATGCAGTCAACTGCTGCCATTCCTCCCCAGTTATCTGGCATTTGCATCGCAGCCATGTCCCCCAGGGAGCGGCCAGGCCCATACTTCGAAGGAAGCAACAATTCTTTCCTGGCTACGAAAATTGCTCAAGTGGAACCAATTGGTATATTTTTTAAACACGTGCGTAACAGAGAGCTTGTCTTTAACAAAGAGTACTGTTCAAAAGATGTTTCAGCTGGAAGGAGGTGGGTGTTTATATATGCTAAGGGGAGCTCTGTAGTTCGTGGTTGCCGTTCTTGGTGATTTTGAATGCCTGTTAGGGCTTTGTTCATTTTCATGTCTTAGAGTTCCAGACTGCAGTGATTTAGGATGGGGTCAGCACAGTGAGGGCTGCCTCAGGAAAGGGAGGTCATTGAATGCTTCTCTCTAGCACAAGACACCTTGATTTTTAAAGATTCTAGAGGTTTCAGAGGTAGAAGGAGCTAGACCAAATCCAAAGCCTGCCATTTGTTCTATGAGCAACCCTGACCCCATCACTTTGGGTCTCGAGCCTCAGTTTCTTCATCTGTCAATCGGCATAATAATATTTGTTTCAGGATTGTTGCTGGAAATAAATGAGGTTGGATTTGAAGTACCCACCAGAGTTCTTAGCTCACAATAAATCCTTAGTGAGTGTTGGTTCCTCCCCGATGCCCCATTACAAGTGCTTCTGTGGAAGGGCAGTGCTGAGAGTGGTCCAGGGGCCGGGAACCTGGCCCATGCACTTGGGGTACACAGCCGCTGTGCCCGTGCAGCCCTAGGTGGAGCCATTTCCACCTTATTTATGCTCCTGATAGGAATAGAATAATTGCTGTAAGGAAAATGTGGCTATCTTGTTTTAACTCAGGGAAAACAGTGATAGAAGGTGAAAAATGATATGCTTCGAAAGCAATTTTCTTTTTTCTCATAAATTCCCTATTATCTGTCTTATTGTGTTTTATTACTTCGTCACTACCTGCAGGTTTCAACATTTCCCATGTTCTTCGGAGCCCTAAGAAACAATGACTGTATTTCTAATATGGCCCCAGATATCTTCCTTCCCATGAACTCAGGTTACTCGAGAAAAAAGCTGCTGAATTCCACCCCCTCCCTAACTTGTCAGTGTTAGCGGGCAGGTAAAAAAGATCTTGAAAACCAGAAAGAACTGAGTTTGAATTCTGATTCTGATCTTGCCACTTGAAGGACAGATTTGTTTCCTTTTCCAAAAATGAGCATCCTAATGACTCCTACCTGGCTGGCTGGAGAGAGAAAGTGAGACAACCCCCAGAAAGTACATGGCGCGTGGTAGGTGTTGCACACGTTTACATCGTGACCCTTCTGCCTTTGCCTTCATTGTTCTTGGTTTTGTTGCCTTTTCAAATACAGTTGGCTAGCTTAGGCATAAATATGGCATCTTTGAAACCATCTGCAGGCAGATGTTGGTGAATGAAAGTGGAAACTAAACCTAGGGACTTTGCTCTTAGTATGCCTGCTGAAGACATCATGCGTCCATGCCTTTGGGAGGTGCTCACTTTTTATCCAGCGTGGCTGCACAGCTGAGTGAGGTGATGTCATTGTAAAGAACCATAAAACACGGCTCTCACACCCATATTCAAACCAGATATGGTCACGAATTCATACACTTGGTTTAGTCAGAGTGTCTCTGCCCGCGGTAGGTTGACACAGGGACAAACTCGGGAACTTGGGCCGGGGGACGGCAGCAAATGGCCGGAGAGCTGCAAACGACAGAGGGAGGCAGGTGCAGAGTGAGAGCATCACACAAAGCCCTACGGCAGGTCAGGAAACTCACCACAGTCATCCAGGGCCATGAGCTTCTGGTGGCAGATGGTAGAGTGATGACAATACAAGAGGAAAACATCCAGAATAACCAAAGAATATGAGAAATTAAAGACAGAGCAACGCGCTCCACAGAGGAACTGCCCAGACGCAAAAGAACCCTTTTCTTTTGGCTGGAAAAGCGGGACATAAATGCTAAAACTCGAACAGGTGTAGGAGGGAAACACGGACGTCCGTTTACCAGGCTTTACAGGTTTCAAGTTCAAGGTAAGATCAGATTTGGCGCTGTTGAAATCGCAGGCATACCCTCCTCGTCTAAAAGCGGTATTGAACGAATAGACGTGTCATAGTTCAGAATTTTCTAGGGACAATGAGGGAAAATTAAGATCAGTGGAATTTAATATATGTGGTCCATCAAGATTCTGTGAAAACTATTTTGGGGACATCAATACTGTAATGGGCCTTAACAGGTTTTAAATCACTAATCGTCTAACTAAACTCATAATGGAGGCCTTCCCTGAATAATTAATATTAAATATTCTAACTGGCATCAAGGATATATTGGCCATGAGGACATGATGAAAAGTTTGATTAAAATGGACTTTTATCGGAGGAACTAAGTGACATAAAAATGGTACGGCAGTAGCATTAACCCCCTGAACTCCGCTGTTTGAAATCCTGAGGCCGTCTTCCATGCCAGGGCTTTTTGCATTTTTCAGGAAGTTTGAGTTGACAGTGGAGGTATCTTCATCTCACAAAGAATTAAATCGCCACTAATTCGTTATTCTGTCCTCTGCATGGAGTGAGGTGGGGTCAGAGGAACCAAACAGGCAGCTGACTCCACACAGCAGGAAAAGCAGAGACTAGATTTGCAGCACCAGGAGCCAGAGGAGAGGGGACGTTTAGACTGGTGGGGTAACAGGGCTTCCCTGATTTTCAAAAGGCATTCCGTTCTGTCATATGCAGGTGCAGGAGATATGATCTAGACAGGTTCCTCAGCTCATCATAGCTCCCCTCCAAAGTCAGGGCAGCGATCGCATACCTGAGCATTGAAAGGTGGTCCTTCACGCACAGATAGGCAGTTCAGATAAAGTGGTGCCACCAGGAAGGTAGCAGAAAGACTGGCCATGAGTAGCCATATCTAGATGATGTGCCGCAGGCCCTTGTCCAGTGCCTTGAGGAGAAGGATTCGCCGGAATGGCCTCAGACCCGGACTGGATATCTGACTGCTGCCGTGTCTACCGCGGGCAGTGCGTATATGCTCACGAAGCCTCTTATTTGACGAACTCAATTTGTGGCAGAGTAAAGGACTTAAGTAGGCAACGTGGACGCTCTGTCCACCTCCACAGGGCCCAGATGGCTGAAGCCCCAGCCAACGCCGGACACACGCTCACACGCACACCCCTAATGTGCCGATTGCTCACATTTTCACTGCACTCGCTCAATCCCTAGCTTAGCCGCAGAAGAGACCAGTCCCACGGCCTTGGTAGAAATCTTTGCAGAGCTCGAATGTCACGGCCATCTGCTTGGCAAGTGCTATAAAACAATGCAAGGCTGGCAAAGGAAAATGGAGTAGCTGCGAGCAGAGCAGAAGCTCACTCGAAGAGAACCAGAGCAATGAGGGAGGGAGGAGGTATTCAAGCAGCCAGGTAGATGACAGTCGCAGGCACAGAGGATGCCCAGCTAAAGGCTGTCAGGGACAACACGACAGAGTAGGCAGAGTGCACGTCGCAAGCTTTGAAATTAGCTACATGCTTGTGATTGAGTCCTCCTGGGTGGGCAAAAGCATATGCAGACAAGAAAGCTGAAACCGACAAAATGAACCAACTGAAATGTTAAAGCGGAAGTATGTTCTTATGGCATGTTCTACTGATCTGAACACAATCCTGCGCAACACGAAAACACTGGGAACACACTTAGGAAGCAAGTTTATTTTGGGTTCCTGGGAAGCAAGCATAAGCTGTTTGCTCCTTCTGAAGTTGCTCTTTCTACCCGAAATCAGTTCTAGTATGTTGCTTCTCATTACACAGCCAAGTTAAAGCTGCTGGAGACAAACGGAGACACATTTTTCTTTCCCCCTCCAGTAATTTATGCAATACGGGTTAAAGCAACGTCAGGACTGGGAGCCAAGGACAGCCGGAGCAGGCCTCTGTCCCGCATCAATCTCGGGAAGGGAAGTCTCTCCCTCTTTGGGAATGTTCATGCAGCTTTCTACACAAAACTGTCTCGTCATTTTTTTTTTTTTTCCTTCTGCGTAGACATTATTCTTAATCTTAAAGAACCAAAGTACCAATTTGCAGATACTGCCTTTTCAACTCTCGGGAGGGTTCTAACAAAACAGGATTCTCTTTTTGGTAGACAAAGTATATTGCTTAATGTTCATCTAGCAATTACCCATTAAATTGTTCATATTTCAAGGGAAGGACCCAAGGGGATGGGAAAAGAATTGATTTTATGACAGCATTACAGAGATGGTTGAAAGGCATTACCTAACCTGTATATTAATAATGTTCTGTGTCATATACAAAGATGAATAAGACATAGTCCCTGTCCTCAAAGGTACTTACAGTTGAGGGAGAAAGACAAGAAAATGAGCAAATGATACAAGGGAGTGTGAGAATGACCCTATGGTTCCTTTTTTTTTTTTTCCTTTGTAAACTTTAGATGCATCAGTCAGTATGTAATTCTCCAGAGCAAGGATACTCTCTCTCTCTCTCTCTCTTTTTAAGATTTTCTTTTTAAGTAATCTCTATACCCAATGTGGGGTTTGAACTTATAACCCAAAGATCAAGAGTTGCATGTTCTACTGACGGAGTCAGCCAAGCACCCCCACAGACTTTGGTTCTGACTCTGAGCTGGATAACCTTAGTTCTGGAGGTGAAATGTGCAAACCTGAAGCCAGACTGCTTGGGTTCAAATCCCGCCTCTGCCATTTCTAGCTTTTGAACTTGGGCGACTGTACTTGTGCTCTTGCCTATGAAATGGGGATAATAATAGGGTTGCTGTGCATCACAGGGTTGCTGTGAATATTATGTAAGTCAGTATAGATAAAGCATTTAGAACAGAGCCTGGCACATAGTATATGGTCATTTACTATGTTTAGAAGTCTGGAATTCTATAGATTCCGGGGAAAAGAGACAGTCTCACGAAAAGTTAGTGTTGTATTGGAAAATGGCGTCCTGAAACAAATGGTCAAGAAAACTCTGAAGACACTCTTTCCCATCACTTACTTACATACAAACAAATCTATTTTCATTTGTACATCAATGTATTAAAAATCTGTCCTATACAGGGTCATGGGTTAGGTCCTGGCAGTGGATATAAAACAATATCCCTTATTTTGAAGAATTTATAATCCAAAGGGGTGGAAAGGGGTGGAAAATCTTCGTAATCTAATCCAGGGAGTGGTCGGTGGCACTAGAAAGGTGCCAAACAAATGTCATGGGATTTCAGAGTAAGAAGAGCTAAAGAAACATGACATTGAGGTCTTAGGTTTGGGCATGGGAATTTTGAACTATCTTGGAGGTAGAAGGATGGAGTGGTCAAGGAGCTGGGGTCTTGAAGGGTGAGGTAGGAAGGTTAGCCAGGCTCATTTGAAATTAGCATCGGGCTGGTGAGAACTAAATCTGTAGGAATGAAGGCAGCGGCTCAGAGAGAATCTACATGGTGTGGGGGCGGGGTCGGGGATGAGGGGAGCTAGAGACAGAATCAGCTAGAAGTGTCTGTGTCAGCAGCCCAGTGCAAGAGGCCACTGTCCCAGTGGGTGGTGTGGAAATACAGCCCATATTGATGAGCCACTCTTCTTAAGGCAGAAATGTGGGGCCTAGAGGAAGGAGGAGGGTGGAGGGGAGGTCTTTGTTTTCTCTGATGGACGGGAGTCAAGTGCATGGGGTCGTCCTGCCATCTGAGCCTTGTATGAAACTCCCTATCCACAAGAATTACTGTCTCCCAGGATGTCCATTAGTCCAGCGTGTTACTCAGATCATATTGGTTCGCTATGTCCTCTTGCCCTTGACCATTTGGACCCTGGATCTTTCCTCAGAGTTGGCTGATCCTGGGTCTTTCCCTAGAGTTGGCTGATCCTGAGTCCTTCCCCAGAGTTGGCTGATCCTTTAGTCTCAGTTACAGCCCCAGTGTATTACCACGCAGGTGTTGTCTCTGCCCTTGTCCACGCTGTGAGCTCTCAAAGAACTGTGCATCTGAACTATGCATTTACAGAGGAGGTGGTGGGTAGGGGAAAGCAACTGCCAAGGGACTCCAAGATGCATCCGCCAGAGGACTAGTTGGTGGCCCAGGATCCCCGAGAAGCCAGCAGGAATGAGCTCTGATGTATGGATTTGACTCACTCAAGAAACAGGCCTTTCCCAGAGATAAAATTAAAAAGACCTAACACTGTGGGGGAAAAAATTCCCTAAAATATGTCAGGCAAGCTCTTCACTAAGGGTTTTGCTTATGTTTGTACCTACTACTCACACCACCACCACACAGAGACCGTAAGTCCATCCTCACTTGCAGATAAACAAATTGAGACTGGCAGTTAGACCCCTCATGCAAGGTCACACAGGTGATGGGTGACAGAGCTGGGCTCTAATTAGGGCCTGACTCCAAGTCCATGCCCTTGTGACCTCTCCTCAGGAAGTGTGGTCAGTGAGGACAGTGAGTCTGAACTGCGGGGAACAGAAGTAGAGGAGCTCATGTTGAGCATCTCAAGGTCATAAAGGAGAGGAAGTGAGGTCATCTCTAGAGACTGGGCTTGGAGGATTTAGTCATCCTCACAGAATTTAATGGCCGTAGAACGGGGTGGGAATGGCCACTGTGGGATAGGCCAGGGAGTCGACAGCACGACTGAGAGGAATTCTGGACGGCCGTGGCCGTGGGGGCCCAGCTGAGGCTGCATAATGTTCATTCTGCAGTGTAACCAAGGAAGGCATTTTTATGAGTTTTTCCAGCAACCTTTCACCGCCCACATGTATAGGACCACAGAAGAGATGTTTTTGCTCACTCCTTGGGACTCCACACTTGATTACAAGCCCGGGAGAGTAAGATCACGTGCAGATGCACCGAGCCATCTGTGGAGAAAGGATAATGGGGTCCCCTGGGGCCAGGGATGGGCCAGGTGGGAACAATGGCGGCTTGGGACTGGTGAGGAGCACGTTCTCCTCCGCTGGAGGGACTGACCGCAAGCAGGCCTGTAAAAACAGAGCGGGACCGGAAGGCTGAAGTGAAGAAGCAGCTGCTTGCAAAAATACTTACACTGATGTTCACACATTAGAGCAGCCTAGGAAACAACCGCTTCCCTACTCCCTCAGAGTGAGTCATCATTTGCGTCGGGCAAGAAGAGGGGAATGCTGATCTCACTGTGTTTACTACCCGAGAACGTGGGGGCTGGACAGGATGGTAAAACATCCGTCCTGGTAAGAGCCTGGTGTTTGCTAACGAGGTTGTATTAGGGCGATTCTCTGCTTTCCAAAAACACCACCCTCAGGAGACAAGAAATAGAGTCATTTCTCTTCCAAGGCAGAAGATTTAACATTGCTTAACAGTAATACTTAACAGCCTTAGCCCTTAGCCTTAAGCGACATCCTAACTACCAAGTGCTAAGAACTGTCTTTTTCCTGGGCTAGGGCTCGGGCTTCAGGAAGTGTGTGTTGGCCTGGCAGCAGGGCGCATGAGCCTACCTAAAGATGGCTGAATCTCGTGAAAGCAGAGCAGGGTGTCCTTGA